>NC_012871.2:12685601-13015153 GCF_000003195.3 Sorghum bicolor | reverse complement strand
TGACGCAATGGCCAGTGGGTAAGGCTGCGTGCCCAAGGCCTGTTATGCAAAATCCACAAGGTTCTCAATATACATTGATGCATTGGGTTTTAGAGCACTGGCATAATGGATTGTTAACTGAGACAGTAGATCCAAGACTCAGAAATGATTATAACTTCAATGAGGCATGCCTAGTTCTAAATTTGGGGCTTTTATGCTCACATTCATTTATTAGTGCAAGACCCACCATGCGGCAAGTGATGCAGTACCTCGAAGGTGATACGCCAATACCAGAGCTTACATCAACACATTTCAGCTTCTCTATGCCGGCCTTAACTCAGGACGAAGGATTTGAATCACCTAACATGTTGCATCCACAATTAACTACAAGTATTGGCACATTTTCAAGTCTCTCAGGAGGAAGATGATATTTGTGGTGTTCAGATTGATGGCACCCCTTGAAAGAAAGTTGCTACCAATGCTTTCTAGGTTACTTAATTTGTTAATAAATACAAATGCAAAAATTCACTAGATCACAAGAGATTACTTGGAAAAAAAACTATTTCATGTATAAAGCATTGTTCTCTATCTTGTTATTCGTAAAGTTAGTTATCATTTTTAGTTGATATGGTGGGTTTGCATGTAGATGAGTATACTGTATTAAAGAAACAATCTTCTTTTATTGGTAATTTTTTGTAATATGCTACCACAAACTATATATAAGTTTTCAATCATATCATTTACATATTGATTAGAAATTATGTGGCTTATTGAAAATTCTGGTGCCACCTAATGATATATTTTTAAAAATGGCTATAGCTAACACACCATATGTGTGACAAAACTGTCCAATTTAACCTGACCCAAATGAACTTGTCAATATTACAACACTAAGCACGCTTGAAACCAGTCAAATTCCATAGTCCATCAATCCCACATGAATGGAGAACCCGAACCACCAATGTTTCCATCACATCCAGGATCATAATACATAAGTCATCACGTAAGGTCAACGTGGTGGAGGAATCTATTACGTAATAGAATGAAAACTGGCAGTAGTTTTTTAAAATTGACCAGCACTCAAACTTCATAACAATACCACTTGCAGTAGTTTCAATAAGGGTTCATGAATACAGATAGTTGAAAGCTTTCAAATATTGTGCACCCACCCACACGCACGTTTTATTGTAAATAAACAACAAACAATAGCCAATAGGCATAGCCAGTCCTTTTTATTATGCGATAACATATAGGTTTAGATTACGCCCTAGCCGCACGTTCATAGGTAGATAGACATTCCAAATACTTCTCCACAATATCTAAACCACATAGTTCTTTCACCAGTGTCATTGGTGCAGGGACATCCATCTGAAATTCCAGTGGTGAGCGTCCAGATACAGTGCTGTTTGCAAACTCCACTCTTGCTGCTCGGATAGCTTCTCTCAGTGCACAATGAACGGATGAGGCAAGAACCAAGGCAGGTTCACCAGAAGCTGGCAGAAACAGTACAGATTGATTGGTATCTACCAAGCATATTTCAATCTACAATGCAATGAGTAACTAAACTGACTACCTTTTGAAGAAAGCACACGGTTCTTATGGTATCCAGTGTTCAGCACCTCAGCATGAAACTGTTTTGGGATTATGTCCACACTTGGGATCTTGTAGTCCCATGTGCTGTTGCTAATCATCAGGCCATCACTGTTCGTAATATACTCTTCATATACGAAAAAACCAATTCCCTGTATAAAGGAACCTTCAATCTGCAAGATAAATTCCATGGATAAGATATGGTGCCATCAAATTAATGTACAAGAGCCCAATAAGGCACTAGCTACGCTGCAAAACCTGTGCCAGTATTTTGCTATACTTATATGTTCAAGAGATCAGTATGGAGCACAACAGGGCAGAGTAAACTCCTGACAAGGGAAATGCCGAAATAGTTCTATTAGTTAGTGGCTTCTCATTATTAGCATATCCATCACATTATTAGTCAAATGTCGCCAAGACTGAATGTTGCAAAATATGAAAACATACAACATTCAGTCATGTTGTATCCAGTGATCATTTTATATTCTCTTTTCGCAACCCCCTCTTAACTAAGATTGTGTTGTAAGGGTCTATTGTTTCTCTCTTTAAACACACGCAGTTCGAGGACAAGAAGAAACATGCAATATTTCAATACTAAACCTGCAATACCTAAATTGAATGTTTGCAGATATAGATCAAATTCCCAGCAGTTAACCCATTTTCATTTGAAAATGCCACCAAACAAGTTAACTCTCTAATACATATCAAACAATTAACAGAAAATGTGCTTCACATTTCTCATGTACTTAAATTATATTACCCTCATCAAGTCCAAAACTATGGTCTATACTCTATAAATCAATGAACAACATTTAAAATGAAAATTGATTAAGACAGGAAGCACAAAAGGATCGACAGCAAACCTGTCCTAAGTCTACTGCAGGGTTCAAGCTCTTCCCACAGTCATACACAAGATCGCCCCTTATTAAAGTAATTGCTCCTGTAAGAAGATCAATCTCCACCTGCACTTTTTAGAAGATTTCAAATAGAAAGAGTATCCTCTATAAGACATCCAAACATGATTTAACTGCACTATTGTAAATTAGTCTTGAGAATTTTGGCGCACCTCACTTATACC
Source organism: Sorghum bicolor (assembly GCF_000003195.3). Lineage (NCBI taxonomy): Eukaryota > Viridiplantae > Streptophyta > Magnoliopsida > Poales > Poaceae > Sorghum > Sorghum bicolor. Next base: position 13,012,506 of record NC_012871.2, on the reverse strand, counting down.
AGCTCCATAGTTAAGGTACTTATTAGAAACTTGGCCAGGTACCCAGTACGCACTTGCAGATAAATTAACATTATCTTTAGAGGCCTGCTTGGAAACATTACAGGACGTTTTCTGATTGCTGCTACAGCATGAAATAGTATTGTACAAAGCATGAGCACAAACTAGAGGAGGATAAACTTGCCTGAGAAATCAAAGTATCCCATGAGACATTTTCTGATTGCTGCTGCAGCCTATCCAAGACTGGCTTTAATCTATCAAACAGCATATTGCATGCCTGAAGGGTGGCTGCACAACTAGATTCAGAAGAAGTGCTGCCAGCAGTAAGTCCACCTTGTATTAAGTTCAAGGTGTCGGCCTGTAGAACACGCACTCTCTCAAGAAGACTTTCACCTCCATCAGGCCATAATTTTCCTAGAGCAAAGGCAGTCATCTGCTGTACTTTTGTCCATAGACCTTGCCCGATTTCAATTCCACCAACCTCCAACACTATGGAGCCATCATTGAGCACGGAAACCCTTCCTGGGGCCGGCCTTGGCTCTACTTTGAAAATGAGGGGTACACAAGAGATGCCACGTTTCCGCCACTTGTTGTTACTATTAAATTCCTTTATGGACTCAGCTCGATCCAGGTAGCTTGAAGTTGAGATCAACCTATCAAAAATAGAATGCAATGTGTACGTAGAAGCTTCGCCCGCACTATCTGGGTAGAACAACTGAAGAGTACCATAGGTGTGAAAATTCTTTTCCCTCACGCTGTTAGCATCCACTGACAGGACAGACGCAACATGCTCAATTACAGCATCTGCCATTAGGGAGCCTTGTGCATCTCCAGGAGCACGCATTACAGATTTAGATGAATTATTTGTTTTGCAGAGCTTGATGTCAAATGACAGAGCACCCCAATTGTACTTCTTGACACTAGATATAATATAGCCTGGTATCACGGGGCTTGCATCTGGAGATATTCCAGCGTTAATTAATAAATCTAGACGCAAGGCCGTAATTTTTCCATCAGACTTGAATCCGACAGAATAATGAGCTTTAACTGGGTGCCTACCACCAATCATAACCATATCAGTGTTGCGATTAAGGTACATTCGTACAGGACGTCGTAACTTGTATGCACAAAGTGCAGCTCCCGTTGCAACCTGCACAAGCATGTACCACATGTAAGAAACAGATGCTAATGTATACTAGGTCCTTATGATTCATGATATTGTTAGCAGATTGTCATATGCAATCACCACAAATGGAAATATCAAATATGTCAACTGAAGTCTAAAATAGTTGCTAGAGATCTTCTAAAGGACACTGATAATTTGATTTTGGGCTAGTGTTTTTTTATTGTGAAGCCCAAATAACAGAGACAGAGTTAGATGCATTTGCATGGTGTAAAAGCGCATGGTTAAATGAATATATTCTCCATTAGGCCTAAATGGCTTTCGTTGGAACACATGATTCCTACATAACCAAACCTCATACTACAAACTATCAATACAACATTTATTTTCCACAAACAATGCAGTTAACAAAGTAGAAAAAAATATTGCACTTAACAATTTTCTAAGTTTAAAATTGTATATATAGAAAACAGAATAATAACTTTTTCATCTGTACTATAAATGTAAACTTTGGATGTCCTTTTTCAGTTTGCGAGTCTAAGGAAATAGCTCTTAACTAAAGAATAATAAGGATTTTTTTAAAAAAAATTGACACTAGTCCTAGTCTAAACATGCAATAACCCCATCACAAGTTAAAACAAGATACAAAAGTACAGTAAATTATACTCCAGAGTAAAGATTTTACATTAAAAATAATTATTTTTCATAAAATGGAAGATTTTGGTTATTACAATCTAGTTTTGTTTATTCTCACTTGGAATGATCTGAATGCCTTTCCACCAAAGCCTCCTCCAACCCTTCTTGTAATGACACGCACATTGCTGAATGGAATACCTAGGCACCTTGCTATGACACTTTGTGCAAGTTCAGGGTACTGTGACGAACTGTAGACTACCAAAGTGTTATCCTCATCTGGAACTGCTAGTGCTGTCTGTGTTTCCATGTAGAAGTGGTACTCAGAGGCAAGTTTTACCTGCAGTCATGCATCAAAATCAAAACTACATGAGAGATCCTCTCTTAGCTTCCATGAAAAGGGAAGTAGGATAGGTACTAGTGAAAAGTACATTGATGGATCTTACTATGCAATTTCAAACTTCCGTCGTAATTGAGGCTTTATTATCTATGCGAAACATCCCAAATTTTTTTACATGCATATATTTCAAGTCAAAGTTACATATACAAAAAAAATGAGTCATTAAATGTGTCATTAGTGTGTGATTTCCGGACCCAGTTTGCACTCAAACTGGGCTTGCACTTGTTTTATTTTTCTCTTCCTAAGTTCCTAGTAAAACTAGCGGCAGAACTTTTGCCGCCCTTCTGAAAAAAAATGTGTGACATTAAAAATAGTTACCAACAATACACTATTGATCACCTCACAACAAAACAGAGAGTTACTATTAATAATTGTTACTTCAATCTTAACTTTGAAGTAGCTACTCTTAGCAATTACATTGAAGCAACCATTACAAAAGTGACTCAGTAATCCAAAGTTTCAGAAGTAGTGGTCTAGATAGTATTAAACTCAGGTGGATTATCTCATCTTTTGGCTTCTCAAATGTTTAAGGTTTCTTTGTCTATTGATGTATTAATGCAATAGTATCTACAATACAGTTCAAAGCAGACAGCTCTCCTGCGTTTTCGAGAAAAGTGGACTCTACACAGGATGAAAGAATAAAAAATTTGGAGCACACAGAACTGCATGCTTTAATTTTCCATCATTATTTTATGATGCAAGTGAAATTAAATTATTAACAATTCTGGAAAGTTGTTGAACTAAAATACTTCTGTTGATGGGATCTTGTGATCAGCTTCTGCCATGCCCTTGGAGACATCACCAACTTCTTTAGGATACAATTCCGGGGGGACATCAAAGTAGCTACTCTTTTCCACTGCTTGCTCCACAGTTATGATCGGTGGGCTCAAATCTTCTGTGTCATATTCAATAATAACCTGCTTGGCTGCCATGTCAGCATACCTTTGTGTTTCTGCAATCTGAGGTAGAGGTAATGATTTAGCAATACAGATTACGGTCATTAATATTCATAATTGTCTTTTATCAAAAAGATTTTTAAGAGAGCAATTATTCCTGTGATTGGTTATACTACAAAACATGAAAGGGTAAGTACCACAATGCCAAGAGCTTGACCAGCATACTCAGCAATCGGATCACCAAATAGTGGTTCGTCACCAAACATAAAGGATGAACCAATATTTTGTCCTCCACTTGGAATATCCTTTGCAGAAACAAAAGAGATGATCTTCTCTGATGCTAAAGAAGACTTGAATTTTATACTTTTAACATAAGCAAGGGGTTGTGTGCTGTAAACAAATTCTCCATAGAGGCAATTCTTTGGAGCAGGAATATCATCCACATATACTGCCTCCCCTGTATTACACAATAGAAACTTCAAATCTTGCTCTGCAAAAAGATTTTGGAGAATATGTTGACAATACTAAAAAATTCTAATGTAACCACATACCAGAAGCTTGAAGTTCAACACCATACTTCCTAACCGGTTCACCAACTGGTTTATAATCATCACTGGAAAATGTTTCTTGACGTGTTGATAATGGCAGATTTGTATCTGCTGAATCAGCAGAACTACTGTTCAGAGACTTCCCAGGCTCTGGGATGCCTTTAGAAAGCGGAGATAGGAAACTGAAGAGAAATCCAACAGCTGCACTGACTCTATATTCAGGATGTGATGTTCCCTCCATTGGTACAACCGTTTCTCTAAGTAATTGAATTGCACCAAGTACAACCGAAGCAGTGAGTGCTTTACCAGTAAGGAATTCCTCCACCTTCTTTGCTCTAATAGCATGTTCTGTTCCATATGCACCAAAAGCCAACCGCAGATTACTCAATACAAGAGTATCTGATTGTTCATCCACACAAGCATGCCCCAAGAAAGCACAATTTACATATGAAACAGCATTGCCAAGAGGACGAGGAGCTGCTCTGTAAGTTTCAAATAACAATCTTGTCTTTGTCCCAGAATCTGGGATCCAATGTGGAATAAATATGCTCAGGAGTAAAGTAGTAGCATCTATAGGAGGCTGCTCTAGGAACTCTTCCAAAGTAATTTGTCTTCGTTCTGCAACTACCTGAAGACAAACTGTTGCACCAGCACCGAGGAGTATGGTTGCAATATCTGATGGAAATGGGAATTTTTGTGCCAAAACTATGTTTCCTCCAATACTAGCTGTGTTACGAACAAAAGGTGTAGCAACTTTGCTCATGTGGTTCGCAAGTTTTCTGAAAACCACGCTTCCCTTTGGAGAGGATGTAGATTCACATTCTTCCTCAAGTATCTCAATGGTCCTAGAGATTGGTGTAGCTGCTCCAATTTCAAAGCCAGACTCCCTCCTTACAATATTTGAAAGTTCTGGAATGCCTCCTATGTCAATATACTTACTATAGATGTCTTGATCCTTGTATCCTGGTACACCACTGCTAGTATTCCCAACAACCACTTTGACTGAGTCACTAAATAAATAAGAATTTATTAACTCATAATATTCTTTGATACTTCTCGGATGATACCAACCCTCCCTGGAGACTGCAATACAAGGACTACTCAGATGATCAAGTGAAGATTTTATCTCAGTTTTTAGAAAGTCAGGAAAGGTGCAGATTCCGCCACCAAGGATGTAACTTGGCAATTCACTAACATCTGGGTTCTTATCACCTTTCTTCCAGAATATATTAAGGCCCAAATCCTCCAAGTCAACATCTGATGCAAAACTTTTGCAGGCATCAACAATTGGACGGTAACCAGTGCATCTGCACATGTTGCCAGAGAAAGCCTTTTCTGCTTCTGATACTTTTAGTTTTGAGAACCCCTTTGGTGGTTCAGGCCTATTGGATTTGTCAGCATTGATAAGGGAAGTGAAAATAGACATGCACATTCCAGGAGTGCAGAAGCCACACTGAGAGGCATGAAACCCAGACATCCTTTCCTGAACAGCATGAAAGCCCTCTTGGCTATTTCCCAGACCCTCAGTTGTGATAACTGAACAGAAATTTATAGTGTAAAGTAGTGTCAAGCATGAACTTGCAGTAATCTTTGGGTTATACTTTGCTATAAGGACAACACAAGCCCCACAACCGCCTGCAATATGAATTAAAGAGAACAAGTCATCTAAAGATACCACACAGATGTGCAAGAATAGGCTGAACTGAAAGATCTGAATCTAACTGGCTAAAATAACCAAATACGTTGCGATTTGATTTGTCCTGGAAAGAGTTTTTATTCCAAACCTGAATTTAAACCTCCCGAAAAATATATAGTCATACAAGGTGATTGAGATGTACTCCATAACAAAGTAATTCAGTTTACACTCTTACCATTTTAAGGATTACGGTCATCCAGAAGAGATACTCTGGACATTCTATTTTAGTGGCCTTTCCATGCACTTTTAAGAGCCTTTCCAAACAACTTTCTAACTCGTGCAATGTCACGCAACCAGGCAGGTAGCCCGGCTCTCGAGATTCAACTCCCTCCCAAGTCTGCTGGACCGAAAACCTAACCTGAATCTGAAGTAGCACTACATAGGACAAACAGAACATCGCTTGGTTACCCTGGTGTCACTGATGGATGAAAAGGGCGCCACCAGGACCGAAGGCACTGAAGGAGCTCGATGCTGGCGGCATCTCTGCCGTGTCCGAACAATGGCAGCAGATCCCGTGGCAGCATTCCGCGGCCACCCCAACTCGTGCGCCATGGACAGGGAGGTCCCTTGCCGCCGCTCATCGGCGAAGCAAGGCACGGGAATGGCGGCTTCTTCATGCGTCGAGGGCTAGAGGGTGTGGACAATGGCGGGCGGCGTCACGCGAGGTAAGGAGTGCTTGGAAGCTATTCGACGAAAAGGAACAAAGCCGTCGTGTTGTGTAAATTCTAAATTGGTCGTTTGGCTTGACTGCCGTCAAGCGAAATCTATCTTTACTAGGGCCTTGTTTAGTTCCTAACAAATTTTTTCAGATTCTCCGTTACATCGAATCTTTGGACGTATGCATGAAGTATTAAATATAAACAAAAATAAAAACTAATTATATAGTTTGGTCGGAATTGACGAGACGAATCTTTTGAAACTAGTTAATCTATGATTGGATAATATTTGTCAAATACAAACGAAAGTGTTATAGTGTCAATTTCCTAAAAAATTTTAGAACTAAACAAGGCCTAATTTTATATTATTATATACTATATTTTCAGTTATAAATAAGTGGTGTTAAAGTTGAACGTCAGCTATGTGTATATTTAACTCTTCATGTTAAATTTAAATAAACTTAAGACCTTATTTAGGGCATGCTTGGTTAGCCTCTACTAAGTTAGAGCAACTCCAGCAATAGCCAAAAAACAGAGCCTCTTTTTATTTGGGTGCTCACCTCTATTTTTATTGGCCCAACAAATTTCTTCTACTCCAGCAACAGCCCCCAACAAAGCCCTCAAAATCCACATCAGCAGTCAATGACATGGGGGACCCATCTGTCATTGAGCTAGGCCTTTCTTCTCATCTTCACACACAAGTCAAGGAGGCGAGCACGATGCTTGTGCTCGCACGGCTGGGGCAGCGCACCCACGCGGCGGAGGGAGGCGAGAGAGGAGGCATTGGTCGCCGGGGAAAAGGGAGGCGGTGAGAAGGGGAGAGAGCATGGCAGCCGCGTCGCTAGTGAGAAGTCGTGCGACCGGGTGGTGGATCTCGCATCGTGAATCGTAGGCTAAGGATGTCGAACCCGTGACGGAGTGGAGGCGGCGGCTCGCCGGAGTGGCCATCGGGGAGGGAGATCCATGGGAAGGGAGCAGATTTGGTGGCGCAGTGGAGGCAGATGGCTCATTCGAGCAAGGGAGGCTTGAGCTCGCACGATAGATGGGAGGTGGAGGCGCTCGTCAGAGTGGAGTCGGGCTCGTAGTCGCGCGATGGAGGAGGGGAGGTGGTGGCGCTCGCTGCAGTTTCGTACCGCGCGGAGTGAAATAGGTGGATGGGGGCCGAGGGGGTGACCCAACAGGAATTAAGGCTGGTGGGAGGATTTTGTTGGCCTAATAAATTTGGGTCCAGTAGGGGCTCTGCTAGAGTTCGATTTTTAACCTCGACACCTATATTTAGCTATTGGGGCTCAAATAGGGACCCTATTGGAGTTGCTCTTAGCTAAATCTAAAATCGTTTAGGCCCTGTTTAGTTTTCCCCTTCTAAAACTTAGCTACTAAGCTTTAGTTTTGTGACTAAACTGTCAAACAAACTGACTAAAAAGAGACTAACACTACAGGAAAACTAGGCTTTGCCGACCGCTAAAATCCTTTGCCACCTGCCAAAGGTAGGGCAGTCGGCAAAGGATTCTTTGCTGACTGCCCAACAATCCTGACAGGTGGTAAAGAAAGGCAGTCAGCAAAGACGGCCTTTGCCGACTGCCTGGCAGGTGGCAAAGAAAGGCAGTCGACAAAGGTGGCTGCCTGGCAGGTGGCAAAGAAAAGCTGGTGGCAAAGGTGGCGGCCAGGTGACGGCCCTCATCTCCGTCCCCTTTGCCACCTGCCAAGCCGTTAGACAGTCAGCAAAGACAAATTTGAATTTAGGTTTTAGACATTCGATGTCGTCACTTGCTCCAAACTTTCTCAAACTTTTTTCATAGACTCCACATGCAATAAGAGTGAACCTTATAAACTTTCGTGATTTTGTGACCCTTTTTGCTATATTTTGTAAATAAATTTTTTTAATTGTATTTTCCACCGCAGAATCCTACTTTGAACTGCAGGTGCATCAAATAATGGAACTTAGCCATTCGAAAAATGATATTCATGTTGGAGAGTCTATTTTAAGGTTGTTTCCCAAAACTCATCCAAAATTTTGATGTCTTTATCCACGGGACATGACCATCCACGTGTGTTAGAGGTGATTTTTAATTATATAAAATCCAAACAAAGTCAGAAAATTACGAAACTTGACGAGGTGTCATGTAATCACATGTGGAAGCTATAAAAAATTTAAAAAAGTTTGGAGCAAGTTGCAGTATCAGATGAACAAAACCCACACATTTCCAATATGATCACATGTGATCACATGAGCAAGTATTTGAGTTTTATACATCTAACATCATAACTTGCTCCAATTTTTTTCAAATATTTATCATTGGCTCCTCATGTCATAACATGACACCTCAACAAGTTTCGTAATTTTCTGATTTCGTTTGAGTTTTATATAATTAAAAGTCACTTCTACCACACTAGGATGATCATGTTATGTGGACAAGGACTTCAAAATTTTGGGTTAGTTTTTGGATATGGTCTAAAAATACATTATTCAACATGAATATCATTTTTCAAATGGCTAAGTTTTACTATTTCATGCACCTATAGTTCATAGTAGGATTATGCAGCGGAAAAATCAATTTAAAGAAATTAATTAATGAAATATAGCAAAAAAAGTCAAAAAATAACAAAACTTTTTGAGGTTTAATTTTATCACATGTGGACCCTATAGAAAAAATTTGAGAAAGTTTGGAGTAAGTTGCAGTATCAGATGAACAAAATCCAAACATTTCCAATATGATCACATATGATCATATGTTGAAGTGTTTGGGTTTTGTACATCTGACATCACAATTTGCTCCAAAAATTTTCAATTTTTATCATAGGCTCCCCATGTGATAACATGACACCTCAACAAGTTTCGTAATTTTCTGATTTCGATTGAGTTTTATATAATTAAAAATCACTTGTACCGCACTTGGATGATCATGTTCTGTGGACACGGACTTCAAAATTTTGGGTCAGTTTTTGGATATGGTCTAAAAATACATTATTCGACATGAATATCATTTTTTGAATGCCTAGGTTTCATTATTTTATGTACCTATAGTTCATAGTAGGATTATTGAGTGGAAAAATCAATTTAAAGAATTTAATTAATGAAATATAGCAAAAAAAGTCATAAAATCACAAAACTTTTTGAGGTTTAATGTTATCACATGTGGACCCTCCGCCTGCTCAGCAGGTCGGATCTAGGTGGGTGTACAGCAGCGCGCCGCAGATTGGACCGTCTTCGTGGCCTTTGTGGCCAGCTGGGAGCTCTTCACACGACGGTGGCGACGGGTCGCAGGACGCGTGACTAGCTATGTGGTTCCTATACTTTGCAGGATGTTTGATGTTGGTTTTGCACACCATGTTGGATGTTTGACGTTGGTTTTGCACACTTAGTATGATTTGTTGGATGATGGACTTGTTGAACTCATTTATTATGGTTTATGTGTGCTACATATGTAGATTTGTGTGATATATATGTGGATCTGTGTGATATATGTGAATTCCAGTTATATAATCATATTTGTGATACAAAATAAAAAAAAACAGGCCGAAATTTTATTTATTCCAGCTTTGCCACCTGCCAAAAGGCAGTCGGCAAAGAGCCCTTTGCCACCTGCCAAGAAATGCAGTCAGCAAAGAGCTCCGTCATCTCACAACGGCGTTCGTTCCCTTTGCCGACTGCCATACTGGCAGGTGGCAAAGGCTTTGCCGACTGCTTTTCTCTTGGCAGGTGGCAAAGGTTTCTTTGCCGATAGAATCTTTGCCGGGTGTTCTTTGCCGACTGCTACGTGTAAAACAGTCGGCAAAGCCTTTGCCACCTATTTTAGGGCCTTTGCCGACTGCTTTTGGCAGTCGGCAAAGAACGGAATTCTAGTAGTGTAAAGAGGATTAGTCTCACTAGTCACCGAATAGGTGCTAAATGGGACTAAAATATCTCTTTTAGTCTCTTTAAGTCACTTTGGAGTCAAACATCTTGACTAAAAGGAACTAAAAGACCTTTATCATCCAAACCAACACATGGGATGACTAAACTTTAGAAGCTGGTTTAGGTGACTAAACTTTAGGATTTGTGAACCAACACAACCTTAGTCATTTTCATCAAACGCTATGACTAAAAGGGACTAAATGAGCTTATGATTGAATGGGACTAAATGAGTTTTAGTCACCAGTTGTTGCTAAATGGGACTAAATCTCACCTTTTAGTTAGGGTGCCTTACCTGACTAAAGTGACTAAATGGCCTTTTTTAGTTTCTTTAGTCACCAAAACCAAACACCTAGTGACTAAGGTTTAGTCCCGGTTTAGGTGACTAAAGTTTAGGTGGAGAAACCAAATAGGGCTTTAGATGCACATGTATTTACCTCGATCTATTTGCGTGTCGATCTAAATAGAGTAAAGTACACTAGAGGTACTTAAACTTATGTTATTGTGTTATCGTGGCCCCTAAAATTCTAAAAAAGTCATTTGGATGCCTAATCACTACTATTGTCTCGTTTTGGTCCAACAGGGAGCCAACATGTGCTATAATCTTGCAACCCCTCCCCACCAACACTCGAGGGTGATAAAAAGACTATGGGTCTGATCCCTTCGCGACTCAGAGTGAAAAATTAATTAATTTTCATATCAGTCTACTCCAATACATAGGCTTTGAGTCGTGAAGAGATCGGACCTACGACCTTTTAATCGCCCTCTCGTGTTATAGGGGGGTGTTGCAAGATTACACCGCGTGTCAACTCCCGATTGGAACAAAACGAGACAATAGCATTAATTAGGTACCCAAAAGACCATTTTACAATTTTAGAGATAGGAACGACATAGTAGCGCAAGTTAGGGACCGCTATACATTTTAATCATTTAATATAACTGTATTCAAACAAGTGCTAAGAGCACATACTACATAAGATCATCTCTAAGAGTTCCCAAGAATTTCTTTCTAAAACCATGCAGTTTTCCAACTCACCAAAAGTTTTGGAAGAAATAAATAAGATCATCTTCAACAATTTTTAATAATTTACTCGTAAAATATAGAAAACAATTTTACATCAGAAATCTTATACTACTTAAAAGTTATCCTAACTATTTTTATAACTCTTTCTCTAACATTTGCATCAGAAATCTTTTTCTACTCTTAATTTTTTTCACGCCCTTCTACTTTAGATTGGAAGACCGATACATGCGTGGATATATATGCGCGTGTGTTTAGTATTTTTTTCGTGTACCAAAAGATTAGGAGGTGGGATTGGAACTCTTGGAGATGTGTTCTTTTTTATTCTTGCCAAAAAATCCTAGATTGGGAGGTTTTATTGAAAACTCTTGATGCTCCCTTACCCAAAATACAAGACCTATTCGAAGTTTGGGTAGTGCTACAGGCAAAAGGTTCTATACTTATTTTTAGTCTTCTCCAACAAAAGAGCCAAAAGAGAATCCTTCCTATAAATGGATCTCGAGGAGAGAGGATATTCATATTTGGGTTATGTCTCTCCTGATACCTAAAATGGGTCTTCCATATAGGTACTCTGTTGGAGACTATAAGTATTGTGTTGGAGACCCATTTTGAGTTTGGGTCTCTTTATAGGTCTGTTGGAGATAGACTTATGGAACTATATATGTGGACTATGTTGCTAGGCTGATAGCAGCTCCCCCGCTCAAAACACAGGGATGAAAACTGAGGGAAATCTCATCCCATGGTATTTTTATATTTTGGAGAGGATATCGAAATAATGAGAAGTGACCTTGGAATTTGGATGGATACTAAAATGTGACAAAATAGTTTAGTGTTTTTAGACTTTTTTTTGCATTTCCCACTTTTTTGTTGGGATATCCATCATAAAATCCCCTTTCTGTTCCAAATTATAAGAACTTTTGACTTTTCTAGATATATTATTTTTATTGTGTATCTACATATAATACATATTTAAATGCATAAAAAAAGTTATGTATCTAGAAGATCCAAAATATCGTCTTAGATATCTCCCAATCATAAAACTAGATGGTTTTTCAAGTTCATTATTAAAGTGTCAACTAAATAACAGGGCACTACAATTAAAGACACGAGATGAAGAAATTATTTCTTCATAAAAATTATGTCTATACGAGATTCAAGACATGAAAAATATAATAGGTAGATAATAGAGAAATAAGACATGTGATTGGACATAAAATTATTTTGTAGAACTATCCATTAGTAACATAGTTTTGTATAGAAATGTTACGTGTGGTTTTTAGCATTGGGCTGCCCTTGTAATTTAGAACGGGGCTAATAGTAAATTGTGTCCTCATGAGTGTGCCTTTGCATTTGCTTTTATACTTGTATCCGAGTTATATGTGAAGGTGAACAATGAACTATGGTTGGTTGTTGTGCCTCAAAAAAAACTATGGTTGGTTGTTGGGTCGAGGCTTGAAGTTATTATTCTTGGTTCTATCGGTTAGTGTTATCGTAATGTTTTTATTTGGATCATTGTCAAGGTGTTCATGTTCATATTAGTCCGTTTCCTATACCAAGTAATCATATGTCGCTCATGTTTATGAACTTAGGCCGTTTGAATCTCTTCATTTTGAAAGAATTAGAATCTACTTAATAGATTAGATTATTTGGTTTGGAACTTAATATTAACTAGGAGAATACCCCGCGCGTTGCTGCGGGGATTCCAAATAATTTAAAAAGAAATTAGATTATTTATATTTATATGGATGAAACTATCTTAAATTAATTTTGGTGAATGGTTTGGCTGGCCAACTAAATGCATGTTAGTGGATGAAGAGATAACTATCATAATTATATGTGCTAGTTAGCTATAATTGCAAGTTCTAGTGGATTGTTGATGTGGATAGCTTGTATGTTGAGAGAATTCTCTAGTGGGGTTTAGCTTTATAAGAGTATAAGATAATATATCTAGAAAAGCCACATGAATTAAAATTTAATATAGAGAGAGTGTAACACCCAAAATTTTGATTTCAATTAATAGGATTTAATTAGATGTATTTATGTATTTTTGTGAGCATTTGAATCTAGCAAAATAAATAATTTTGTGCAAATTAAAATTCACCATAAATTTAGAAAACATGAATTTGCATTCATGCTGGGGCATATTTTTATTTTGTGCTGTGAGACTTTGGTTTGAAGTTAATTGTGTTCAAAATTCTATTTGAAAAGGGCTTTGAAAAATAAAATAGAAAAAAAAAGAAAAAGAAAAGGGGAAGAACCCCGCAGCCAGCTGAGGCCCATTTCTCCTCTCTGGCCTGCTTGCCCCCTTCCCCCACAGCCCAGCTTCTTTCCCCGGCCCAGCGTGCGCAACCAGCGACCCCGCAGCCCAGTAGCCAGGCCCGCCAGCGCGCACTCCCTTTCCCCTCTCCTTCCACTCGCTGACAGCCGGGTCCCGCCCTCTTCTTTCTCTGGCAGCACGGGCCCACGTGGCAGCGACTTCTTCTTCTCCTTCCTCAGGCCGAGACCGAGCCGACCTCTTCCTCTCACAGAATTGGAAACAAACCTCCTACAATCCCGGGATTTTTTGCTCAATCGCGTCCTATAAGACTCCCTAGCACCGCAGCGAAGTCCCCTTTGCATCTAAATCGTGAAACCAAGCTCTAGCCGCACTGGTCCGCGCGTTTTCGAATCTCACCGGGGCCGAACTCTTTCCCACCGCGGCGAGCCCTCCCTGCGCGTTCTCAGGCCGTGCCAAGTACGCAGGTGAGCTCGGGGTAAGCTCCTCTCTCGCCTGGTGCTTTTCTTTTCTCTTCTAGCGCGCGGATTAACGAGATCCGTGAACTCCGGCGAGTCCTGGGCGGCGCCCATGGCGCGCCGCCGTGGGTGGCGCTGTTCCGGCGGCCAGCCGGCCGGCATGGCCCCTGGATCGCTCCCCCACCGTCAGATCTCAGGACGGTCGAGATTAGAAGATACCTTTTCACTTGCGTTTTTGCTAAAGAATCCCCGGAGAAATCTATATATTAACCCGCGGTCCTTGGCATATTCCGCCAAATACGTTTTCTCAACTTTAAACACGTATTTTCGTCGGTTCAAGTGAAAAGGCGCAATCAGATATTTACAGTTTTGCCATTGGAATTGAATTGGTCATAAAATATTCATTTTAACTCCGTTTTTGTCCATTCAAATCTCGTTAGATTCGTATTTACAAGCTCTACATGTTAGAATTATTTATTCTCTGTTTTGAAACTTTTTAATTTCCTGGTACTATTTAATTAATTGTTTCTCTATAGGAAATCTTGGAAAATGCATAACTTCTCCGTTTTAATTCCGATTTTCATGAACTTTACGTTTGTGTGATCGTAGCGCTGCGTAGAATATTTTCATAAACTTTTATCTTTGATTTTTCACTGTTTGGTGTAATGTTCTAATTATAGCTTGTTTGCTTTGTGTATGATTGTCTACATTGGATTGCGTGTTGTTGATTGATGTTTGGGAATAGACGGTGAGCCCGTACGTTGGTGATCAAGACCAAGCCTTTGAGGACCAGCAGGCTCAGGAGAGCTTTGATCAAGGCAAGTATAACTTGGGATTATCCTTGTTACCTATATACATTTAATACAATATTGATCATATGCATGTGTCCACCTTGATGACCTTAGCAAAATCATAGATGATTGTTATCCTAAATTTCTTGTTACCTATTTGGATATGCATTTGGGTAGTTCTTGCTAGTGCTTGATTATTAATCCATGATCTTGTAACATGAACATTTGAATATACAATAAACAATAAAATAAGCTTTCTAGCAACTTGAATATAAAGGGTGGAAAGAACTCTGGCTTTTGCTGGATTGATCTTGACCCTCCATAAAGGACTTATCCCTTGGCAAAAGCTGGGACAACTCGTACAACCATGAGGGCTATATGACTCTGGCTTTAGCTCAGTATGAAGAACTTTTCTAGCTTGTTAGAGGTTACCCGAAAGGGTGGAGAGGCTGAACCGTTTTGGGTATAGTGTGGCCTCTGTCTGTATGTGTATAGGCTGCGAGTCATTGTGCCATCGGAAGGGGGGCTCTATATCTGCGCGCAAAGGAAACTTTACGGCCCTAACATGTTAGACGAACTTTTGAAAGACTTCATAGTGATCCCTGCCGACCTCCCTTGGAAGGGGGTTAAGAGATTAGCTACCTCGGGCGAAAGGGTAAATCATGACTCATGGGTAAAGATGTACAACCTCTGCAGAGTGTTAAATCTGGTATACTAGCCGTGCCCACGGATACGGGCGGCCCGGAAAACTGACGGAATAGATGGACACCGATGAACGTGAATAATGATAATAAATGATGGTTTATTAAGTTGTTTATATGTGTTATTCTTAATTCTTGTATACATTAATCATGTGGTTATGGGATTAATTATGCTACCTTGATATTTGCTATCCAATGATTAAACATGTTATCCACTATTAAAAGCTAAATGCAATCAAACCAGTGTCAGCTATTTGAGCCTCATGAACCCCTGGTTATACTTGTTGAGTACGATATGTGCTCACTCTTGCAATTTCCCAACACCCCAGGTTATGATAATGATGATGACTGGAATGAGGATTACCGTTATGAGTACTAAGCTTGGAGTCAACCAGTCAATGCTGTCCCTGTGTGGAGCTTCCGTCGAGAGCGTTGTTTACTTTATGCTATCATCTTTGTATGCGACTATGTGATTTATTATTGTTCTGCTATGTAATAAACACTGCAATGGTACATTTGAGATTTGTCTACTTATGTGTGCGACTGTTTCTGGGGCACATATGAGTCTTTTATGCATCCTATTTTGTTCTTAAAATATGGGTGTGACAGAGAGTACATAGGTATTAAGCTCTATTTGGATCCATTACTTAAGAGAAAAATACTACTATATGAACTATTTTAGAGGTGGGTAGAATGTGTTGGTATAGAATCCACCCATCTCTAGACAATTATTTAACCGTCTCTAAAAATCCAGGCCAAAACCTAATCACCCGTAGAGATCAATTTCTAGAGACGGGATGAGATCTAACCGCCTCTAGAAATTATTTACAGAATTTGCAAATCAGATAAACAATAGCAAAATTTATTTACCCTAGGAGAGAAGCCAACAAGGCAACTGCTGACACCCATGTGCCATGCAAAATACACACATTTTGCGTGTTTTTCTTCCTTACCACTCCACTTTTACTTCAGACTAAGTGGTTGATACAATTCATTTACTATAGCAAATATTATAGTAAATATTGGACACACTAAAATAATTGAAATGAAGAATTTCGAACTTAAAAGTTTTATCTCTTTTGAGTACTATATAACTCTAGTTTAGGTTGCTTTTCCACCAAGATCATTTGAAAAATTAAACAAAATAACTCGAAAAACTTAAAACTTAAAACATAATTTTGGGGACCTACAATTTCAAATGAAAAGTAGTAAGCTACAAAACTTCAGTTCTCTTAAAGTACAACAACTTCAGTTTAGGTCGTTCCTCAATCTGATGTTATTTGAAAAAAATAAAAAAATGAATTTTAAATGTTGAAACTTAAAAAAGAATTTTTAGGACCCAAAATATAATGAAGGTAGTTAACTAAAAATTTGTAGATCTCTTTGAGTACTTCAATTTTGGTTTGTATCATTTCTCCATCCTTTATATTAAAAGTTTAAAAATTTGAATTTCAAATTAAGAAACATTAAAGAAGAATCTCCTGCTCTAAATGCTTATAAACGAAAATATTGTCAACTTCAAAGTTTTAGATCTCTTTAAGTAGTACAACTTTCGTTTAGGTCATTTCTCCATCTAAGGCCATTTGAAAAAAAAAATCAAATTTTAAATTGTTAAAAATTAATGTAAAATTATCAGGTCTTAAATGATTTTAAAGAAAAATTAGTCAACTATAAAGGTGTAGATATCTTCGAGTATTCTAACTTTGTTATAAAGTTTTCCTTCATTCATCTAGATCTGAAGTTAAGAACTTTACTAAGGCAGTTCAAATTGCCAATTGCTTCTACAAATCTATTTCTAGCTGTGATTAGCTGTCTTTATTAGAAAGGAATTTTCTTTAGGCCATTGTTTTTTCTAGGCATATCTAAAATAGAGGGTGAACGGACCTCCAGCGGTTGGAGCTACTCCCTCTGTACCCAACAAATATTTGTACGTTTGGGATTTAAAAATTTTCCGGGAATATGTGAACACTTTTCACGGACTGCGGTTATAGGATATAGATGCTCTCTCGTCCACTCATTCTTCACCCGTCTTTTCATGCAAAGGTTTTCTAGATGCTTCTCATCCACACATACACTTGCCTCAGTTTGTGCCCACTTCTAGAAGTGCAAAAAACTTTTGGACTGAGGGAGTACTCATTAGCACTCTAGCAGGCCAAGTTCTAATCTCTGCAGGGACGAATTTTTAGACTAGGTTAATAAAGATAAAAAGTGTTAGGGGCGCCCCTACTAACGGTTTTAAAAAGTAAAATAGAGGACATTTTTAGAGGCAGCTAAAAAAAAGTTGATTTTGAGACCGTTCTCGATATAGTTGTCGAACTACTCGCGTTGCAAGTACATACCTTCTAAAGTAATGGTTTTTTCTTATACCCGTGGGACTCATGCACCATCCCTACAAAAAAAGTAAAAAGAATTGGCGACTTTTGCACGTACGACGTCTTTGGAGTTTGGACCACGGCAGGTCACATATCGTCGTTACACTGCCATAATCACACATGTACTGTGCTGTACAGCCCAATCGCTATCTCCGAAGATAGTTTAATTTGATACTCAAGCCACCACAACCACAAGATGATATTCTGCATCCATGTCCATCCATAATCCATTTATATGATCATAGGATGCGTTTCTTTTACACGCGCGTGTAGTTACTCTCATCTATGTATCTCTAGATTTAAGGTGTATATAACCGGATGAAATGTATATAGACAAAGTATATGATCATACTAGACCATCTAGAGTGATATGTATGTTAAGTATACATACATAGGCCTTGTTTAGTTCACCCCGAAATCCAAAAAGTTTTCAAGATTTCCTGTCACATCGAATCTTGCGGCACATGCATGAAGCATTAAATATAGACAAAAACAAAAACTAATCGCACAGTTTGACTGTAAATCACGAGATGAATCTTTTGATCCTAGTTAGTATATGATTGGACAATATTTACCACAAACAAACGAAAGTGCTACAGTTTTCGGAACTAAACAAGGCCATAGAGTATATGGTTATACTTATTGTATATAATATAGTAGTGGCAATTTAGTAATATATTTAAAATATATTTTTTTAAAAAAAATTCGCGTGGTAAGATCTAGAGTATCTTAATATGAGTATATAAACATACTCAAACTGATAAACAAGTATGAATACATACATAATGTAGTTTATTGAAGATGAGAGTAACTACACGTACATATACAAAGGAATTTATATATATATATATATATATATATGTATATCTATATATATATATATATATATATATCTATATATATATATATATATGTATATATATATATATCCGTCTATGCGTATTGCTCATATTTCGTGGTCATAAGTGTAGTGTTGGATGATACTGAACACTCTCCAGTACTGCTCAGTATTTTTTCTGCTCAAATTTGGCTTGCGGTGTAGAATAGCGCTACCGTATATATATATATATATATATAAGGCATGATGTAAAGTGGGTAAAATATTTTTCCACAGCTAAATTATACTCTTTTTGAAAACGAGGAAGTACATACATATTCTAGCTAGTCCTGTCAGTGACACCGAAGCAGATATCTGCTGTAGCATCGTCACATCTCAAAGCTATAGACGACCTAGCATGCATTAATTAGCAAGCATTATTTCAACAGTTAGCTAACTATCCATATGCATATGGTCGATCAACATCATGGGCGTTGAGGGTTGAAGAGCTAGCGGCAGCGGGGATCGATCGACTTTGCTGCTATATAGCTAGCTTGTTGCTATACATGCATGCATGATTGGGTGCGTGGCGCCGGCGCCTAGTGTATATGTATGTCTAGCCAGCGGTTGTTGTTCAGCCCAAGTCGTCGCCGTCCCGGCATGGGATTGTTATTGATCATCCATGCATCGTGTGTTAATTGTTTCTATACCAACACAGATCAGATTCATTTTTGTCGAAATATAGTTTTTTCTTAAAAAAAATTCGGATCTGAAAATTGCAGACTACGCATATAATTAATTAAAACTGTTAGGAACTAATAAAGCTACAATTTTTTTTTAACATAAAACACATCACTAACACTAACCGATTGCCTGAATTGTCTTCTGGTTGCGTCCATAACCCCGGCCCTAAAATGAACATAGCTCCCGCTGCCTCAACAGCAAAGTCAACATCACGTACAGTACGTGTGTGCCATCCAACCGTACCATGAAAGAAAGGGATCGAATTGCATCGTCCTCATGCAATCCGATCGATCGGGCGCCATGGCTGGGACCACGAACGATATTAATTGCTGCATTAGTCGACGTCAATGGACGCTGGACTACTAAAGCATGCCACGACTGCTACCCCCTCTAGTGTGCCATATTTGGAGGTCGTTTGATATATATACACAGCTCGTCCCACTTCAGCTAAAATGATTCCGGACGGCGGCTCCACGCCTTCTTAATTTGTTTTTTTTGAACTAGCTCCACCTTATTTGTTGAAGCAACTTTATTTTGCTGTAGATTTGCTTGTTATAGAAACATTAGGCAAAAAAACTTTTTGTTTTTATTATTAAAATGGTAGACTTCTTCTATTGTTTTTAAGTAGTACTCGGTAGTATAATAAAATACTACCACTAGTTATTAGCACATGAGAATCTCATTAGGAGACATATAGTAGGGAAATTTATATTAAATTTAAATACTAGGAGAAGTCTAAAATTCAGGTTGTATTTAGACTCGTGAACCCACTTGTCATTGAGCTATTTATCATTTTTTTCTCTATTCTTTTATTCCTCCCTCCTCTCTTTTTCTCTCTCACCTATAGTCACATCTCCCTGGCGAGCTCTTGCCACCATGTCCGAGCTTGACCTCCACACCGTCCCTCCTCCCCCTGGAGGGCATCATGACCTATGCTCGTCCTCTCTCTGTGGAGGTCATCACGACCTGGACTTCTCGTCCCTGACATCGATGGTCGCACTTGGCAATGGAGCTCACGCCCCTTCTAGATATATATCCTTTTAATTTCAGATGTTGTCGATCTACGCTCCTTCTTGACCATGCATGCTCTGCAGCGATTCCGCGATGACCTGAACTCCTCCTCATGGTGGACGGAGATGCGCCCACCATCATCAACCTTGCCTCTGTGGGACCACATGAACAAGAGAGAGTACTACTTTGGCCCTGTTGATTTGAGCTTATCTGCCGAATCTGTTAGTCATTTAACAGTGTTTTTCTCTCACAACAAATCAGTAAATAGTACTTTTAGCTATGACTTTTCCGACAAGCGACAGACGCTTAATTTGTTTCAGATCTGTTACTATATTTTTTATATTGTTATTTGATTTTTTTTAAGGAAAAACCCGTTGCTGACTACAGGTGTGCATAACTATTCATCATTCGTCCAATCAAATTTACTTGTTTAATAATTAATCTAATTGACGGTGCATGGTACATGATTTGTTTAGCCTACCCATCAGACGTGTCCTATCCGATTCAATCTAAATGATTTTGTATATATGCATGGTGATGGCCACAGGCAGAAGCAGATGAGAAAGAGTGGGAAGATCCGCACTTATCATAGTAGAAAATACCATGCTACGTGCAGCTAGCGTACGTACCTTCGCCGCAGCCGAGCTTGGGGCCCTTGAAGGGCGTCCGGGTGCGGATGAACTCCAGCAGCCTCGTCGACGGGTCGACTCCGGCCACTTCGTACCTCTGCCCGTTCAACGCCAACACCACCCGATCAACCGCCATCCCATTCCCCACTGCTGCCGTCGTCGTCACCGCCGCCACCGCCGCCATGGATGGCGGACTCGATCAATAGCGAGCGTTTGCTAGCTATTGGTCACGCATGCACTAGTAGCTGGTACGCGTCGATCAGATCGACGGCGGCACGGTGCAAGCAAAGCTAAGCTAAGCTTTTGTATATATACTGTACGTGGGGAGGCGTGGTTGCGCGCTGCTGGCCGGCACATCACACGCGTTGGCCGCCCGGTATGGAGGGTCCGTGTGGAGAGAGCGAGGTGTATATATATATATATATATATATATATATATATATATATATATAGCCCGTTAGAGTGAGTTTATCAGTCGAATTTATCTCTCCTACTTAAAACACGAATCCTAGACCCGTCTACCACGCTCCCTTGGTGAAGCCTCCTCGGCCCGCAACTGAACTCCTTGCCCCTAGCCAATCAGAGCCACTGTCCTCCACTCGTGCCTGTCCTCCACTCCTCCCCACGCATCCACACTCCATCCCCTCCTCTCTCCACGCACCCACCCCATCCTCTCCTCTCCCAACGCACCCCGACCCCAATCCCTCCTCTACTGAGCGCTCGCCTGTGCCCTCTGCTGGTGCGCCATCGCCGCCGGTTGAACGAGGCGGTCGCCGCTGCCTCGCGCTCCAGGAGCCGCCGGAGGGTCGGGTGCTGGCTGAGGTGGCCGCGCACGCCCGCCCATGCCCGCGCTCGCCTCCACTCCAACGACGGCGACGCCAACGACTGAGTCCCGTCGGCGACGATCCCCGCCACGCCAACGCCGTGGTTGAGCCCCTGCGCCAACGACGAGCCCTCTGCAGCACGGGTATCACCGCGACCAACTCCTGCCTAAAGATTTCCAAACGTGCCGGCACGGCACTACACGGCCCTAGCACGGCTCGGCACGGCCCGTCTGGGCACGGCACGGCTGGCACGGTAAAAGAAGCGTGTCGTGCCGTGTCGTGCTACCGTGCCGGGAAGCAGGCACTAGCACGGCCCTAAAATCCTAGGACCGTGCCAAACGTGCCATGCCAGCACGCCGGGCCAGCGTGCCCCGTGCCGGCCCTGACACTAAAACTTCACAAGTCTATATATATTCATTCAACTTGAAATTTCACAATGCAAATTTATAGTATTCTTAAACTACTAGAAAAGAACAGAAATTGCACAGAAAAGCAAAGAATACATTGACAAATTTGAAACTAAAACTAATTAAAGTAGGAGTTGTGCAATGGCTGCCTCATTAAAAACCTGTTAGGTAAAACTCACCCTTGTGAGAAACCCTAACAGGAAAAGAGTACAACCAGCTCCTAATATAGTTCATGAGTTCATGACATCCATCCAGGCATCCAGCCACCAAAATGTTCCAAGTCCCAAGCTATTACATAACTGTTACAAAAATGGAGAACTTAATCAACATCAAGATAAAGAGCTTCAAAGGCCTCCTCAAGGTCCTTGTCCTCCACCATGTGCTGCAGTCTTGCTTCAGCATTCTCCCAGTCCTTGATGCAGGTAAGTGCCTCCACAGTCTCAGGGTTCAGCCTCCGGCGACGCTCCTCGATGATCCTGCCAGTAGTGCTAAAGGTAGATTCTGAAGAAATAGTTGACACAGGCACAGTAAAGATATCTTTTGCAAGAACAGAAAACACAGGATAAGTAAGCTTGTGCTCATGCCACCACTGCATGAGGTCAAATTCATCATCTAACTGGCTGACTGTGTCAGAGTCTAGGTAGGATGCAAGCTCACTAGAGTTAGAAGCAGAAGCTGCATGTAGTAAAGAGGTGGCAGAAACACCCCTGGACTCATCAAGATTAGAAGGGAGGGAAGAACAACCAGCTCCAATGTCAAGCTCATCATCATCATAAATGTCAGCCCAAGCTGTTCTTTTCTTACCAGAAAGGGATGTAGGTACAACCCTTTTGAGCCTAACAGAGCCATACATTGCATCATACCTGTTGTACATCCTGAAAAGAAGAGCTCTAGTGTCCAGCAGCGTGTTAGTGTAACCAACATTAAAAAGAGAATTCAACTTTCTTAGGACTTTGTTAAAGCCCTTAATCTTAGCTCTTGGATCCAGTATGAATGCAATGGAGTAAAGATCAGGTATGTTCTTCCAGTATTTGTGATACTTGTCAATCATGGACTGCACAACAGATCTCAGATGCTCATCATGCTGATATTTATGCAGATGAATAGCAATTTTGACAATATGATGGATCATAAGTGGAGAAGTAGGATAGTACACACCAGATAATGCAACAGTAGAGTCATAAAACAGTTCCAGAAATTGTAACATCTTCTCAGCCATTTCCCAGTGATCATCAGGAAAGGACCACCAGGTGCTCTAGGATAATTAGCCTCAATAAAAGTACTAAAAGTACTCCTATGAGGTAACAATGTTTTCAGCATAAGGTAGGTGGAGTTCCACCTCACATCCATGTCTAGTGAGAACTTCCTAGGTCTAACAGATGAAGCAATGCAATAACTCTTGTATGCAGCAATTCTTTGATTAGATGAGTTCAAAAAAGAGATTGCAGTTCTAAAGTTGTCAATGAGAGGAGTAACAGCAACCAATGCTTCCTTAACAATCAGGTTAATAATATGACAAGCACATCTTTGATGCAAAAACAGATCAGCACCTAAATACTCTTTCAGTATAGGTTTCAATTTATCCATTGCATTTTTATTGGCAGATGCATTATCCAAAGTCATAGGGAAAACCTTGTTGATTATACCATACTCAGCAAGGACAGTTTTAACACGCTCAGCAATGTTATCAGCATTATGTGAGACATCAATCAACCTTAAACCAAGCACTCTTTTCTCTAATTGTCAATCATCATTAATGAAATGAGCCACAACAGACAGATAATCTTCTTTGGCCTTTGCAGACCAAATGTCAGAGGTAATAGCAACAGATGACACAACATTATCTTGCAAACAAGCAATCAACTTTTCACGTTGGGCATTAAAGTACTTAAACAGATCTCTACCAGTTGTTTGCTTAGACACAGGATTAAAAGCAGGATTATGAGCCTTTTTAATGAATTCTTTAAATGCTTCTGTTTCACCAATCATTAAGGGCAAATCTAGCCTAGCAAACATACGAACAAGCTCCACACGAGCAAGTTCAGGATTGTAACTCCAGCTTCAAACAGTTCCATCAGGATTAAAACCAATATGGGTTTGAGATAGGCGACACTTCTCACGACGCTTAACACATACCTTAATATGTCGAGTAAGATGACCAGTTCCATTAGCAGAATAAGCAGAGTATCGTCTCTTGCAGTGTTTGCAAATAGCAGCATACCTGACGGGGTATTTTTTACCTGGCACCTTCTTGAAAAGCTTCTCAAAATCATCCCAGACAGCAGAGGTAGAAGGCCGATTGGAGCCTGCTACCTCGCTTTCACCACCGTCACCCTCGGGATCAACTGCAGCTGCAGCCGCATCCACCGGGATGCCATCATCATCACGGGGATGGGGATCAGCAGCAGACCGCCCAAAGACCGCAACAACGTCGTCTTGGACATTGTCGTCCTCATCATCCCCGGTCATCCCGCACATCCGTAGCTCATCGTTCTGCGAGTGATCAAACTCGCATTCATCGTCGCCTAGGGCCATCCTTGCCGTCTCCGGTACCTCGACGGCTGCAGCAATGAACAAGGGAACAGAACAAGTAGTTAGGATTAGGGATTAGGGTTAGGGTTAGAGATTACGGTTAGGGATTACCTGTACAGCCGGAGCACCAGAGACGACGGGAAGGACCGTGAGCACACCCCCGGTACCTCAACGGAGACCGGAGCCCCGGAGGGTGCGCTAGCCGGCGATGAGAATGACAGACAAAAGACGCGGAGCAGTCGGGGAGGAATTGCCTCTCACGCTCAGAGATCAAGAACAAGGGAACAGATGCAGATTGAGGGCGGGAACCACCAAATCTGATAGAGAAGAGGGGGAGATTGAGGGCAGAGAGGAGGAGAGAGGGTCAAGATTGAGGACGAAACCCACCACATGTGACCTCTTACCCGCCGAAGTTCGCCATGGATACGGCGGAGCAGGGAACGACGACGAGGGAGAGAGCGAGAGGGCGACGAGCGACCTGCGAGCGAGCTGCGCCGCTACGGGGTGCGGGCAAAGAGCGACCAGCGAGATGCGAACGGGCGCGAGGAGCGGCGTGAGGGAGAAGAATGAGAGGAGCTAGGGTTTAGAGAGGGAGCGGCCGCAGCGGCTGGCTTATATATGGCCAGCCCCGTCGCCCTAAATCGAACGGCTGTGCTCCCTCCTCCCCTCATCCAACGGCTATGCCGTGCCGCAGCCGTGCCGCCCGTTGGAGCGGGCCGTGCCCGGGCCGGCACTACGGGCCGTCCTCGTGGCCCAGGCACGGGCACGGCTGGACCGGGCTAGGACCGGGCTTTTTCGCACCGGACTCGGCCAGCCCGTTTTACGCGGCCGGTTTGGAAAACTTTACTCCTGCCCACGCCGACGCCGACGCCGCCGGCCTCCAACTGCTTGCCAAGCCCCGAACCCCGAGCTCCCTTTGACACTTGCTCCCGAGCCTCGAGGTCCCTCCCTCCCGACCCCCTCTCCCCACTCCCTGCTTCCTCCAATCCCCTGAGATCCGGTGTCGCCTCCGCTCCCATTGCAGGCCTCCACCAGGCGGGTGTCCTCTGGCTTCAGCACGGTGCAGAGACCACCTCCACCCCCGCTCTCGGCCTCTGCGTTGCGGAGACCGCCTCGACACGCTTGCTCCCAGCCCTCCATCCACCGGTGGCGCTGGTGCCCTCCACCGAACCCTAAAACCGTGGTTAGGCCACCGATTTGACAGGCTACCTGGTCGTCGCCGCGACGCCGCCGCCACCTCCGCTCCTAGCCTCTCCTGGTGGGCGTCAGGTCATCACCATCAACGCCAACCTCAACATCTACAAGTTCTTCGTGAGTCCTAGCACCAGCCCGCCCTCTCTCATGAGTCGTCTTGCAATCTGGGTACAGTGCAGTGCTGAGGATTGTGTATTGCCGCTGGGTTGGATTTCTTCGATGATGGGTGATGTGTCCTGGGCAGTGTTACCCGTTTCAAATTTGGTGCTATAGCATATGTGCGTGATTTCTGTATATTATATTACTGTTGTGGGTAGCAGAATCAGTTCAGTGCTGAACCTAGATGCTCCTTTGTAAGCATGTTTTTTTTGAGAAAAGTGAACCATGCTAAAAAATTGTTTTCAAAATCATGCTAACTGAATGTACAGTTATGGCTTGAAAACATAATCTATTCGTCAGGCTTGAAATAGCTCACTGATTTATGGGTTGAAACAGCTGCCTCAGCACATGCTTTGCTTAGTGAAACTGATTTCTTCTGTACCGTATTTGGCATTAGTTATCTGCTGTACCGGGAACCAATTCAACTGCTCCAGTGTACACTGCCTCCAATTAAAGCTATTGTGAATTGTTTGCACAAGGTAGTTAACTGTCTCAGACTTGTTCTTTACTGCACTATGAATAACTAAAGGATGGAATCCATAGGTGAAGGTATGGATTTTTCTTTTACAGTATGCAGTACCCCATTGCATGATAAAACTGTAGGAGTACGACAATTGCAAAAACTTAATGTAGATGCTACTTGTTCTCATGCAAAGCTGAAAACAGATGCTATTCCTATCTCTATTATTTATAGTACCATCTTCTTGCCAATCAGGATCAGTTATATGAGTTGACTTAGGGGTCTGATATTAACATGCTAGAACCCTCCTTATTTCCCTTTCTTGTTAAGTCCTATATTGACATGATGTTGGAGTCATAATATGATACTTAGTTGTGATCCCTATAGTTCCCTTATATTGTGTGCCTGTGATTTGTGCGAACTAAATTTAATGCCATAATATTTTATTTGTGTAGCCCCCTGTCCGTTTGCTACAATTTTTTTTTGTTGCAGTGCTGCTGCTAGAGGAGAAAAGTAAGGAGGAGAAGGAATGATTAATATCAACTAAAATGTTTACCCACCGATGATTCACAACCTATGAATGCTCCCCCCGCTCGCACGCTACTCCGTCATGCAATGACTCACTCCCTGCAAGTGGACCCGGAATGATGTTTCCCAAAAACTACACTGAGTCCATCATCATTGCACATTGCTCAAACAGGTTCTTTATTTTGACGAAGTGGGAGGAGGCTCAATCAGTGTCTTCATCGATTCAAACCAGCAGCACTCGCTTCATTAATCCAGGTGAGTCTCGCTTCATTGATCATACAAGTCTTGATTTGACCATAATTATTGTTTTCAATTGGTTAATTATGTACTTCTGAGACAGTGAGATGGAGAACCAAATGAAAGAAGGATTAGCACAATCTGAGATTATGTCATCCAGTGCACATACCAAAAGGTAACACACTCAGCATTCTCCTCTTTTTGTATAGAATGGTAACACTCATACGACTGAACTCAAGGTGTTGAAAAGCTAAACGCAACAGTGCAGTAATGACTACAAATGAAATGGTCTTTGTGATTAAGGAAATGAAAGCAGCGATGTTGTGTATGGTCAAATTCAGAAAGTCCACATGATGATAACCCATTGATTAGAAGAAGGGATATCTTTTCTATTACGATAAGTAATATTGGCAAGTTTGTGCATGACTGTATCTTGATTTGCATGGTCATGTAGACAATGCATATGTGCAGGGCCGACATGGCATGGGCCGAAGGCAATGCTGGCTCCAAGAATGAGATTTCAGTTCTCTCGGGGATGCCAGTGGCAATGTCATCTCTGTTGAACAATTTACCTGAACATCTTGTTAGATTTTTCAGTACCATTATCTAAGATTATGCCACTAAAAACTGATATCCTGTTCTAGAGCAATGTAACAATTTCACATTTTATTTGGTTTAGTCTGTAGGTTTTTTTTTCTGTGATGATAACCCTGAAGGTATTGAGGCACATAATGAGGTTAGCACACCTTATTCACTATTATGCATTTATTACTAAGCATTTTAAAATTCTCTTCCTACCATTCAAAATAGGTGTCATCATAGACCATCTTCTGACTGATTGTATCCCTGTAATTGCTAATAAATGTACCTACAAATGACTGATACACTATAGGCGAGAGTAATAGTGATCCAGATCCATGCATGAACCACTACATGTAGCACGTGTGTTTGTGGTAATTTGCACAATAATTGATTATAGGAGAATCCATCAATCAGGTTATGCATATCATTCATCTCGAGTTATCAAATAGTGAATAGGACTGCATGCATCTGATTTTCCATAATCCTTGCCTCCTTTGGCTTAGGAACTCCGATACAAATAAGTATTTTATATTTATTACGTCTTGCAAAAAATGGATTTGGTAAGACAGAATAGAAGCCATGCATTGGTCCTGAATTGGCATGAAGCCCATATGGATATGGTCTTATGGTCTCTATGTCAACTGGTCTAATAATAGGGATGACTAATAAATCTGCATGTTGTGTTGGTAGGAAGTAACCAAGCTATCATCAGAGAAGCAGACTTTTTTCATGTGGATTCGTTGGTCCTGAATTATGTGGATTTTTTGAAGCTTTTGACATGATCTTTGCTCTGTGATTGAATTTTTCAGTTTCAAGGTCCAACTCTTTCAGTTCATCTTGCAACAGATTTTATGAAGCTGGTTTTCCTCCATGATTAATTCAGAAAACAGGGTTAGGTATGTACTGCTTGTTTATCTGAATAAAATCGAATAACAGGTTGAGAACATGGACCTGTCATGTTGATAGTTGTGATTACTGATTCTTGTAACTATATAGGATCAGTTTAGTCTTGTGTTTCATAGTAACTTTAATTTTAGGCCTTTGTCTACCACTTATCACTATCTGACAAAATCAGTTTTGCATTTTTTTGTTTGAAGATATTCCTCTAAGTCTTGCATGTTTCTGCCTACCACGGTTTAGTTTGAAACCTAATATGTTGGTCATCAATCTATAATGCTATATCTGACTTTGCACAGGATGGTCGAACAAAGGCTCCGAATGGACTTTGTAGGGGAATTCTAGGCGAATTTCAACTCATGTAAAGTCACAAGACTATCTTAAGGGTACCATAGACAATGGCTGGTAGTAGATAGTCGTAATAGCAAGGTTGTTACAGTACGAAGTACATTGTTTTGATTTTACATCAAAAACTTAATTCTATTCTACTTATGCTTTGAGAAAACTCATGTAATAGTGATGATCATTGTTGCAAACGTCGTCCTTAAAGTATTATTTTTTATGGTAAGTACATACGTTCACACTTAAAATTATTGTGATACTATTTTGTACCCGTTGAAACGCACGGACATGATCCTAGTTAATCATTCAATAGTATTTTTTTCTCTCTTTGAAAAGAAATGCGAGGCGGTGTGTTGGGTTGCGTGACGCCGCCGGTTTCCTCGGATCGGATCGGAAATATATGGCACCACCGCGCGTCGTCGTCGTCGCCGGCCGATGGTGACGTTGGCGAGCATCAGCGCGCGATCGTGATGCGTTTTGTTTATGTGGAAGCGAGTGGAGGAGCTACTAGCAGGTAGCTATAGCGCGACGTCGACGACTGCGATTTTTAGGTGCAGGGCGCACGTGCAATCGTGCGATGCGTGTCACACCAGCCACCTATCGCTCTCTCTTGTTTCTTTATTTTGATAAAAATGGGCCGGGGAAATGAAGGACATTGCATCGTACGCCTCGAGATTTTCTTCCTTACGTTGTCGTTATTATTGCAGCGTAGTGCCACGTCTGAGACGCGACGAAATATGGTGCTTAATTACCATCCATCAACTGAAAGCGCTAGAGGTGTTCTGATTGAAACTTGTCTAGCTAGTATTCCAGTTTACATCCTTTCTTTTCGTTAGTACACTAAGGAGTGTTTAGTTTCCCTACTATTCCAAAAAATTCTGGTTTTTGGTCCATCATTTTACATAATTTTTGGCAAAAATATGGTTATTCTTCATTTAGTATTTTGGTCTCAAAAGGCCAAAAAAACCCAAAAGAGCCTCAAGAGGCCCTCATGAGGACAATAAATTCTGCATTTTAGATGGAAACTAAACATAACCTTGAAAATTTTAACATTTTGCATTTCATCGTTCCAATATAGTTGGCATTTTACATTTTGTATTTTTTTTGAACTAAACACCCCCTAAATGGGATATTTAGTTGCTGAATTCTCATATGGCTAATTGCCTATGGAATGACGACTCAGAAGGTAATAGTAAGTGCCACCTTGCCACCTGGTAAAGAGTTGCTATGTGGTAAAGAGTATGGTGGTCTAGGCATCCCTAATCTTAGGGATTTAAACATTTGCCTGTTGTCTTTCTTGGCTTAAGAGATATACAGTAAATAGAGAGAAGCTCGAAAAAGAGCTTCTTGATTACAAGTACAACACTTGTAATCCTACTAATATTCTTTAGACTAGGACAGAGGGAGCTTCAAGTTTTTTCAAAGGTTTCATGTGGACTGCCCAAGTGAAAAGAATATAATGGGCTATGTACTATTGGACGATAGTTAGTGGTACTAAGGTTCGGTCTTGGGAGTACAATTGGTTGAGATCCTCCAGTTTAGCTATTCAATATTGGAAGTTATACAGGATAGTTAGTGAGAAAAAATATGACTATGGCAGAGATTTGGGATGGCGAGAATCTCAAATGCACATTTACAAGAACTGTATATATATAGTAATTTGGAGGAACAGTGGTGGGAGGTTGTTTAGTTAGCCTCAACCATTAACTTCTTTGAAGAAGACGACTCTTTAGTGTGGCTGTTCACTTCGAATGAGATTTACTCTTCTCAATCCCTTTATATGGTTGTTAATTTTAGAGGTATAAAGCCTATTTTTGTCTCAGCCATTTGGAGTCTAAAGATTCCACCCATAGTGCATTGCTTCCTTTGGTTCTTATTTAAAAATAAAGTGCTTACTAGAGACAATCTTAGTAAAAGAAGAAAAGTTGAGGATTCCTCTTGCCTTTTTTTGTTGTGAATTGGTGACAGAAAATGTGGTTAGAGTTAGCATTTTTTAATATATATGATGTGGGTCCATGAGTACTTTTGTCACCATGAACAAATGCACACAAATTGCTATGACATTCAAAACTACATATGACACTTTATACTGTCTGACGAGATCAGGGGTGTGTTTGCGAGGATGGCCCAGCAGGTCGGTTGTGCCCTCGGGCTGCAATGCACCTTGTTTGTGTGGTTGGCCCAAGCCGCAGCCCGGCCTTGCACAGCCAAAAGGGGTGCCTGCGCCTGGCCTTCTAGAAACGCTGTTAGGGTTTGTTTCTCTAGAGCTCGGCTGGTTGTGGCGCGCGGCGGGCGGATTTGGGGGCGATTGGCGGGCGCGAGGGTGGCTGAGGCGGGCTCGCGCGGGAAGGTGAAACCACCGCCCGCGCTTTCCACCCCGGCGAAATCGGTCGCCTATAAGTATTGGTGCCGCCGCTGTCGAGTCCTCCTTTCTCTCTTCGATGATTCGCCTCCCTCCTCCCTTGTGAAATAACGGCGGCGTTGAGCAGTGCTGCGTGGCGACGGCGTCGTCCTCTGGCGGCCTTGTCTCCATTCCCCTTTGGTAGTACGTCGGCGTGCAACTGCTGTTGCCGGGACTCCGTAGTGATGGTGGCCTCTTCCTCCTCTTCAGCTCGTCTCCTATCGGATCTGCTTCCCCTACCTCCAGATCTACTTCCTCTTCACCTGCGTGGTTACGACCCCGAGCCCAAGGTGAAATCCAACTGCAATCTTGTTTTTCCTTGGTTAGGGTTTGGTCCAAAAGCATGGTCTTTATGATTTGTTGTACTCTTTCTTGCTTCATGTGTGATTTCGTATTTGCTTTTGTTCTGCCCGATTATCATGATGCGAATATGGCTGTCTTATTTTTAGATTGGGTCGATGATGTTGTCCATTTTAATCACAGGGAGGCATCACCTGTATGATGCAGTCGTGCTGTTCTTGTTAGATCATTCATTGTGCAAACATGTTGATGCCTAGTAGGGCTTCTTTAGATGAATTCACTACTACAGAATGAGGCATTGGTCGATGCCCAAAATGGCCAAAAACCTCGGCCTTTTTGCGGCTCGGGGTTAAAGACCCCTTTAACACCGGTTCGTAACACGAACCGCTGCTAAAGGGTCCTGCCCAACGGCTACTGACTGGTGCTGTCGGGGCAGGGACCCTTTAGCACCGGTTCGTGTTACAAACCGGTGCTAAAGGGTCCCCTTTAGCACCGGCCAGTGCCACGGGCCGAGGGTGACCCTTTAGCACCGGTTTGTAACACAAACCGGTGGTTTTTACCCTCCGGTGCTAAATGTCTGGTTTATAGGCCGACTCCCTCCTCCCCTCTGCGCATTTGAAACCGAGAGCACCATTGTTGTTCTTGGAGCTTCTTCTTGCTTGTTCTTCATTTGTTCTTCATCTTCAACGCCCATCGTTGATCTTCTTCGACTCCATCATCGTCTCTTCGTGCTTGGAGGTGACTAACTTCAGCCTTTCTTGTCTTTTTCATGTTATTTTTGGCTTGTGATGTTCCCATCATTTTTTAGCTCAAATCCACTTTGTTATTTTGAATCATTCACATGAATTAGTATCCATATATATATATATATATATCATATTTCATGGTTGACCTATTATTAATGTAGTTTGCAAGAATGAATTATAGTATCTTTTTATGATCTTAGAAAGTAGGATAGTTCAAATTAATTGGTTTGTTAATATCACTTGATTTATTTTTATTACTACATAATGTCCATTGTATCATACATGTTTACTAGTAAATGTGGAATTTATAATTGTTTAAAAATTGAGTATGGATAGTAGATGGCAACCGTGACCGGGTCTTCGGTCTCTCAACGGGTTCAAAAGCGATACCGTCCGGAACTCCCTCTCATTACTTGTGGCAAGTGTGGGCAGAAGATTTTGATGGAGTACAAAGTGTCGAAAGAGAGAGTAAACAAGGGTCGTATATTCTACAAGTGTCCGGATCGTAATGTGAGTTATTTCCAGACATTTGCTTATATATGTGCATATTTTTTTAAATGAAATTAATTAAACTTTTGATTCTCTCTTTTAATTTCAGTGGGACGGTACCGGCGGATGTACAGGTTGGTACTGGGAGGAAGAATACATTGAACACATTAAGAAATCTTTTGCACAGGTGGTTGAGGCTGAAGGTGGTGAGGCAGTGAGCCGACGAAAGGAGTTCAATGATGTTGATCAAGCGAATGATCTATCTATTATAGTTGGGATCGGACGCGAACTAATTATGTTGCTTAAGTGCATTTTAGTTTTGGTTTTTTTAGTGCTAGTTGCGATTGTATTTGTTGTAGCCAAGCTTTTCTGAATTAATCAACTATGTATCTTAGACATGTTGTGCAATAAGATGAGAAACTATATGTGTGCATGGTTTTCATAATATATATGTTATATTTAATGCAGATGGTAACACGTAATTGGATGTATAATGCCGATCGGCGCTCCGAAGAGTTCATTAATAGCGTGCACTATTTCTTAAGTGTGGCCGAGACAAATAAGAGGGACGGTTTCATGTGCTGTCCACGTGTCGTGTGCAAGAATTTGACGGAATATTCTAACTCAAGAACTCTTCATTCACACTTATTAATGTATGGTTTCGTACCAAACTATATTTGTTGGACCAAACATGGAGAAAGCAGGATTATAATGGATGAAGGTGAAGAAGAAGAAGAAGAATTGGACCATGCCAATATTATTGCTCAGTACGGTGGCTTCAATGATGTTGCAATGGGGGGAGATAATGAAGAAGAGGTAGCGGCAGAAGATGATTGGGGCGATGATGCTTTTGGTGATGCCATCCGTGATGCACAAAGAGAATGTGAAAGTGATAAAGAGAAAGCCAAGTTTGAGCAAGCTAGAGGACCACAGGACATCACTATATCCCACCGCTGAAGAGGGGCAAAAAAAGCTGGGTACCACACTGGAATTGCTGCAATGGAAGGCAAAAAATGGTACATCTGACAAGGCATTTGTGCAGTTATTGAAGATCATAAAAAAGATGCTTCCGAAAGGCAACGAATTGCCCACCACTACGTATGAAGCAAAACAGGTTGTCTGCCCTTTGGGATTAGAAATCCAGAAGATACACGCATGTCCTAATGACTGCATCCTCTACCATGGGGAGGAATACGAGAATTTGGATGCATGTCCAGTATGTAAGGCATCACGGTATAAGATTAGACGAGATGATCCTGGCGATGTTGAGGGTGAAGAACATCATAGGAAGAAAATTTCTGCCAAGGTTATGTGGTATGCTCCTATAATACCATGATTAAAACGTCTGTTCAGAAATAAGGACAATGCAAAGTTGTTGCGGTGGCATAAAGAAGACCGTAAGATAGACAATATGCTGAGACACCCTGCCGATGGATCCCAGTGGAGAGCGATAGACAGAGAATTCCCAGATTTTGCAGATGATGCTAGAAACTTGTGGTTCGCCTTAAGTACAGATGGTATGAATCCTTTCGGTGAGCAGAGCAGTAGTCACAACACTTGACCAGTTACTCTATGTATCTACAACCTTCCTCCATGGCTATGCATGAAGCGGAAGTTTATTATGATGTCGGTGCTTATCCAAGGACCG
The DNA here is from genome assembly GCF_000003195.3 of Sorghum bicolor. Lineage (NCBI taxonomy): Eukaryota > Viridiplantae > Streptophyta > Magnoliopsida > Poales > Poaceae > Sorghum > Sorghum bicolor. Next base: position 12,978,100 of record NC_012871.2, on the reverse strand, counting down.
AAGCAACCTGGCAATGACATAGATGTCTACCTAAGGCCATTAGTTGAGGAACTTCAACTTTTATGGAGCAAACCAGGAGTTCGCGTGTGGGATGAGTACAAACAAGAGCACTTTGACCTGCGAGCATTGCTGTTTGTAACAATCAATGATTGGCCAGCTCTGAGTAATCTTTCCGGCCAGTCAAACAAGGGATATAATACATGCACACATTGTTATGAAGACCTTGACTGTGTATTTTTGAAAAAATGTCGAAAGGTCATGTACCTTGGCCACCGTCGGTTTCTTCCTGTGAACCACCCAGTACGAAAGAAAGACAAGCATTTTAAAGGCAAGGCAGACCACCGGACCAAACCTCTCAATCGAACCGGGGATGATGTACTCGAAATGGTCAAGGATATAAAAGTGGTATTTGGAAAGGGACGAGGCAGCGAACCTATTCCCAAGGATGCTAAGGGACACGTACCCATGTGGAAGAAGAAATCGATATTTTGGGAGCTACCTTACTGGAATGTCCTAGAGGTCCGCAACGCGATCGACGTGATGCATCTGACAAAGAATCTTTGTGTGAACTTGCTCGGATTCATGGGTGTCTACGGGAAGTCTAAGGATTCACTTGAAGCATGACAAGACTTGTAGCGCATGAAAGAACGAGACAACCTGCATCCAGAAAAGACAGATGATGGACGTCATTACTTAAGCCCTGCTAGCTACACTCTGAGCAAAGAAGAGAAGGAAAGCATGTTTGAATGTCTTAGCAGCATCAAGGTCCCATCTGGATTCTCCTCCAATATCAAGGGAATAATTAATGTGCCAGAGAAGAAATTCTTGAACTTGAAGTCCCATGACTGTCACGTTCTAATGACGCAATTGCTGCCGGTCGTTTTAAGAGGAATTTTACCTCCACACGTACGTCTAGCCACCGTAAAGCTATGTGCATTCCTCAATGCAATTTCTCAGAAGGCAATCAATCCAGAGCAACTAGCTACTCTACAGAATGATGTCGTCCAATGTCTCGTCAGCTTTGAGTTGGTGTTCCCTCCATCCTTCTTGATATCATGACACACCTCCTATTTCATCTGGTCAAAGAGATTCGTATTCTCGGTCCTGTGTTCCTACACAACATGTCCCCCTTCGAGAGATTCATGGGTGTCCTAAAGAAATATGTCCATAGTCATTCCCGTCCAGAAGGAAGCATTACCAAGGGCTACGGAACAGAGGAGGTCATAGAGTTCTGTGTTGACTTTATTCCAGACCTTGACCCAATTGGCATTCCTGAATCTCGACACGAGGGTAGACTCAGCGGAAAGGGAACACTTGGGAAGAAAACATATATTGGTACGGGAGACGATTACTTCAATAAAGCACACTACACAGTTCTTCAGAACTCCTCATTGGTGGAACCATATGTTGAGGTACACAAAGATTTCCTACGGTCCCAATGGCCCGGGAAGAATGAAGCTTGGATAATGCGTCAGCACATGGAAACTTTTGGCGATTGGTTGCGCAAAAAATGTCAAGGTGATGAAAACATTGATGAGCAACTTTATTTGTTGGCCAGGCAACCATCATGGCATGTCCTCACGTACAAAGGGTACGAGATAAATGGTAACACATTTTACACAGTTGGCCAAGATAAAAGGAGCACCAACCAAAATAGTGGTGTACGCGTGGATGCCACGGATCCAAATGGGAACAGACAAACATATTATGGACGCATAGAAGACATATGGGAACTAGTCTATGCAAAGTTCCTTTGTTCCGGTGCCAATGGGTGAAGATGACCGGAGGTGGGGTAACAGTCGACAAGGAGTATGGGATGACAACCGTGGACCTTAACAATAGTGGGTTCAAAGACGAACCATTCGTCCTTGCTGCAGACGTGAGTCAGGCGTTCTATGTCAAAGATATGTCTACGAAACCAAAGAGAGGAAAAAATGATGACCACTCAATCATCAATGAGCCAAAGCGCCACATTGTCCTTTCTGGGAAAAGAAACATTGTCAGAATTGAGGACAAGTCAGACATGTCAGGCGATTACGAAAGGGATGATCGAATTCCGCCCTTCATAGTCAACAAAGACCCAAGCATTCTGTTAAACAATGAGGATACTCCATGGTTACGGCAGGATCATAACCAAGGGTCATACGTCAAGAAGAAGTTCACTGTTGTGTCGGCTTGACTTTGTATGAAACTATATTTGAGAATTGTGAATTTTGATGTGTGTAACAAACTTTGTATTCATGATTTTTCCAATTGTTAGAGATCATCAAATGCAAAAATTGTCATGACTATATGTGTCAATTGTGGATTTTCAACTACACCTTCCCAAAACTTTGTCAAATGCAAAATGGTCTATATATGAAATGTAGATTTTGATGAGTGGAACAATATTGGTATTCATGACTTTTCCATTCGAGACCATCTAGGGTTCCAAAACCGCTGCGTGGCTATGAATTCTCTGAAAATGTAGAATTCAGTGGTTCAAACTTTTCCAAAAGAAAAGTTTACCATTAGACAAAATATAGAACTTGATGAGTTTAACAAAGTTTGTATTCATGACTTTTCCATTTGAGACAATCTAGGGTTCGGTCAAAGAGTGTTTTTGTAAAAACCAATGCTTTGACTTTGGTCAAACTTGGTCAAATGGCCCATTTAATGACTTCTAATAAAAAAAGTTTGAATACAAAGTTGTTAGAGATCATCAAGATCTACATTTTATATATTGTCCATTTTTCCATTTGGATAATTTTGAGCCAATCCTAATCACATTTCTATAAAATCCAAGACGGGTTTTGGTCAAACTTGGTCAAATGACAAACTAAATTACTTAAAATGAAAATATTTTGAATACCAAGTTGTTAGATATCATCAAGATCTAAACTTTTTATATACATAACTTTTCCATTTGAGAAAGTTTAAGTTAACAATACCCACCAATTCTTGAATCTCACACAAACTATATGAAACTATATGTGTCAATTGTGGATTTTCAACTACACCTTCCTAAAACTTTGTCAAATGCAAAATGGTCTATATATGAAATATAGATTTTGATGAGTGGAACAATATTGGTATTCATGACTTTTCCATTCGAGACCATCTAGGGTTCCGAAACCGCTGCGTGGCTATGAATTCTCTGAAAATGTAGAATTCAGTGGTTCAAACTTTTCCAAAAGAAAAGTTGACCATTATGCAAAATGTAGAACTTGATGAGTTTAACAAACTTTGTATTTATGACTTTTCCATTTGAGACAATCTAGGGTTCGGTCAAAGGGTGTGTTCATCAAGATATATATTTTTATATTATAAATAGATTTTTTATTTGATGAAAACTATACCCTACTAGCAAATCGAGTAATAAATAACAAAAATAAAAAGTTTAACGTCAATATGATGTGAAAATATATTTCCAGTTGATTGGATATAGTTTTTGTAAATTTATTGGAATAATATATTTTTGCATTAACAAAATACTAAATATTTCTTACAAAATCATTGCAAATTATAAAAATATAGTAAGATATTTACGGTTAAAAATTTTCATGTGTACATTAAAAAAATTACAATATATGTCACTGTTTAAAAAATATTATGCAAAATATTTAATTTACTATACAATTTATAATATAAACTGTATATATAAACAATTGAAAAACCCTAAAGTAAAAAACAGGGCCTTTAGGAGCGGCCCATAGTGGGAACCGGTGCTAAAGGGTCCTGAAAATTTTCAGGACCCCGCCCGAGCCCGCCTAGGACCCTTTAGCACTGGTTCGTGGCGGGAACCGGTGCTAAAGGGGCCTTTGACACCGGCTGGTGTTACGCGCTGGTGTTAAAGGGGGACCGTGGCTGGAACCGGTGCTAAAGGGTCCGCCCCTATTTAAGTCATGGGCGCCCTGTATCTGAGCAGTTCTTCGTCTTCATCGAGTTCATCGTCTCCAGCGCCGCCGCCCGTTCATCTGCCCGCGCGCGACCTCGCCGATCTCTAGCGCCGCCGCGGCCAGCTCCGGCCACCAGTGCCGCCGTGGGCACCATCTCCAGCGCCGCCGCCGCGGCGCCGTCTGCAGCACCGGCCGCCACCATCTCCAGCCACCGATCGATCGAACTCCGACCGCGTCTCAGATCTACATCCTCTAAGTATACACTAAATCGATCTCCAATAATTTATATATATAATCTGCAGTATATATATATATATATATAATCTGCAGAATGAAATGTATATTAGTTTTTAGTATATATTATATATATTAGTTTTTAATTAGTATATTAGTATAAGTGTAGTATTGACCTGTTATTATAAACTATATTATGCTAGTATATATTTGTAATATATTAATATTATTCTTGTATTATTATGTAGTATTATTTTTTTAGTATATTATTTGTAGTATTATTTTTTAGTATATATTTGTAGTATATTATTCTTATATTATTCTTGTATCATATTTTAGTTTCTAGTGTTTTGTATATATTATTGTTTGTACTATTATTCTAGTATTATTCATTTAGTATATTATTCTAGTGTATTACTAGGCTTAAGATTCTAGTATTATTTGTGGAGAACTACAGCACTTTCATTTGTAGTAGTACTAGTAGTATATAAGTCTCTAATATCTATTTTATTTTCTAGTGTTTTGTATTTATTATTGTTTGTACTATTGTTCTAGTATTATTCTTTTAGTATATTATTCTAGTGTATTACTAGGCTTAAGATTCTAGTATTATTTTTTAGAGCACTCCAACACTTTTATTATTCTTGTAGTATTCTTGTAATATATATTCTTGTAGTATTTTTAGTATATATTTGTAGTATATTATTTTTGTATTATTCTTGTATCATATTTTATTTTCTAGTGTGTTGTATATATTATTATTTGTACTATTATTCTAGTATTGTTTTTTAGTATATTATTCTAGTGTATTACTTGGCATAAAAGATTCTAGTATTATTTTTAGAGCACTCCAACACTTTCATTTGTAGTAGTATATAAGTCTCTATTATATATTCTAGTAGTCTTTACCCACCAAATTTATTCTAGTAGTGTTTTGTATATATTATTATTTGTACTATTATTCTAGTATTGTTTTTTAGTATATTATTCTAGTGTATTTCTGTCACACCCGGTTTTAAAGAACAAAACCAGGCTAGCCATATGTGTGCCCAGGAAGTCCACACATACAACAACAGAAGCAATAATATCAAAAACAATGTTATATAGCGGAAATATACTTAAAATTAACACTTACATCAGAGTATCACAGTAACTAATCTTCAGGCTTAATCTTCACAGGGACGGCTGACTGGGGGTAACATATGCCTAGCACTTTTTTATCCTGAGAACGTCCTTCGTGATTCCACCATCCTTCTAATCATCCCTTTCTAGTAGACTGGAGTGGTAGGAAATAGCAAGAGTGAGCATATGTCGTACTCAACAAGTATAACCAGGGGTTCATGAGGCTCAAAAAGCTGACACTGGTTTAACTGCATTTAGCTTTTAATGGTGGATAGCATATTCATAATTAAATAGCAAAAGTCAAGGTAGCATAAATAATCCATTAATCACATGATCAAGTGTAAGCATAATTAATGAACATGACAACTTAACAAGCTCATCGTCGTCGCAGCAAGAACCCCCAAGGTCGCTCATAACCGTGAGCACGGCTAGTATACCAGCTTTTAACACTCTGCAGAGGTTGTACATCTTTACCCATGAGTCATGATTTACCCTTTCGTCCGAGGTAGCTAGTCTCTTAACCCCCTTCCTAGGGAGGTCGGCAGGGATCACTATGAAGCCTTTCAAAAGTTCGTCTAACATGTTAGGGCCGCAAGGTTTCCTTTGCGCGTAGATATAGATACCCCCTTCCGAATGGCACAATGACGCGCAGCCTATACACATAGAGACAGGGGCTCGCACTATACCCAAAACGGTTCAGCCCCTCCGCCCTTTCGGGTAACCTCTAACAAACTAGAAAAGTTCTTCATACTAAGCTAAAGCCAGAGCCATTATAGCCCTCATGGTTGCACTGTTGTCCCGGTGATCACTTACAGACAAGATCTCATACAGTTATTTGTCATTCTTTTATGTTCATTGCATTGCTATTAATCATATTACAAGATCATGGATTATATCAAGCACTAGCACATCTACAACAAATGCATATCAAGTAGGTAGCAAGGAATCCAGGTAACAATCATCTATGATTTTGCTAAGGTCGACAAGGTGATAGCATGCATATGATATATATGTGTAGTTATAAGCGAATAGGTAACAAGGATGATCTCAAGTTATACTTGCCTTAATCCAATTGCTCAATTATCACACCGTTAGCTTTCGGTCATCATCTTCTGATCTTCAATACTCACAGGCGGTTCTCGTCTACTCGCAGCAAGCACCACACAGACAAACATACAAACAAGAGACAACTAAGAACATATCAATCAAAAAGAAAAGCTTTAAAAGAGAGCACACAAAACGGCACGACTTGATGCTAAGGTTACGAGAAACGCCGGAACCAAAACTATCATTAAAAAGAAACGACTACAGGAAGTTTTAGATACTATCATGTGTAACCTACTAATTCAGATTAGTCAATTTATAGTTTAATTAAAAATAAATAAATAAATTGGAACTAATTATATTTTATTTATGAACATGTCTATTATTTAATCAATAATCATATTTCAAATATAAGCATGCACGTACCATTTTAATCAAAGTAATCTTTAACTTTTCAAAGAATGTGTGAAAACATCTATTCCAATTATACGTGATACGTGTTGGATATGATCATATTTTATTCATACATAATTTTATATCGTTTATGCCGGTTAAACTTCAACTTGTAAAATAATATAACATGCGAACACTAAATAAGTTTATGGTATATATCGTGATTGTCTAAGCAAAACATATTCAAGTTACTATTAGTTAAATTCATGCTCATTTAATTACAAAGGATAGACAAGACAAACCTATATTATTTTAATTATAAAACTAACTACAAGCATATTAAACAATTAAATATTTAGCAATATATGAAAACGTGTGACATGAAAAACACTAGCACTAACATGTAGATTACATTGCTATGAGTCTAACACAACTTGAACGGATCAAATCGGAGTTAGAAAGAGCATTTAATGGCTAAAACAAAATAGTGTATTTTATTTGTATTTTTTTAGATTTGTTTCTCTAAAGGAAAACGGCACAAAACTTATGCGATGTCATCATACGATCATCATGAGATCATCAATCTAGCAATCGTCCTGTGCTTCAGTGAAGATGGCCGGTGCAGCAGTACCCGTGAGCTATGGCAAGAGCTTCCAGGAAAAACATGAACAGGGCCTAAATACCATGCATGGAAGGAATACTGGAAGAAAGTTGTGAGCTCACCTAGGATCTTTGCGTAGACTAAGATGGCTCGATGGCTTCGGCATCAGATGATCGATTCATCACCATATGTAGATCGAGGGAGCCAGCACCTGATCAGTTCTTCACGTGGCCAGACTAGCTAGGGTCCTCCGGCAATTGCTCGCTCCGTGCCAAAATCCTCCGGCGGTGGCATCAATTCGTTTGCTCTTGCGTTGCCAAATTTCCGGCAGGTCGCGACTGCACGGCAAGGACGGAGAAGGACGGGACGACGGCAAGCAAGATCAATCGAGAGGTTCCAGTCTCGAGCCAAGCGGTGCGTGCGGCGGCCGCTTGTTTTTTATAGGGCGGCAGGTAGGGCTTGCGTATGCTCCTGGGTCTCGATAGCGTCTGGCAAACAGGATTGAAGTTGGGCTAAAATGGAAAAGAAATTACAATTAGGATTTATTATTTTTGGATTATTTAATTCATGTATTTAAAATAATTTTAGAGAAGTTTAGAATAATCATTTGAGTCCCGAAAAATACTCCAAAAAAATCTAGAAATTTGGGTAAAACTTTTAGAGACATTTTCAGAATATAATGAACCCAAATAAAGTATCTGGACCTCATGATAATAGAGCATCTAAAAATTAGATTATGCTTGTAGAAAGTGAGAAAGAATTCTAGAAAAAGGTGGGAGATTTTCGAAGAAGGTTCAATAGGTCGGTTGATGGAAGATGAACTCAAAGGAATGATTTAGAGTAGAATAAGAGGATATGAAAAACACCAAATAAAAGATTAAGATCAAGAGGGAGGAGACTTGATTAAAAAAATTGAGACACGTCGGATACAAATCAATGACTTACTAAATGCGTTTTGAAAGTTTTACTTACTCACAAAGTCATGCAACAAGCAAGCAAACATCACATCACATCAACAAAAGCCTATCAAGTTAATTCGAAACAATTTGGAAATTCACATTTTTTTCTAGAACTAATTTGCACAAACTAAACTTGGCAAATCTTATATAAATATTAAATTCATTTTATTTTATTTAGTGTTTTCTATGCAGAACGCAAAATCGAAAATTTTGAGGTGTGACAATTTCTTATCTATATATATATATATATGGTTGCATACATAGAAATGGCTGACCGTCCTCATGATGATCCTGATTATATGGAAGCTGCCATTCAAAATATGATCGACGACGGTAGTCAGTACTTTATTGATTACCATGAGATCATGCAAGGCAATTCGACTGAGCAACAAGAGGGCAATGCCCCTGAGCAACAAGAGGGCAATGCACCTGAGCAACAACTTGTCGTGCAACAAGAAGAAAATACTGGCGAGGTATATGTAAATGTAAACATATATAATTAATGCATCTCTTACATTAGGTTTTAGACTTATTACTTGGTTATTAATTTAGTATTTTTGTTTCTATATCTACGTGTAGCCTTCTGGATCGACCTCTACGGAGAGAAGCGTACCTCCAAGAGGGCCAAAGAAGCCGTTGGAGGGCCGCTATGTAATCTCTGAGTTTGAGATAGCTACAGGCAGACCACTTGGTGAATATGCAAATAAATATGTTAGTCACTGTGGATATCTTGTGAGAGATCAAATACAGATCAGTGCTCGTGAATGGAGAGAGAAGCGAGGTGCTCGTGAGATCAGTTTTGTCTCTGATCGTGACAAGGAGTTAGTTTGGAAAGCCGTCACAGACGTTTTCACCTTCGACACCAACGATGAAGAGTTGAAGGTGCGAATTTATGACTGGACTATGAAGAAGATGGCAGTACTCTTCCAGAATTGGAAGAAGACTTTGTACAATAAATATGTCAAGAAAAACGAGACTCCAAATTTCAACCTCAAGCAATACGTAAAGCTGAGTGCCTTCTGTGATGACTTCGTGCAGTACAAAACATCAGAAGAGAGCGAGGAACGAGCCATTAGAAACAAAGAGAATGCAAGTAAAAAGACATACCACCATCATATGGGATCAGGTGGTTATAAGAGTGTTGTTCCTAAATGGGACCGAATGGAACAGGAGATGCTTGCTAGGGGGTCACACCCGAGACAATAGCAAAGAATTGGAGCGAGCGCTCCAAGCATTGGTTCTACGGTCATGGGAGAAGCGTGGACCCAGACACCGGGGCGCTAGTTTGGGGCCAAGAAATCTCTAGAGCAGCAGAGAGACTAGTCCGTGCACGAGAGACGGTTCAGTCTGGTGAGTTCAGGCCTAATAGGGAGAAGGATGAACTCACCTATGCGCTTGAAAATCCTGAGCACGGTGGGCGCACGAGAGGCTATGGGGCAGTTCCGTGGCTGCAATCATTCCAAGCCGATCAAGATACCTACAGAAGCCGCCAGAGAAAGAAGGATGAGGAGGCAGAGCGGATCCGCCGCCTAGAAGCTTTTGTTCTGCAGTCAGAAGAGCGCGAGAAAGCTCGTGAAGAATGGATGCAGACAGAGATTCAAAGGCAAGTGCAAGCAGCACTTAGTCAAATGACGAAAGGGCAAGGTACATCACAGCCTGAGGTCAATGTTAGCCCCCCAGGCCAGTTGAAAAGCAGTTGCGCATCCACGGAAGTACCAACCATTCAGGATGACACGAAGCTACACTTCCTCGTGGATGATGTCATAGAGGCTTTTACTACCTGTGAGCTGCATGTACCAGATGGGAATGCAAGCAAAAAGGTGGTTATCGCTGTTGTCAACCCTATCAACCGAACGAGAACTCCAAGAATCCATAATCGACCAGTACCTGGTGGATATGCTAGCGTCTCGGTTGATAGGGTTGAGAAAGGTTGTGGCAATGTGCCTCTAGACATAGAAGGGGGAGACAGAGAGAAGACCTTAGGTGTAGCTGAGAAGACATTTATTTGTTAGCGCAAGCGCTTCATAATTATTCCTCAACATAGGTTTGTGTGTGATTTTACTTCTTATATTATTTATTATGTATTGAAATAAAAAAAGTTTGCTCACAAGACTTGTAATTGTTTTCTTTGTAGGGACTCCTCCAACCTAAGTCCAGTTCTCTCCCCAGCGCATCATAGTGCTGCGGGCGGTGACAATGCTGGATCTCCTCCAACACCTGCGGCGGCCACACCGACCCCGCCACCGCCTCCACCACGGTCTCCACCTCCTCCACCGAGGTCTCCAACTCCTCCACCGCGTTCTCCAACGCCGAAAAGATCGGCCCCACCACCTTCACCGCCTGCACCGCCCTCTCCAAAGAGTGCACGGTCGGTCCCCTCGCCTCCAAAGTGAGGTAGTCACAAGCGGTCCGTCCAAGAAGGACCGATGTCATCGGTCCCACCTCAAAGAAGTAGAAAGAAGTAGGGATGCAAGCAGGTGCAGACCGACCTGCCTGCCTGCTTGGCCCGCCTGCAAAAACTGACCTTGTGGATACTGCGGGCGCCTTCTTGAGTTGATGCGGGCTTAAGCAGTAAAGCCTGCAATGCCTAATGTGTTAGAACAGGGCTCCTGCACCGTCCTGCTTTGACCTACAGAACCTACTACGTGGCGATGCACCGGCGCTGCATCCGCCGCACGAGCGTGGACTCCGTGGTGCTAGCGCCGCATCCACTTCGAGCAGCTCGAGTGATGTATCTGTCGCCGTGGCGCACTGTCGCTAGGGAAGCGCCGGTCTTCGGAGCGAAGACAGCAACCCTGGTATTCCTCCGGTGACAACCATCCATGTGTCTCTTCCTCTCTTCTTCGTTCTTTTTCTTCCAATCTGCTAATCATTCCATCGATCTCATCTTTGAAAGCCATGTTTGCCCCCTTGGCCGATGTTGTCTCCTCCCCGCCCCAACCGCATTCTAAAGATGCGCTAGCTAGGTTGCTTGGAGAAGTGTATACTCGGCGTTGCGGGCTCGCATGCGGGCTCCTGCAGGCAGCAGGTCTCCTTATTTATTACTGCAAAGCCTAACAGGATTTGGCGATTAGCAAAGCACGAGCTGGCGGGTCCTGCGGAGCAAGCAGATTCTGGAGGCAGGTGACGCGGCGTCGTGCAGGGTGTCTGCAGACAGGCCCGCTTGCATCCCGACAAAGAAGGCTGCCTCAGCAAAGAGAGCTAAGACGCTAGAAAAATTACCTTACGAAAAGAGTGAAGATGGGGTAATTGCTACATCCAAAGCTGAGGTCAAACAATTTTTTGATAAATTGAAGGAGGATAGGAAAAAACGGCTTAACCCAGAAAAGCCGTACTTTTATGTAAAGCCATCGGAACTGAGGCAGAAGGTGGCGGACCATCAAAAGAAGCAACGCGAAGCTCAGAAAAAGCCAGCACTTTCGGACTATGAGCGGTCTCTGGTCAAGTCTTCATAGCCTAAGAAGAGAGTAGGAAATGGGGTCCCACAGCTCGAAGAAGTATCAAAACCGGTGCCCCCTTTGATTGTGCCAAATCAATACGGCTCAAATGAAGACTTGATGCCAAAGAAATCCTTAGCGTTGTCTGAGCTAGACTCGCTTGAGCGTTACTTTGGATAGAGCGGTTTAAATATGTAAGAAATTGCCGCCATTCTTGGATGCCAAACATTTGAAAAAGCCGAGATAGTTGATCAATGGAGGGCAAGATATGAACCGGGCAGGAGTCTATTCGACCCTAAGCGTTTACACGAGCTCGACACATAAATGTTTGCAATAAACAAATAGTGCATTGAGGCGTCTAAAAGGGGAGAGAATTGGATTTCTGTTCGTATTAGACAACATCACTACTTCCGTGGAGATGACCTCATATACGTGCAGTTCAAAGAATTGCACCAATTATGTCACCTCGACGCTCTTGACTAATCTCTTGTCAGCTGCTTTTGTCTGTAAGTATTTTTTTCTTTTTATTATACTTCTAACTTCTTTAATTACATGTATATAATCCTTACACACTTAGGATTTGTATGTATATATGCAAGCACCAAATGAGAGAGCTCAGAATGAGAAATGACAATAGTATTGGGTTCGTTGACCCTTATATTGTTTTCAAGGCTCCGCAGGCAGTGTGGACAGCAGATCATGAGACAGAAGTCTGCACCAATCTTATGAGGTTCTTTGTGAACCAAAAAGAAAAACAAAAAAATACTCTTCCCCTTCAACTTCGAGTGAGTTATATGTTATTAAGTGCATGCATATTTTATTTTACATTATAGGACTGACTATATATATATGTGTGTAAACAGCTTTCACTAGATACTCATAGTCATTGAAATTTTCAAGAACCGGTTGATAATCTTTGACTCAATGAGAAAACCATAAGAAAATTATCAATAAATGGTAAACATTATTCAAAGGTACGTACAAAAATATCATAATATGACTCTGTAATTATTAGTTCACGATCCACAATGGCTGTGTATAGGGTTTGGGAAAGATTCATTGACCGTGAACATCTCAGTAGATGTAAAGTGCCGCTTAACATAATACATCCACAAGTAATTTCTACTAGCTAACAAACTTTCGCTAACTTTTAGCCTTCTTATTGTCGTGGTCGTGAATATTTTTATATATATATATATCGTACACTGGTGTTTAAGACAAGGGGGGAACAATCTATGTGCATATTACGTGTGCAAATTCATGATGGCACAAGTCAATCAAACACCCACAGAGACGCTCAGAGTACGTTACATGTCTCTTTTCATTATCTCCTAAATTATATTGAATAACTTAGATAACTAATACCTTTTTTATTTATTTTAAATTAAAGACGGAATGGTTGAGGAAAAAGGTCCTACAACAAGACCGAATCAAAGCTATCCAAGAGACGATAGCAGGATTTCTCCGCGACCAAGTGATCAATCCAAACAACGATGATCATTTGTATCGTTTGTAGACATTGAGAGAAAAAACTCTATGTATATTTGTGTTACGAATTTTGTACATATAAAACTATATATATAAAGCTTTTTACATATCTATTTAATTTTTGATGTGGCCTATTCATTTTATTATAGGCAAAGCTTAATTATTAAGCTAAGCCTATAATTTTCATTTATATATTCTTAATATGCGTGTAATATAAATATATTATTGTATTAGCAAAAACATGTATTGAAAAACCTATTATTATATATTATATAAAAATAATAAACAGAACCGAAGAAGTGAACAAAAAAAAAGAAACCCTTTAACACTGGTTGGTAATACCAACCGGTGTTAAAGGGTCCTGCAACGTGGCAGCCCTGGCAGGACCCTTTAACACCGGTCGGTATTACCAACCGGTGTTAAAGGGGGGGCTTTAGCCCCGGTTACCCGAACCGGGACTAAAGGGTGGGCCTTTAGTCCCGGAAGGGCAGCACCGGCTCGGGAACCGGGGCAACAGGCCCTTCCCGACCGGTGCTAATGCCCGAACGTGTGGCAGTGATTGTTATCTGTTTTTTTGCATGCATGTAGATGGATCCCTCTTTGAGCCGTGACATGTTGTGTAGGCAGGCTGCTGCCTTGACAGTAGTGATGGTTTCTTTTGTTAGTACCAGGCTCAAGAGAAAAATGTCTAAACCTAAAATTGTCCCTGACCCTTTGGCACCTATTATCAGAGAACAAAATGAACAACACAGACAGAGGACATTGAGCCTCATTTACCACTCCACTGATGTAGAGTGCATTTCCATGCTTAGAATGAGGAGAGCTCCTTTCTTTGCTTTGTGCACTATTTTTAGAGAGAGACAGCTAGTCAATGATAGAGAAGGGGTCTTAGTAGAGGAGCAGGTTGCCATGTTCCTCCATGTAGTTGGCCACCACCAAAGGTTTAGAGTAGTGCATAATTCCTTTAGGAAATCCATTCAAACAGTACACAAGCACTTTCATCAGGTTTTGTATGCTATTGCTGAGCTTAGGAGTGAAATCATCAAGGGACCTAGCTCCACCACTCACCCTAAGGTCTTGGGAAGTCATAGGTGGAATCCATACCTAAAGGTAATTGTTTACCTTGGGTTCATTAGTTGTTCATAATCTATATTTTCTCTCACTCACTTGTCTGATTTTAGGATTGTCTTGGTGCCATTGATGGCACCCATGTGCTGGCAAGGGTGCCTAGGCACATGTAGCAAAGCTTTCAAGGGTAGGAAAAAGGATCCCACTCAAAATGTTATGGTTGTTGTGGACTTTGGTCTCAAGTTCACTTATGTACTAGCTGGTTGGGAGGGTTCTACCCATGATGCTCTGATTCTAGCTGCCATTCAGAGGGATGATGGGTTCATTGTACCTGAAGGTAATTGCACAACTACATCCATGAAATTGTACACCTAAACAATATCACATTGCCTCACAGTAGATGTGCCATTGTAGGTAAATTTTATTTGGTGGATGCTGGGTATGCATGCCGCAATGGTTTCCTACCCCCCTACAGGGGGTCAGGTACCATTTGAGTGAGTTTGGGAGCAGAAATCGACCCACTAATGCCAAGGAACTTTTCAACCTTAGGCACTCATCACTTAGAGTCACTATGGAGAGGGCTATAGGTGCACTGAAGAACAGGTTTCGTATCCTTGACAACAAACCCTTCCACAAGTACAAGACATAGGTCAAACTTGTGTTGGCTTGTGCCATCCTCCACAACTAGATCATTGGCTTCGGCATTGATGAACATGTCCTTGTTGAGGAAGGATTCACAGGGACCTTTCCTGATCCAGTAGATAGTGCTAGCCAAGAACAAGATTCAATTGTCATGGCTGAAAAGAGGGATGCAATCTGCAATGCAATGTGGGAAGGAAGGGGAACCTCAAGGGTGTGATGCTACAAAAACTTGTGCTAGGTAGCCATGCTTTGGAACTCTTGTTTGTACTATGAAAATGTCATTTCTTGCTGGACATGGCTGAGACCATTTTTTGACTTGGTTCTTAATAACATTAGTGTGCAGTTTTCCTTAATTATTGTTTTCCCTATTTGAAAGGTATTTTGGTAGTTTTGCTTTGTTTGTTATTCCTGATTCCGACATGGACAACACAACTAGGATGCCTTCACTCCCTGAGGTTGTGGTTGGTGTTGAGGGTGGTTTTGTTGGAGTTGCTGATGTGCTTGATGAGATGTTAAGGACTGGGTCTGCTGCTGCTGTTGTAGGAGGTAGTCGTGGTGGTGTTGCACTAGATGTTGCACTATCTACTGGTACTGCTCTAGCAGCAGCTGATGCTATTCCTCATGTTGCTGGGGGTGGTAGAGCTATGAGGTGGAACAACAACACCTCAGGTTTTGTTCTTAGGAGAATGGCTCAACTTGTAGGGGATGGTAGCAGGCCTGACAAGGTCTTCAAATATAAGGATGTCAACCATGTGGCCAAAGCCCTTAAGGAATATTGTGGTGAGGTGGTCAGCCCAACTCAGGTTTATAACCACCTGAGGAAATGGAGGCAAAAACGGGCTAGGGTGGCTAGGCTAAAGGACCTTAGTGGGGCTTTATGGGATAGTGACACCAATGCTATCATGCTTGATGAGGAACACTACCTTGGTCACTGCAAGGTAGTCACTAATGACATGCTGCATATGTCTCCTTACCTTGCTTGTATTCATTACCTCTCCTATAACTATTCCTTTTCCACCTAATTGTTCAGGACCATCCAAAAGATGCTGAGTTCTTGAACTGCCCAATTAGATTCTACACTGAGATAGAAACTATGGAGGCAACATGACCACATGCAGGTTTGCACTTGGATCTGGTGAAGCCCTGGGGCAAAACCAGACTATTAGTGTGGCTGCCAAGGCTGAGGGCCCTCCAATGACCTACACCACTACACAGACTGAGATTGTTGAAGGTAGCAAGGCCACAGAGGTGTCATCCTCAGTTGTGGGTGGCAAGAGGAAGAGAGGGAATTTTAGTGAGGAGATGCTTATGTTGACAAACATGTTTGATGCAGCCAACAATGTCGCTAATGCTCTTAGTGAGACTGGACCTGCCCATGTAGATGGTAGCTTGTACCTGGCTATTATAGAGATGGTGAGTTACTTTGAGGATGCACTGATGGTTGCTTACACCTTCTTGTTGTGCAATAAGGCACAAGGCAGGGGGTTTGTGAACATGAGTGATGGACATAGGACCATTTGGCTAAGGAACTTCCTAGCCAAAAACTACTTCATGTAGGTGCAGTACATGCTGGTATGCTTGTCCAGCAAGGGGGTTGACTGTAGATATGTATAGTTCCTCCACCTCCCTGACCCACTCTCCTCTACTTTTGACTCCAGCTGGGAGGTGCCTATTGTAGATCTTTTGTGCAGGCAGGTTGTAGGACTGATTGCTGACCTTTTAGTAAGGATTAGCTAGGAGGGTGGCTAACAATTTGGGCCCTATAGCATGTTGGGCAGAACAAGTTATTGTAACATACTATTAGCAGCCTCTGTTGGCTACTGCTTATTTCATGCATCTATTCTTTCTACATTGTTTTCTATCTACTTTTGTTTCTTTGCCAATGATGAGTATTACTAAGTTATATTATGTAATGCCTATCATTAAAGAATGTGCTAGTGAGTTGGCCTACACAAGGTTGTTACTCACTTTGTTGTGTCGCCAGCTCACTACACATTCTTCCATGGCATGCATGAGTTTCATTACATATCCTAAGGCTTTGGTTTTGTTTTTGGCCTGTGATGACAAAAAATATATGAGGTGGCTATCTTGTTTTTCTTGTGTCATTCATCACATATGAAGGAATCATAAACTTTACTTAGCAACACTTGGGTCCATGACTTAAGGTGATGGCAAGCAGTTTATAGTCCTCCAGATGCCATGCATGCCACGATTCTTTGGATTTTCAATTACAGCTACCAATGATTACTGTTGGGTATTCTTAACATCATTACCAAAAGTAGACAGTTTTCTAAATCTAGTAACGATGCCAAAAAAAATGCCAAACCTATCTCTCACACCACTTAAGCCAAGTTGTCATCCCCAGCATGACATGAGAGACGCGGTATTGAAATATGCAATTGCTCTTCTAAATAAATAATGAATAGGATCTGCAAGCGCACAGATTAATACCGATGTAGCTGTTGACACTTGCTAACACCACTTGAATACTAGGTTGTCATCCCCAGCATGGCACTAGAGTGTACTATGGTATTTATACGCACACAGATAATCCGCAAGCGCACGGATACCGTTGAAGCTTTTACCCAGTTAAAGGTTTTATCGTATCCACAGGGAAACGGGAGAACTGATCTACGCTCTAACTTAACCAAGATAAGTAAATAAATGTAAATAGGAAAGATGGTAGAATCGAATAAGAACAATATTAAAGATAAGATAATAATGGGTGATAATATGGAAATAGAGAATAGAGCAATCTAGTATATGGGCGATGGTAGCAGAATAGAGAGAATAACTATGGTTTCTCTACTTCAAAGGGGTATGTCTATGTCTGGGACGAACCACGTGATAAGAGTACACCACAAAGGATGCTTATCCTTAGGCCGATAAACCCTACCCGTCCTGCTAACGAGAGGTGGACTACAGAGGACCAACGTAATTGTCACCTACGAGGCCTACCACACGATCCAGCTAGACAGGGGATATCCACAAGTAATCTAGGTCTAAGCACCTCGCTTACACCTATACTACAACTCTCACCTATAGCGTCCTATAGATTAGAATACTCAAAAGAGTTGTGAACCAGAACATACATAATTAGTAATTACATAATGAATTAGAAGTAGATTACCAGAGTCATCCCATGAGCAAGCTTGATTAGAGCTTGATCATGACGAAGTACAACCGGAGGAAGAACCGACAGGCCGGCCTCTCCTCTAATCCTCCTTCGCTCTCCATCTTGCTACTATCTAGATCTACTCTAATTTAGAGAAGAGAGGAGAGCTCTCATCTCTAAACCCTATCTTTTGCTCTGTCTATGAATAATGAATAATGATCAAGGGGTGCCTCCTCCAGGGGCCAGGGGGTCTGGTTATATAGTCTTTTTAGATGAATCTGGGCCGTCGGATCAAACCGACATTGATCGTGTGGTTTTCCTTGAAGTATTAGGTCGGTGGAGCATGATCCGCGAAGTTGAAGCTGATTGGTTACTGTAGCTGGGCGGGCACCCAAGGGACTTGGGCGGGCGCCCTGCCCCCGGGCCCGATCGGCCTCCCGTTCGTTCCCGTGGCTTCTGGAGTCTTCTAGATGATAGAAAATTACGCGGCACATTAATATCTCTATGTAAACCCGACGTGTGGGCCTTTCTTTCATATTTCCTGATAACCCCCTGTAGAAATAGACAAACACCAAAACTCATGGAATTCTGTCAGATAAAACCCTAAGTCTAGATGTTGATTTCATTTGGATCCTTTTCTTTGTTTATTTGATAATTAAATTTGATACTTAAGGACCGTCAACAGTAGCATTTTAACCGGGAAGTATTCCAGGTATCATTATTTATATTTTTACCACTGGGAAGGGATTAATAATCATCAACATTGATTACAGAATAGAACATGAGATTGAGCATCTATCATTGCATGTATAATTGAGAACATTTATCTATAAGTGTCACATAAAAGATATATGAAGTAATAAATAGTGACAAAGATAATTAATCTGATCTAGCCACATAATAAATATGATAAGCACCTCAATTAGATACTCTAGAAAGTCATTAGCATGGAATTAGAACGAACTACAAGAATATTTCCTAAGTTATTCTCAACTATATTGTCTAGCATTATCATAATTAGTGCAAGCATACTTAGCAATCATTGTGAGACAAGACTACGCCCATGCATAGTGATATTAGCAAGGTAAATGAGAAACATAGCAATCACTCCCCTGTAATAATATTGCTCTGCCAGCCCAATACACGAGAGGGGGACTATATAAGAATCAATGAAGCTGTCACTATCACGAACTACCCCACGATCTCGCATATTGGGTACAATCGGAGATAAATACAGTATAAGCACCACGCCTACACAATATCTATCATTTACCCATGGATCCAATGGATAAACGCTATACGATCCTAAGCATGTATATAGATCCAATCTAACTAAGCCAAGTACATAACTATGATAAACTAAGAACAATATAATCTTGAATATAAACAAGTAGAGCAAAGTCATAAGCAATATATTGAAGTAGAACAAAGTCATATTCATAATATTGAAGAACAAAGATAATTAGAAAGCAATTAGAAGCACAATTAGAGAATTACCAAGAATCCTCTTGACAGATCCGGAAACCAATCGAAGATTGACTCCTTCTAGTTCTAATCCTATGTAGCTATGCTAATCTAGATGTCTAATTGATGTGGTGGCTCTAATCTTGATCAGAGGCTTCTTCTCCCTTGAGGAATAATGAATTAGGGTTGAGAGGCTCTCTCCTCCAGGGGCCAGGGGGTCTGGTTTTATAGTCTCTTCAAGTGAATATGGGCCGTTGGATCAAACCGATATTGATTGATCAGTTATCCTTGATCCTTTAGGTCGGTGGAGATCTCCCACGAAACAGAGTCCTGATTGGACTCAGAGAGGGGACGGGCGCCCAGGGCAGGAGGGCGGGCGCCCTGCCTCTAGCCCCGTTCGGCCTCCGCTTTCTTCCTGTGGCTTCTAGAGTCTTCTAGATGTAAGATAATTACGCGGCACGTTAATATCTCTATGTAATCCCGACGTGTGGGCCTTTCTTCCGAATTCTCTAATAACCCCCTGCAGAAATAGACAAACACCAAAACTTGTGGAATTCTGTCAGATAAAACCCTAAGTCTAGATGTTGATTTCATTTGGATCCTTTTCTTTGTTTATTTGATAATTAAATTTGATACTTAAGGACTGTCAACAAACTCCCCCAAGCTTACCTCTTGCTCGTCCCTGAGCAAGGATAGACTCAGCAATGGATTAGAAGTTGTTGCAATATCTTAAAAATTAGCGGTACACATGCTTTTTAAATAAGATCTCATCTCTGAGTTAGAGTAAACTGTCAAGACTTAAAACTTACTTACTTTACCTTTCACCATGGGACTTGTAACCGTCACTTCCATCTTGAGTAGTTAAAAGATAGAACAGTCTAGTCAAGTGTCATGTCTCTTATTCTTGATCACCTATAGCTCTGGAGTTTTTGTAGACTTTCAAATAAAACTCAGAGATTCCTTGTATGATTCTCTTATATCTCTCTTTTGTGGTATTTCTGGATCCTTACCAAGGTAGTGATGGTATATGCCTTCTCTCAAAATATGTAGTATTTGTGGTATAAGGCATAGTGACATTGCCTTCTCTCTCACCCTACTCTAATAAGGCTTTAATATCTAGGGCTCATAGGTGGGAGATAAAATATACATACTTACAAGACATTTATTGCATAGTCAAACCATGGATCCAAAGAAACAAATCAATAAGCCAAATCAAGATGTGCATGTGTGGCGAATGAATGGTGTATGGTGATGATGGTGATAACAATGGTGGAAGTCTAATTCTACTTTTGCTCTTTGAGGGGATACATACCTTCTTTGCTTTTTGAAACATTTTGAGGAGAATGAGATGCTCTTCTTTTTCTTTTCTCTCAGGTGGGTATCTTATACCCTTAATTCTACTGTCGGACACTTGTCCATTTTTACCTCTCGTCTCACTTTTTCTTTTCTTTCGAGGTTCCGGGCACTTGCCCCTTTTTATTTCCTCGTATTTTTTTTCTTTTTTTAGAGCACTCATCTCTTGAGATAATATAGCAAGTGGTAGTAACAAGATAACTTGAGCATTTATTTCACAAGGGAAAAACAGAAATATTTTTGGCTATTCTCTTCCGGATCAGGAGTAGAATAATTTTAGGTGCTTCTGGAGATGGAAATGAGTGGATATATGTGGATGGTACTTCCGGAGTGGAAGCAGCATATGTGAGTGAACGTGCAAGTGAATCTTGATTTTAACCACATGACAAGCTCCTAAGGGTCTACACAGCTTGACCACACTCAATGCTCATAAGCAGTAAATAGTAAATGTATGGCTTAAAGTCTAGCAAGCATGTATATATGGTTGTAGTAGGAATTTAAACTCTCATCATACAGGAACTCATCATGCAACATTTTAAAGATTTTCAAAGATAAAATTCTCCAGAATTCTAGCATCTCTAGGAACAGATAAACAGCAGCTCAACCTTCCCATATCGTATCCGTTAACAACTTAGACTTCAGATCAAGTTTTCATCCCACAAGTTTAGGTCTAGAGCAAGCTTTAAATTATAATAGTTATGTCTAAACTTGAGAGAGAACTTAAAATGTGCAAATTAGGCAGAGCAACTATTCATCATATCCATGCTTGAGTTTTATTTAGATACAGATTAGCATAGCCAATTTATTTATTTATTAAACACACTAAGCCAAAGATATATATATAAGCACAAAATCTTTATTTGGTTTTTCCTGGTTTATGTATATTTATATTCTAAAATAGTATAAGTATAAAGATAGATAGATAAAAATACTTAGCGGGATAAATGGGGGTGCTCTCCCCCAAGCTGAATTTTGACGTAATTTCTCTTGATGTAGCTAGCAGGTGGCAGAGGTGTATTTGAAAGTCAGCAGTATTCTGACAGCGATTAGAATGTCCTCCGTCTGCTAGTCTTCTTGATTCTTAAATTTTGTGGAGCTCAAATAGACAACAAAGCTTGTGGAACTGATTAAGTGTTAGCATAAATATCCAGCCTTTATCATGTTGAGACTCCTTAATGATTATTACTCCCTATTTTTTATATTTTCATTTTATAAAGCAGAAAAGAAATATTTATTTTATTTTTATGCCACCACAGTGAATGTACTTATGGGTTTTATGCCACTCGTATACTCACATGGGGCTTACTGTTTTTTCACATTTTTATTTTCTTTTTAGGATAGTATGAACATAATTAACTAAGTAAACTATTTGAAATAATTAAAAGGAAAAGGATAACTACCAAGTTTACCTCTTGGCAAGGCGTTCGGTGTTTTTAAGTCCTTCGAACGGGACTCTCCGTTTTCTCAATTGTCCTAGGATTCGTTAGGTAGCGGAGTCGGTACTTCCAGTGGTGCCTCCTCTTCATGTATAGTTATCTTCTCTTTCCATACCTGACTAGGTGCTTCGGTCTCCTCTGGATAATTTTTTTTAAACTCTACGTCTTCTGACCTTATCACTTCTCCTTCATAGTCTGCTCATCCGCCCTTGATGATCTGCCTCCTCTGGTTGCAGTTGCGTCGTTTTCTTACCTGCTTAGATTCTTCAACGATATAGTTAGGGTCAGTAAAATAACGGCGTACCATTTCTGAGGGGAAGTGCATATGGACTTCTCCAGTTCCAATGTAGATGATTGCTTTCACGGTGCTGAGGAACGGTCTTCCAAGGATGATGGGTGGATCGTACTCATCTTCTCCCATGTCAATAACCTGAAAGTCTGTGTAGACAAAATGATCGTCTATTTTGTCTGGAACATCAGTTACTGTTCCTTTAACTTCTCGAAACGTCTGATCTGCCATCTGGAGCTGAATGTATGTTGGTTTCAGGGGCATGGTTCCGAACAAGAGCCGATAGGTGACTGCGGCCATTATGTTGACGCCCGATCCGGTGTCACAAGTCGTCTTGTAGAAGTTGTATCCATTTATGGAGCAGTAAATGCTTGGCATTCCTGGGTCGTCCTTCTTGGTCAAAAACGGTGACTTAAGTTGGTGATCTTGGCCTCCATGAACTGTAGTGACCATCTTCGCTGACTCGGTCCACACTTGCTTGTTCCTGTTCCTCCTGTTGGTCCTCTTCCTTGATTCACGTCTGGATTGATCTGGAATTTGTGTAGTCTTGTTCTTGAAGAAAAATGTTTCCTTCCTCCCTTTGATGTAGAAACTGATCTTGGCAGCTCTAGCGTAGATGATAGCTCCCGCGGTGTTCAAGAATGACCTCCCTAAGATGATAGGTGCTCTCTCATCATTACCGGTCTCTACCACTACGAAGTCTGCTGGGGCATATAAGGTACCAACTCGGACACAAAGGTTCTTCACTATTTCTTTTGGAAAACTTATTGCCTGATCTGCAAACTGCAAACACATGGTTGTCTCTAACAAAGGATATGTAAAGAATTTTTCATAGAGTACCCTGGGTATAATGTTGACACTGGAGCCAAAGTCGCAGAGTGCTTCTGGGACGTCCACCATGCCGATGGAGATCGGGATGACGGGACGTCCTGGATCTCCTCTCTTGACCGGCAGAAGGTCAGTAGTGAATTCAGTGACGGGGCTAATTATTACCTGCATCAAACATGTCTACAAGATTTGCAGATTCTAATCCTTCCGGTTGTGATGGTATACCGGGGTTAGTAGCAGGAACAGCAGCAGCTATTTGATTTAACTAAGATTCAATCATTTTATTAAAGCTAATTTGATTCTTGATGGCAGTAGAGAAATTATCCATTCTATTATTTATATTTTCTAGCATTTTATCATTAGATGTCAATTTCTTAGATAAATTATCCATTAGCTTTCCTTGATTAGACACTAACTCTCTCAAAGGTGGAAAATTATTATTATTGTTGTAAGAATTGTTACCTTGATAATTACCAGAGTAGTTAGGCCTCTGTTGATTCCAACCTTGACTTTGTTGAGGACGGTAGTAGTAGTAGTTGTTGTTGTTGTTGATGTAGTTTACATCCTCAAGTATCTCAGGGCAGTGATTGCATGAGTGTCCAGTATCTCCACACTCCTCACAAGTTATGTGAGAGTCGTAGATGTGCATAACTTCTTTCTTATCTCCAGCTCTATCGTCGAGCATCTTCATGAGCAGGTCTAGCTTTGCAGACAGCATGTCTACCTTCTTGAGCTGATGCATACCTCCACCTTTCTTGCGTGTCTAGGTCCTTTCTTCATTCCAGCTTTGGTTGGACGCCATCTTCTCCACAAGAGCTGTGGCTTGTGATATAGTAAGTGATAAGAATGCTCCTCCAGCTGCAGCATCCATGGTTTCTCGGGCACTGTTGCCGAGCCCATGATAAAACGTCTGCATCAATAGCCAACTCTCCATTCCATGATGGGGACATTCTAGGATGTAGTCTTGAAAGCGCTCCCATGCTTCTGGAACAGATTCGTCATTTTATTGCTGAAAACTTGTAATCTTCCCACGGAGAGCATTGGTCTTGCCCATGGGAAAGAACTTAGCCAGGAAGTTTGTTGAGCAGAGTGCCCACGTAGTATTCTTCTCCTTTGTAGCGTAGAACCACTGCTTCGCTCTCCCTAACAGTGAGAATGGGAAGAGGCGAAGTAGTATAGCATCTCTGAAAACTCCTAATATGGTGAATGTGTTGCAAATCTCCAGGAAGTGTTGTAGATGAGCACTAGCATCTTCATGTGCCTTCCCACAGAACTGGTTGGATTTCACCATGTTGATAAGTCCAGGCTTGAGCTCAAAGTTGCCATCGATCTCTATAGCAGGTCCAGTGCGGATGTTGTCCGTAGTGGGAGTTGAGAACTCGCGGATTGATTTGTTCGCCATGGCTTCGAACTCTGAAGACAAGTTCCGGTGATCTTCTTGATTGGATGAAGCTTCTTGCTGAAGTGTTGATGATCTCTTCTTGAGCTTGGCTCTCGTCTTCTTGAATAATGCTTCGGGATTGTCAATAAAATTTCATGGAAGATGTCTTCTATTCATACATTCCCCTGCATAAGGTAAAAATAGAAAATATCGGGGTAAAACTGTATGAGAGAATAGATAAGCTCAATCATATTAGTGATGCGAATGATTAACTCAAAATCCTTTATTCCATCCCTGATTAGTAATCAACCTTCCCCGGGAACGGCGCCAAAAATGCTTGTTGGATATTCTTAACATCATTACCAAAAGTAGACAGTTTTCTAAATCTAGTAACGGTGCCAAAAAAATGCCAAACCTATCCCTCACACCACTTAAGCCAAGTTGTCATCCCCAGCATGACATGAGAGACGCGGTATTGAAATATGCAATTGCTCTTCTAAATAAATAATGAATGGGATCTGCAAGCGCACAGATTAATACCGATGTAGCATTTTAACCGGGAAGTATTCCAGGTATCGTTATTTATATTTTTACCACTGGGAAGGGACTAATAATCATCAACATTGATTACAGAATAGAACATGAGATTGAGCATCTATCATTGCATCTATAATTGAGAACATTTATCTAACTCTTTCATATAGGGATAAGTGTCACATAAAAGATATATGAAGTAATAAATAGTGACAAAGATAATTAATCTGATCTAGCCACATAATAAATATGATAAGCACCTCAATTAGATACTCTAGAAAGTCATTAGCATGGAATTAGAACGAACTACAAGAATATTTCCTAAGTTATTCTCAACTATATAGTCTAGCATTATCATAATTAGTGCAAGCATACTTAGCAATCATTGTGAGACAAGACTATGCCCATGTATAGTGATATTAGCAAGGTAAATGAGAAACATAGCAATCACTCCCCTGTAATAATATTGCTCTGCCAGCCCAATACACGAGAGGGGGACTATATAAGAATCAATGAAGCTGTCACTATCACGAACTACCCCACGATCTGGCATATTGGGTACAATCGCAGATAAATACGGTATAAGCACCACGCCTACACAATATCTATCATTTACCCATGGATCCAATGGATAAACGCTATACGATCCTAAGAATGTATATAGATCCAATCTAACTAAGCCAAGTACATAACTATGATAAACTAAGAACAATATAATCTTGAATATAAACAAGTAGAGCAAAGTCATAAGCAATATATTGAAGTAGAACAAAGTCATATTCATAATATTGAAGAACAAAGATAATTAGAAAGCAATTAGAAGCACAATTAGAGAATTACCAAGAATCCTCTTGACAGATCCGGAAACCAATCGAAGATTGACTCCTTCTAGTTCTAATCCTATGTAGCTATGCTAATCTAGATGTCTAATTGATGTGGTGGCTCTAATCTTGATCAGAGGCTTCTTCTCTCTTGAGGAATAATGAATTAGGGTTGAGAGGCTCTCTCCTCCAGGGGCCAGGGGGTCTGGTTTTATAGTCTCTTCAAGTGAATATGGGCCGTTGGATCAAACCGACATTGATTGAACGGTTATCCTTGATCCTTTAGGTCGGTGGAGATCTCCCACGAAACAGAGTCCTGATTGGACTCAGAGAAGGGGCGGGCGCCCAGGGCAGGAGGGCGGGCGCCCTACCTCTGGCCCCGTTTGGCCTCCGCTTTCTTCCCGTGGCTTCTGGAGTCTTCTAGATGTAAGATAATTGCGCGGCACGTTAATATCTCTATGTAATCCCGACGTGTGGGCCTTTCTTCCGTATTCTCTGATAACCCCCTGCAAAAATAGACAAACACCAAAACTCGTGGAATTCTGTCAGATAAAACCCTATGTCTAGATGTTGATTTCATTTGGATCTTTTTCTTTGTTTATTTGATAACTAAATTTGATACTTAAGGACCGTCAACAATTACTACCTAATCTTTACAGAAACCTTGAGAACCAAAGTGTGAGGCCATCAGATGCTATCTTTCAAATCTGTGTACATTGTTTTGGTTGTTTGTTCTAAAAGTTTGGTCCTTTCAAATAGTTTAAGGGATCATGACATACATTAGACCTATGATGACATACATAACAATCTAAGGTGGCTTTAGATGTTTATTTGTTGTTGTTTTGTATGGCTATCATTCATTCATGTGTATCATCAGGCCTTGAGATACATCCATCCCCAATGCAACAGGTCTTGGACCTACCACCTGATGGCTGAGGATGGCGTGTCTCGTGCCCCCATGGTACTCATGAAATAGTTCTTTTGTCTCATGATAGTTGCTACCAAGGATGATTGTCTTAAGTAAAAATTGTGCAAAAACATTAAGATCTGAGGCCCCTATTATGTGGTTAATTAGTTGCCTATGATGTCTGATGGAGTAGTTCTAAAGCAACATACGGTTGCGGCATGGAAGACCTTCCATTTGGTTAAAACCAAACTGAAGCTCTTCAATGCCGCATTCATAGTTGTTCAAAATTTTTGGGTTATGACTGAGGCTATGTCAGATTCATATCAAAGACAGGCACAATTGAAATTTATATTGATGTCTACTAAATGTTTGGTCCTTTACTTTTTTTTGAAGGATCATGACTTGGTATGTTGTGTACAAAGGCTACAAGCCTGGAGTGTATAAAAACTGGGCTGACTGCAATGCCCAGGTTGCTGGTTTTAAGAAGAACAACTATCAAGGGTTTCTAACAAAGGAAGAGACAGTAGCCTATTTCTTGGAGTACATGGGCTGTGATGAAGATGTCCTGGAAACCAAAGTGTTTCCAAATCCACAAGGCAAGGAGCCCAAGCAAGCTGTTGCAAGAATGAACATCTTCCTTCCTATTGCTTTATTTCTTTTTGTGCTTTTGCTGGCCATGCTTTTCTATGTCCCTACACTTGTCCTTCAAATAAGTAGGTCTTGCAGTTATTCCATGATGACCTGGTATGTTGTATACTGAGATAGACACCCAGGTGTCTACTCTAACTGGACACAACTATGCCTAGCTCTTGCTGGAGGGGAGAATAACGTGTATCATGGTTTCAAAACCAGGGAGGAAGCTGATGGTGCTTTTCTAGCTTTCAGATTAAATATTGTCTGCTGAACTTCATGAATTTCAATGGCCAATGATGTTGTAACTAAGGCCCAAATTTGATATTGTAACTGGGCACAATTATGTGTGGATCATGTTTATTTTCCTTCACCTGTACATGCTTGAGCTGCAAGCACCTGTCCAGTCATGCCTGTTGGTGCTGCTCATTTGGTTTGTATTCTGTTGCTGTTATGGTTGCCTTTGAAGGAACATTAAGCTGATCCACTAGCTTTGAAGTAATGCCAAGAACTGAGTTAATGATGAGTCTTACTAACTGAGGCTTTATTTAATTTAAATCTGAAGTCTTTGGATTGCATGCTTTGTCATATTTGTGCAATCTATCAATGGGCCTGGCTCTGACCTGGTGCACAAACACAATCTCATTTTGGTAGTTGGAGGTAGTTGGATGATAAGCCAGGCTGCGGCCTTATTGATAAACATATTCTCCTCTGGACCAGGCCTGTTTTGTGCAGATGCACAAACAAGGCTGCTTGCAGCGATTTGGACTGGCTAACCCCGGCCTGGGCCTTGGGGGCAGGCCTGGCCGTCTCCAATTACCCTCGGAAACACGCCCCAGATGTAGAGTAGGCAGACTTTCTTGTATGTGGAGTAAAATTTCAATAGTTGTGGCTCCTCCGTTATGCATTAGAAGGCTTGTTCAGATAAACTTCTCACTGCATGGTTCTTATAAGTTCAATAAATTTTGTTAAAGACATGCAAATAAGACGAGTTGAGTTCAACACAGATCAAAGTCACTCAGAGGAAGAGGGCAAACATGGTCGTTCGATGGTCAAGGCATCTAAAATTTTTTGCAAAATGAGTATTATAGCACTTTCGTTTATGTTTGACAAATATTATCCAATAATGGACTAACTAGACTCAAAAGATTCATCTCGCAAATTACAGATAAACTGTGTAATTAGTTATTTCTTTTATCTATATTTAATGCTTTATGCATATGCTGCAAGATTTGATGTGACGGGAATTTGAAAAAAATTACAAATTTTTTTTGAAAACTTAACAAGGTCTAATACGTGTTTGGTTCACCAAATCGGGGCACAAAGCAACACATGCGCGGTTGCCAAGATCTAGTGAATGCAGGAGGAAAGCCTCTACAGTATTTCATTTCAAGCAGTCACAACAGTTGAGGGGCAGACTGAAGAGTGAAGACGGCGTGCAGTGCAATAAGCAATTTCTTTTCGTTGGTTTTGCGAGGCAGCAGCTACCTGAGATGCCTACATGTATAATTAAAAAGTTTTTGGATTTTGATATTGTAATACTTTTGTTTTTATTTGACAAATATTATCCAATCATAGAGTAATTAGACTTAAAAGATTCGTCTCATGATTTACAGACAAACTGTACAATTAGTTTTTGTTTTCATCTATATTTAATGTTCCATGCATGTGCCGCAAAATTCAACGTGACAGGAAATCTTGAAAAGTTTTTGGTTTTTGGGGTGAACTAAACAAGGCCTAAGTGCTTGAGGCTGAGCATACACATGCCACGATTATGAAACGCAAATGGCATACTATTTGAATGATGCTTAACACGTGCGTTATAATAGGATTTTTCTATATTCTAATACAAAGACATTAAAGTATTTTCATGGCTCTAAAAAAAACCTGATTAATTAAAAATTAAAATTACAGAGAGAATACTAAACCTTTAATCGTATAAGTAATGAAATGTACGTTCATTCGAATAAAAAAGCTCTGATTTTCCAGCTTTTTTAACTATAAGCTGCAGGAGAATATTTTATAAATTGACCAGCACTCAAACTTCATAACAATAGATTACTTAAACATAACCACTTCCAGTAGTTTTAATAAGGAGTCATGAATACAGATAGTTGAAAACATTCAAATATTGTGCCCACACACACACAGAGCCCACGCCGCGCGGCACGTTTTATTGTATACAAACAAACAATAGGCTGATACCACACTTTTTTATGAGATAACATGACTTCAGATTAGATTACGCCCCAGCCACACGTTCATAGGTAGATAGACGTTCTAAGTACTTCTCGACAATATCTAAACCACATAATTCTTTCACCACTGTCATTGGTGCTGGGACATCCATCTGAAACTCCAGCGGTGAGCATCCAGATACAGTGCTGTTAGCAAACCCCACTCTCGCTGCTCGGATAGCTTCTCTCAGTGCACAATGAACGGATGAGGCAAGAACCAAGGCAGGTTCACCAGAAGCTGGCAGAAACAGTACAAAATGATTGGTATCTACCAAGCCTATTTCAATCTACAATGCAATGAGGAAATAACTAAAGTGACTACCTTTTGAAGAAAGCACACGGTTCTTATGGTATCCAGTGTTCAGCACCTCAGCATTAAACTGCTTTGGGATTATGTCCACACTTGGGATCTTGTAGTCCCATGTGCTGTTGCTAATCATCAGGCCATCACTGTTCGTAATATACTCTTCATATACGAAAAAACCAATTCCCTGTATAAAGGAACCTTCAATCTGCAAGATAAATTCCATGGATAAGATATGGTGCCATCAAATTAATGTACAAGAGCCCAATAAGGCACTAGCTATGTTGCAAAACCTGTGCCAGTATTTAGCTGTAGTTATGTGTTCAAGAGATCAGTATGGAGCACAACAGGGCAGAGTAAACGCCCAAATAGCTCAACGTTAGTTCTATCAGTTAGTTGCATCTCATTGTTAGCATATCCATCACATTACTAATCAGGAAGATACAGGGTTTGCAAATGTCACCAAGACTGAATGTTGCAAAATATGAAAACATACAACATTCAGTCATTCTGTATCAGGTGATAATTTTTATTCTCTTTTAGCAGCCCCACTTAACTGAGATTATGGGGATTGCGTTGTAAGGGTCTATTATTTCTCTCTCTCTCTCTTTAAAGATACGCAGTTCAAGGACAAAAACAAACATGCAACACTTCAAAACTACACCTGCAATAAATTGAATGTTTGCAAATATAAAATTAAATTCCTAGCGGTTAACACATTTTCATTTGAAAATGCCTAATACATATCAAACAATTAACAGAAAATGTGCTTCATATTTCTCATATACTTAAATTATATTACCCTCATCAAGTCCAAAACTATGGTCTATACTCTATAAATCAATGAACAACATTTAAAATTAAAATTGATTAAGATAGGAAGCATAAAAGGATCGACAGCCAACCTGTCCTAAGTCTACGGCAGGGTTCAAGCTCTTCCCACAGTCATACACAAGATCGCCCCTTATTAAAGTAATTGCTCCTGTAAGAAGATCAATCTCCACCTGCACTTTTTAGAAGATTTCGAATAGAAAGAGTATATCACCTAGAAGACATCCAAACATGATTTTACTGCACAGATGTAAATTAGTCTTGAGAATTTTGGCACACCTCACTTATACCAGCTCCATAGTTAAGGTACTTATTAGAAACTTGGCCAGGTACCCAGTACGCACTTGCAGATAAATTAACATTATCTTTCGAGGCCTGCATGGAAACATTACAGGATGTTTTCTGATTGCTGCTACAGCAGGAAATAGTATTGTACAAAGCATGAGCACAAACTAGAGGAGGATAAACTTGCCTGGGAAATCAAAGTATCCCATGAGACATTTTCTGATTGCTGCTGCAGCCTATCCAAGACTGGCTTTAATCTATCAAACAACATATTGCATGCTTGAAGGGTGGCTGCACAACTAGATTCAGAAGAAGTGCTGCCAGCAGTAAGTCCACCTTGTATTAAGTTCAAGGTGTCAGCCTGTAGAACACGCACTCTCTCAAGAAGACTTTGACCTCCATCAGGCCATAATTTTCCCAGAGCAAAAGCAGTCATCTGCTGTACTTTCGTCCACAGACCTTGTCCGATTTCAATTCCACCAACCTCGACTACTATGGAGCCATCATTGAGCACAGAAACCCTTCCTGGGGCCGGCCTTGGCTCTACTTTGAAAATGAGGGGTACACAAGAGATGCCACGTTTCCGCCACTTGTTCTTACTATTAAATTCCTTTATGGATTCAGCTCGATCCAGGTAGCTTGAAGTTGAGACCAGCCTATCAAAAATAGAATGCAATGTGTACGTAGAAGCTTCACCCGCACTATCTGGGTAG
Source organism: Sorghum bicolor (assembly GCF_000003195.3). Lineage (NCBI taxonomy): Eukaryota > Viridiplantae > Streptophyta > Magnoliopsida > Poales > Poaceae > Sorghum > Sorghum bicolor. The sequence goes on along the minus strand of NC_012871.2, from coordinate 12,946,106 downwards.
AACAACTGAAGAGTGCCATAGGTATGAAAATTCTTTTCCCTCACGCTGTTCGCATCCACTGACAGGACAGACGCGACATGCTCAATTACAGCATCTGCAATTAGAGAGCCTTGTGTATCTCCAGGAGCACGCATAACAGATTTAGATGAATTATTTGTTTTGCAGAGCTTGATGTCAAATGACAGAGCACCCCAGTTGTACTTCTTGACACTAGATATAATAGTGCCTGGTATTATGGGGCTTGCATCTGGAGATATCCCAGCGTTAATTAATAAATCTAGATGTAAGGCTGTAATTTTCCCATCAGACTTGAATCCGACAGAATAATGAGCTTTCACTGGGTGCCTACCACCAATCATAACCATATCAGTGTTGCGATTAAGGTACATTCGTACAGGGCGTTGTAACTTGTACGCACAGAGTGCAGCTGCCGTTGCAACCTGCACAAGCATGTACCATATGTAAGAAACAGATGGTAATGTACTAGGTCTTTATGATTTCATGATATTGATAGCAGATTGTCATATGCAATCACCACAGATGAAAATATCAAATATGTCAACTTAAGTCTAAAATAGTTGCCAGAGATCTTCTAAAGTACATTGAAACTTAAATTGATTTTGCCCTAGGGTTAGATGCATTTGCATGGTGTAAAAGCATATGGTTTGATGAATATATTGTCCATTCAGCCTAAATGGCTTTCGTCGGAAAACATGATTCCTACATAATCAAACCTCATACTACAAACTATCAATACAACATTTATTTTCCACAAACAACGCAGTTAACAAAATAATAAAGTAGAAAAAATATTGCATTTAACAATTTCCAAAGTTTAAAACTGTATATATAGAAAACCGAACAATAACTTTTTCATCTGTACTATAAATGTAAACTTTCAATGTCCCTAAGGAAAAAGCTCTTAACTGAAGAATAATCAGGATTTTTATATAAAAAAAAAATTGACACTAGTCCTGGTCTAAACATGCAATGACCTCATCATAAGTTAAAAAAAGATACAAAAGTACAATAAATTATACTCCAGGATAAAGGTTTTATACTAAAAATAATTAATTTTCATAAAATGTAAGATTTTGGTTATTATTATCTAGTTTTGTTTATTCTCACTTGGAATGATCTGAATGCCTTTCCACCGAAACCTCCTCCAACCCTTCTTGTAATGACACGCACATTGCTGAATGGAATACCTAGGCACCTTGCTATGACACTTTGTGCAAGTTCAGGGTACTGTGTCGAACTGTAGACTACCAAAGTGTTATGCTCATCTGGAACTGCTAGTGCTGTCTGTGTTTCCATGTAGAAGTAGTACTCAGAGGCAAGTTTTACCTGCAGTCATCAAAGCAACATGAGATATCCTCTCTTAGCTTCCATGAAACGGGAAGTAGGATAGTTACTAGTGAAAAGTACATTGATGGGTCTTACTATGCAATTTCAAACTTATATATTTTTTAACATGTATATATTTCAAGTCAAAGTTGGATATAAAAAATCATCTAGCAGGAAATAACTTTGGTACTTTGGTTGGTGGGGTGTACTGCTGTACAAGCATTGCAACTCCAGTGTGCAGATAAATTTCATGGAATCAAGCAATACATATACCACGAAAGTTGGTTATTAATCTAAATCAAGTCCTGTTCTACACCTAAATCACCTCAAAACAAAACAGAGAATTACTATTAGTAATTGTTACTTCAATCTTAACTTCGAAGTAGCTACTGTTAGCAATTACTTTGAAGTAACCATTACAAAAGTGACTCAGTAATCCGAACTTTCTGAAGTAGTGGTTTAGACAGTATTCAACTCTGGCAGATATTTATCAAAAAAAAAAAAAAACTCAGGCAGATTAGCTCAACTTCTGGCTTCTCAAATGTATCAGGTTTCTTTGTCTATTGATGTATTAGTGGAATAGTATGTAGAGTATAGCTTAAAGCAGACTCTACACAGGATGAAAAAATAAAATTTTGGAGCACATAGAACTGCATGCTTTAATTTCCCTTCATTCTTTTATGATGCAAGTGAAATTAAATTATTAACAATTCTGGAAAGTTGTTGAACTAAAATACTTCTGTTGATGGGATCTTGTGATCAGCTTCTGCCATGCCCTTGGAAACATCACCAACTTCTTTAGGATACAATTCTGGGGGGACATCAAAGTAGCTACTCTTTTCCACTGCTTGCTCCACAGTTATGATCGCTGGGCTCAAATCTTCTGTGTCATATTCAATAATAACCTGCTTGGCTGCCATGTCAGCATATCTCTGTGTTTCTGCAATCTGAGGTAGAGGTAACGATTTAGCAATATTGATTATGGTCATTAATATTCATAATTGTATTTTATCAAGAGATTTTTAAGAGAAATAATTCCTGTGAGTGGTTCCACTACAAACATGAAAGGGTAAGTACCACAATGCCTAGAGCTTGACCAGCATACTCAGCAATTGGATAACCAAATAGTGGTTCGTCACCAAACGTGAAGGATGATCCAATATTTTGTCCTCCACTTGGAATATCCTTTGCAGAAACAAAAGAGACGATCTTCTCTGATGCTAAAGAAGATTTGAATTTTATACTTTTGACATAAGCAAGGGGTTGTGTGCTGTAAATAAATTCTCCATAGAGGCAATTCTTTGGAACAGGAATGTCATCTACATATACTGCCTCCCCTGTATATAGCACAACAGAAACTTCAAATCTAGCTCTGCAAAGAGATTCTGGAAAATATCTTTACAACAACACTAAAAATTCAAGTGATATAATGTAACCACATACCTGAAGCTTGAAGTTCAACACCGTACTTCTTAATCGGCTCACCGACTGGTTTATACTCGTCACTGGAAAATGTTTCTCGACGTGATGATAATGGCAGATTATGGACATCATCTGTATCTGCTGAACCAGCAGAACTACTGGTCAGAGACTTTCCCGGATCTGGGATGCATTTAGAAAGCGGAGATAGGAAACTGAAGAGAAATCCAACAGCTGCACTGACTCTATATTCAGGATGTGATGTTCCCTCCATTGGTACAACCGTTTCTCTAAGTAATTGAATTGCACCAAGTACAACCGAAGCAGTGAGTGCTTTACCAGTAAGGAATTCCTCCACCTTCTTTGCTCTAATAGCATGTTCCGTTCCATATGCACCAAAAGCCAACCGCAGATTACTCAATACAAGAGTATCTGATTGTTCATCCACAGAAGCATGCCCCAAGAAAGCACAATTTACATATGAAACAGCATTGCCAAGAGGACGAGGAGCTGCTCTGTAAGTTTCAAACAACAAACTTGTCTTTGTCCCAGAATCTGGGATCCACTGTGGAATAAATATGCTCAGGAGTAAAGTAGTAGCATCTATAGGAGGCTGCTCTAGGAACTCTTCCAAAGTAATTTGTCTTCGTTCTGCAACTACCTGAAGACAAACTGTTGCACCAGCACCGAGGAGTATGGTTGCAATATCTGATGGAAATGGGAATTTTTGTGCCAAAACTATGTTTCCTCCAATACTAGCTGTGTTACGAACAAAAGGTGTAGAAACTTTGCTCATGTGGTTCGCAAGTTTTCTGAAAACCACGCTTCCCTTTGCAGAGGATGTAGATTCACATTCTTCCTCAAGTATCTCAATGGTCCTAGAGATTGGTGTAGCTGCTCCAATTTCAAAGCCAGACTCCCTCCGTATGATATTTGAAAGTTCTGGAATGCCTCCTATGTCAATATACTTACTATAGAGGTCTTGATCCTTGTATCCTGGTACACCACTGCTAGTATTCCCAACAACCACTTTGACTGAGTCACTAAATAAACAAGAATTTATTAACTCATAATATTCTTTGATACTTCTTGGATGATACCAACCCTCCCTGGAGACTGCAATACAAGGACTACTCAGATGATCAAGTGAAGATTTTATCTCAGTTTTTAGAAAGTCAGGAAAGGTGCAGATTCCGCCACCAAGGGTGTAACTTGGCAATTCACTAAATCTGGGTTCTTATCACCTTTCTTCCAGAATATATTAAGGCCCAAATCCTCCAAGTCAACATCTGATGCAAAACTTTTGCAGGCATCAACAATTGGACGGTAACCAGTGCATCTGCACATGTTGCCAGAGAAAGCCTTTTCTGCTTCTGATACTTTTAGTTTTGAGAACCCCTTTGGTGGTTCAGGACTATTGGATTTGTCAGCATTGATAAGGGAAGTGAAAATAGACATGCACATTCCAGGAGTGCAGAAGCCACACTGAGAAGCATGAAACCCCGACATCCTTTCCTGAACAGCATGAAAGCCATCCCGGGAATTCCCCAGACCCTCAGTAGTGATAACCGAACAGAAATTTAATGTGTAAAGAAGTGTCAGGCATGAACTTGCTGTAAATTCAGTCACTTCATCCGTCTTTGGGTTATACTTTGCTATAAGGACAACACAAGCCCCACAACCGCCTGCAATATGAATTAATGAGAACAAGTCATACTAAATATACCACACAGATGTGCAAGAATAGATTGAACTGAAGGATCTGAATCTAACTAAAATAACCAAATATGTTGCGATTTGACTTGTCCGGTAAAGATTTTTAATTCCAAACCTGAATTTCAACCTCCAAAAAAAAAACAAATATAGTCAACAAAGTGATTGGTAACGAATTAATTCAGTTCACAACCTTGCAATTTTAAGGATTACTGTCATGCGGATACAAACTACAAATATCTGCATGCTTCTTTTTCAGAAGAGATACTTTTAACATTGTATTTTAGTGGCCTTTCCATGAACATTTAAGAGCCTTGCCAAAAAACTTCCTAATACCTGCAATGTCACACAACCAGGCAGATAGCCCACTCTCTAGATTCAACTCCCTCACAAGTTCGCTGACCCAAAAAAATTCCTATCTATATCAAGCAATGTAAACCTAACCTGAATCTGAAGTCGTACTACATAGGACAAATAGAACATTGTTTCGTTACCCTGGTGTCACTGATGGATGTAATCATGTAAAGGGCGCCACCAAGACCAAACGAACTAAAGGAGCTCGATACCGGCGGCATCTCTGCCGCAATTCTGTCCGGAGCGAGCTCATCTCGTGGCAGCATTCCGCGGCCACCCCAACTCATGCGCCATGGACAGGAAAGTCCCTTTCCGGTTTCTGCAGCGCATCAGCGAAGCAAGGCACAGGAATGGCGGCTTCTTCATGCGTCGACGGCTAGAGAGCGTGGAGACTGGCGGGCGGCTCTCGCGCGACGGCGTCGCTCGAGGTGGGAAAAGGTGTTTGCAAGCTATTCGACGAAAAGCGTCAAAGCAAAATCTTCTTCACAAGTCTTATTATACCATTCAATTAGAGTTAAATACATAAACCGCTCTCAAATTTATCAAAGAATGTCATTTAGGAGCGCAGACTTTGAAAACATATTTATGGATCTCTAAACTTATTATTAAGTGGTACGCCGCAGTTTGATATAGTCTATATACTCTATAGTGCACCATTTAACAATGTGCAGTCTGCTACTTAACAAGTTTAGAGATCCAGAAGTATATTTCTAAAGTTTGTTCAGCTAAGTTTTAGCTTTTGATAAGTCCAGAGACCGCTCATGTATTTAACTCTTCTGGTGATAAATAAGTGATGTTTTAAAGTTGGAGGTCGACTAACTATATGTTTAACTCTACATTACTTTTAAAATACTAAACTTAAATAAACTAAGACACTATTTGAATGCACATGTATTTATCTTAGTCCATATATATTGGAGTAGATTAAGGTGAAAAATAAGTAATTCTTTTGTTTTAAATTATAAGATCCTTAGTTTTCGAGACACCTTTTTATTATATATCTAAATAAAATGTATATTTAAGTACATAGATAAAGCTACGTATAAAAAACCTAAAATATTTTTTATTTGGAACGAAGAGAGTAGTTTTTATCATAATTCACTTCAATACACAAAGATTGATTCAAATATAATAATATCTCAAATTAGAGCTAGTATTTTTTATTTAAGGGCTTCCCCTCATTTTTTAAGGCCTAGTTTTTTTATCTACTCCAACAAAAGCCCTCAAATCTTTTTTTTTGAGAGACACTGACCCAATTGTCATTTTCTATCATCAGTCTTATCGAGGCTGCCAGCAGATCCTGCCCTGTAGGGGCACGCCTCGCGGGGGAATCGATCTTTGCTATGAGAAGGCTACTATACATCGGTCTCCATGAGGCCGCTGTCGGATCCTCTCCCGTAGGGGCAGGCCATACCGGGGGAGCTGCTCCTGCAGGGTCAGGCCTCGGTGTGGCCTCGCCGGGATCCATAGCTGCTTGCAAGAGGCCTCTCGCCTAGGCGCATGCCTCGCTGCAGCCTCACTAGGATTTGAACCGCTCGCTACGGGACCCGTAGGGGCTCACTTGTGGAGCAGACCACTCACCGCGACCTTATAGGGATCCGCTCCAGCACGGGCTTGTCGTGGGAGCCGCTCGATGGGTCACTGGGGGAGGTGCCCACTGCCGTAGGGGCTCCTCGGGAAAAGGGAGTTGTGCGCGCGAGGAGTGGGATCTCGTGCCAAAGGAGAGGACTCGCACTTGTGAGAAACAGCTTCAATTGCCAAGTAGGGGCCAGGTGGAGAGTTTCTAGGAATGAGTGTCGATAGGATGATTTAAGAGCCATCCAAATCTAAGGACTTGAGTAGAGGCTTTGATAGACCTATACTTTTTTTTCTCAAGGCCTCAATGTTGGAGATGCTCTTATGTGGATGTTTTTAGCCTATGAAGATCTGTGGACGTACTATTATGCTAATAGTTCCCCAACTCTAGACAGAGATGAACACCAATGGATAAAATCTTATTCCCATTTGTTTAATGTGCTATTATCATATTTTAGGGATAATTTTGAAAGGATGAAAAAAATAATTTAGAACTTGGATGGATATTAAAATGTGATAAAAATAACTTTAGCGTTCTGAGACTGATTTTGCATTTTTCCACTTTTTGATACATAGGAAAACCACAACGCCTTATAATTTAGATTGTAATTTATATGACATTTTGGCTTTTCTAGACACATAGGAAAAACAAAACATACTATAATTTAGAAGCAGAGGAGTATTAATCATGATAAGTCAAATAATTTTTCTTTATTTTAAGGAAAAAACTAGAAAAAAAATATGGATTGAAGTAATTGATGTGACACTGAGATGTGCTCACACTACTTACAATCCTTTTTTGAACTAACACATGGATTCGACATAATAGTTGATTCGACTAATGAAGACACGATAAGTGTTAGTACATGTCCTCATATGTCAATGTGATCTCTGAAAATATATTATGAAAAAGCTAGAATAACTTATGATACGAACTACTCTCTCCCTTCTTCTTCGTATCATAAGTTATTTTAGTTTTTTTCATAATCTATTTTCAGAGATCATCTCTAAAAACCGATTTCTATACGAACCGACACCTCACTATTCTGAGGTAGTCAACGAATCCAACCGCCTTTAGAAATTGTTTACAAAATTTACAAATCAGATAAAAAAAACAGCAAAAATTACCTTGGGAGAAGCCCACTAGGCAACTTCCAAGAGCTGCGTGTCACTCAAAATAGACACATTACACGTCTGTAGTCATGGGGATCAAACTCACAACCAGTGGCGGAGAGCGGAGCCTGACTGCCAATAAGCATGGTAGTTAATGAGGAGCCACGAGTGAGAGGCAGGCCTGCGAGTGCTGAGCGAGCGTGACGCCCAAGTGGGAATGCGGCCCATGCATGCGGCAAGCAACGTAGACAAGATCAAGGGACAACGCCGTCGCGCGCGGCAACGCCAATTCAGAATTACCGATCGATCGAGGCGCAGCACATCGGTTGGACTTATTGGAGTCATCTCGCCGCCCTGCCCGGCCTACTAGTCCTTGTGACCTCGTGTCCCGTTCTTTGGCTTGAGAATGTCAATAAAGTACTTGACTGTGGTAAAATTGAATCTGGAACTGGATTACATCAAGAAATGGGTTTGCTTAGGCCTGGAGATACTCGATAGGATCTTATTACAAAACTGTATGCAACATCATCCTCCATGTATTTCTTCTAACTATGGCAACGACAAGTGTTGAAAGGGTATTTTCTGTAATGGTTTTTGCGAAAACAAGATAACAAATAAGATGGGAGATAGTCTTTTGCATGACTGTCTGGTCACTTTCATTGAGTGGAATATTTTCTTTAAAGTTGATGAAGATAATATGATCAACGAAAGCGTCAAAAAAAAGTCACAAGAATAGCATTGTAAGTCTCTGGTTCTCTTTTTATGCCTTATTTCAATTATTGGTATGGCTTTTGAAACTATTTATACTATACTTCGTAGATGGTTTGAACTTAATCCATGACTTTAACCCTTATTGTGTTATTTAGTACATATATATATCGAATCATGTTGTCAATTTTACAACTATTACTGAATTACTAAAATGGATTTACCGAATAGTATATAATTTTTTTTGTGGACAGCATACCCTTAGACAAAATCATAGATTCGCCACTGCTCACAACTCAAGTCCTCTTTGTTCCTTTCTTTCTACTTCACCTTTAAGTCACTTCAGACTAAGTGGTTGATACAGTATGCTTTTTATATTCACTATAGCATATGTTGTAGTGACTATTAGACACACTAAGCTAATCTAAATGAAAAAAATTAAACTTAAGTTTTAGATCTCTTCCAGTTATAGCTTTAGTTTAGATCATTTCTCCATCTAAAGTCATTTAAAAAATTCAACAAATAAAATTGCCAATCTAAGAACTTAAAACATAATTTTTGAACTCTAAATGGTTTCAAATAAAAAAGTAGTCAACTACAAAATTTTGGTTCCCTTAGACTACTATAATTTTAGTATATATTGTTCTCCATCCAATGTCATTTGAAAAACTAAAAAAAAGAATTTTAAATTATGTAGACTTAGATGGTTCTTGATGTAGTTGTCTCTAGACTAAATAGGATGCACCTCGAAAAAATAGTTTATATAGTAGTGAAATTAGTTAATACCTTTTCCTTAGAAGGGTTATTAGCTAACCTATTGGTTGAGTTCCATTTGGATCCACTAGTGTTGATAATTAGATAGTAATAGCTAAAAAGCTATTAGTAGTTGCCTTTTTCCCTTAAAAAGTTGCTTATTTAGGTCCACCTACTAATAAGTGATTGTTAGTTGGTTCAAGGTGCATATGAACTATTATCCCCTATTGGCATCCCTTCACCAACTAATAAACTAATTGTTAGCACTTCAATCTGCTAATAATTAGCCGACCTCTCTAGATGTCCACCTGCTATTTTTAGCTACTACTCCCTCAATTCTAAATTATAAGATATATATTTTAATATTTTTAGATACATAGTTTTACTACCTCGATACAACTCATATCTACGTGGGTAGCAAAAGATATGAATCTAGAAAAGACAAAACATTTTATAACTTACAATGGCGGGAGTAAAGTATTAACGTAACACCAGCTCATTATAACACCAGCTTTTTATAAGCTGGGTAGTGAAATAATTCAAAAAAAGCTATAAGTTAGATTATAAACTTATTAGTTCAAAATAAGCTCTAAGTTGGACTGTTTGAATCGGCTAGAGCTCTTTTTAGCAGCTAGTAACTTATTTTAGTCGGTTCAAATAGGACCTTAATATAAGGTTTTTTTTGAATCTATAAATGATCAATTTTAACTGCAAAAAAAAAGTACGAAACGATGGCGTTGCAAATCTTTGGACTGGTTTTTCTTATAGCTGTGAGATTCATGCACCATTCCTAAAATAAAAATAAAAAGAAAAAGAAAAAAGAATTGACAACTATTGCACGTCTTTGGACCACGGCAGGTCTATAATCACACATGTAGTACGCTACTATAGCCCAATCGCTATCTCCGAAGATAGTTTAATTGATACTCAAGCTTAAGCCACCACATCACATGATATTTTGCATCTCATAATACGGCATATCCACGTATGTCATCCATAATCCATTTATGATCACCCCCAGCATGATCGTACGTCGGCACGTGTTTGAACTCGGATAAAATATTCTTTCAATGATGACAACATCGAGGCATATAAAGGGGCAAAATTTTAGCAACAAAGTTTACAGGCCAAATGGATGTACACATGCATATTTTTTCAATGATAATAACAATGTTTTAGGGTCTTTGAAATCCAAATCTATGTAACATATAGGCCAAGAAAGTTTACATGCTTTGTCAGAAAAATGCTACTTGTAATAACTAGTTAGCCAACTACTCCCTCCATCCCACAAATAGACACATTTCTTTGACTTCTATGATTCATATTTGACCGTTCGTCTTATTCAAAAAAATAATAAATATTATTTATTTTTTATGACTTATTTTATTGTTAGATATATATTTTATAATGATTTATTTATTTTAGTATTTGCATAAAAAATGTAAATAAGACGAATGATCAAACATGAATCGCATCAGTTAAAAAAGTGCATTTATTTGTGAGACGAAGGGAGTACACAATTACATTTTGTCAGAAAAATGCTGCTTAAAAAACAAGTTAGCATATTTTATGAATATGAAATATAAATCTATTTATAGATATGGATAACAATATTGTTTTTTTAACTTAGAGCCTATTTGTTTCATTGTTTGGTTCAAGTCTGCTAAATTTTAGTCAGGTAAACTAGTTGCTAAACTTAGTCACTCCTGTTTGGTTTGGTGGATTAAAAGAGACTAAGCATGACACTATGATGTGTAGGATGACCAAAACACCCCTCATCGGAGGGGGACAGAAGGAGCTCACTAACGCCGAGCTATTCACCGGATCCTCACCAGTACATAACCGCTCTATGCTGGCAGTGAATATTTTTTACAGGCGGTTTCAATTAGAAAACGTCTGTGAAAAGAAATCAGCGGGCCAGACTAAAAAACCGTCTGTAAAAATCAATTTTTACTGGCGATTTTTCTAACAAAACCGTCTGTAGAAATACATACTTTGAAATTGATTTTTACAGGCGATTGTTTAAGAAAACCGCCTGTAGAAATAATTTGAAATTGAATTTTTTAAGCTTTTAAATAACCTCGTTTGAAAAAACTTCTAAAATGAAAGTTGTAGATCTCAAAAAATTATGAAACTTTGTAGTTTAATTTTTTTTTATTTGAGATCATCTTGTCATCGAAAACTACGTTTGAGTCTCATAAATTTGAAATTCAAATTTTGTAAATGACCTCAGATGGAGAAACTACCAATATAAAAGTTGTAGATCTTGAAAAGTTATCAAACTTTGTAGTTGACAACTTTTCCATTTGAATCCATTTATTAGGGCCTCAAATAATCGGTTTAGGATAATATATGGGGAACTAAACTTTAATAGACACAAGTGAGTGATAGGTGGAGTGGTAAAGAAGGCCACATGTGAGGGTCCGTCGAAGTTGCAAGTTACGTATTTTTTCGCGTAAAATCGTCGCTTCACGGTCGGTGTGATTCGAAATCAAGACCTCACCCTATCAGTGAACTCAAATCGAGAATTATACTCTTTTTTAAAACAAGGGCTCCTAAGCAGATAGTTCAACATCTTAGTAGCTACGACCTAGCAGGCATTATTATTCAACAGCTACCTCTCCATATGCAATGACCGATCAAACATCATGGGCGTTGAGGGTTGACGAGCCAGCGGCAGCGGGGCCGCCGGACTTGCGTGTTGCTTACATGCATGATGTTTTTTTTTAGTTTTTGACAACTCTTACATGCATGATGATTGCGTGCGTGTGGCGCCTAGTGTGTATCGTGTGTGTTTCCTCGACTCTGTCTCTGTGTGTGCGCTTCGCGCGGGCATCTCGCTCGGCATTAGCAGAGGCTTGTAAACCTGCTACCCACTTAATGAAACAGGAGCCTTTGGCGTATTTGCGAAAAAATAAAAATTACTATTTCTTCCATTTTAATGTATTTTTTTTGTTATGAATACTAAATACATATGTAAAAGCACTAAAAAAGCTATTGAGACATACACAATGTATATATATATTTTTTTTATTTATAAAGTGTCATGGTATTGTCTAGTCCCTCTTAATCAAAAATTCTGATTCCGCCACTAAAACCTAGAAATATATTTCTCTTAGGACCGAGGGAGGCCACCTCAATATCTTTGCCTCGATCATCCCAACTGTAATTAGATGCTGGTTTTTGCATCTATATATCATATATGCGTATGCATACATACAATTCTGTAATGGGGACACAATTAGAGCGATGTGTGAGCTATTATCTAGTAGCTAGTACATATACATAGTAAAGTTTTGACTCTAACTATCGAGTTGCCATCCAACCGTACCCCCAAAGAAAGTTAAGGGGCCGGGCTGCATCGTCGTCATCGGTGCGATCACGTACCAGACTGCATTAGTCTATGTCAATGGACGTTGGACTATAGAGCACGCCACGACTGCTACCGCTCTAGTGCACTCTCTATTGTCCTGCCGTTTTTAGGGTCCATATGATAAAATTCTCCGGCTTCTACAATGGAGCAGGTTTTATTTGTTTCTACAACTTCACTTATAAAGTAATTACTTACTTGTCGTTTGTCAAAACAGCTCATTGTATATTTTTCACTTGTGGATTCACTGACACAAAGACTTACTTGTCGTTGCCCTATTTTTTCATTGTTTTCTCCACCCTTTCATTCCTATCTCCTCTCTCTCGCACACACCTGTAATTGCATCTCTCTTACGCTACTACCGTCACCCCATCTTCGCGCCCGACCTCCATGCCAACCCTTCTCTCCATGGAGGCCGTCGCAACCTGTGCTCCTACACTGGCCATCGCGACATGCGCCTCCTCATCCCAACGTCGACGACGACCCATGCATGCTCGGTGGTGGAGCTCACACCCCCTTCAGATCTCCTTAATTTTTAGATGACGACGACCAGGCAGGCAGGGATTCTGTGGCGACTTGAGCTCCTCCTTCCGATGGATGTCGTTGCCCACCATCATCAATAATCTTACCTCACTGGGCGTGTGGGACCATAGGAACAAGGACTAGTAGGGAGAAGCTGGTATTTTTCAACTTTTCTCTTTATCTTCCACTCTACGGAGCAGGAAACACGGGACTACATCTATAGAGAGCGTCTCCTCCTCGACCCGTTTGGTTGGTTTTATAGAAAAAAACTACTTCAGGAGAAGGACAGATTGGTTCGGAAGCCGTACCAAATGTACCGTTGGATTAGTGCAGCGCTGGTTCCTCAATTTCATATTTATTCAACTAACAGACGAATGTACTACTTTGTTTTAGATCTGACAATACATATTATTATTATTTTTTTAGAAAAAAACCGTTGCCGACTGTAGGTTGATAATTTTTCCATCATTCGTCCAATCAAATCTACTTGTTCATTACTTGTTCATTGCGGACGGTTTTTTTTAGCCTAGTGATTACAAGAGCCTTAATAGCATCACAAGTCTTGATTTGACTCTCCATTGGAGCATATATTTCAAGATTTAACAACGTTCTACTTTCTTTCTATGATAGGCGACGTTCTCGTTGATAAAGAGACCTCTATAATGTCTTCGTCAATCTTGAGATTTGTTGACCAGTCTTCGAATAAGATTATAGGGGGCAAGTGTGCGTGCGTTGTGAGCATTTGTGTTATACGGTGTAATTCTCAAAAAAATACTTGTTCATTAATCTAATTGACAGTGCATGGTTACAGGATATTTTGGCCTATCCATGTGAGACATCGGATCCGATTTCAATCTAAACTTTTGTATATATAATTAGACACGGTGCGTGGTTACAGGATATTTTAGCTACCCATGAGACATCCTATATCCGATTGCAATCTAAAATTTTGTATGAATGATGGCCTCAAGTAGAAGCAGATGAGAAACAGTGAGAAGATCCGCATTTGTTAGCATTAGCTAAATTTACTTGTTCATTAATCTAATTGACGGTGCATGGTTATAATGTATTTTAGCCTACCCATGAGACGTCCTATCCGATTCCAATCTAAACTTTTGTATGCATGCTTAGACGGTGCATGGTTATTACAAGCCTGGCCATGACTCGTCCTATCCGGTTGTAATCTAAAATTTTGTATGCATGATGACCTCAAGCAGAAGCAGATGAGAAAACTAATACCTAGCACGCACTGTACGTGTACGTACCTTCGCCGCAGCCGAGCTTGGGGCCCTTGAAGGGCGTCTGGGTGCGGATGAACTCCAGCAGCCTCGTCGACGGGTCGACTCCGGCCACCTCATACCGCTGCCCGTTCAGGGCGAACACCACCCGATCAACCGCCGTCGCCGCCGCCATGGATGGACCTTGCTGCGCGTCGCTGCTAGCTATTGGTCTCGCATGCATTATATTACTAGTAGGTAGCTAGTACGTCGATCAGATCGACTGCACTGTGCAAGCTAGCAAGCTATATAAGCGCTTAAGCTTGTGAGGAGGCGTACCGGGTTCGTTCGCGGGCTGGCCGGCCGGCACCGGCGAGTCGTCGTGTATATATATAAACCGGTGGTGCAACACGCGTTGGCCGGCCGGTGTGGAGAGCGATCGAGGTCTTCCACGATTATGGCCTTGTTTAGCTGGTGAAATTTTTTTAGTTTTGGCTACTGTAAGTCTGTAACACTTTTGTTTGTATTTGACAAATATCATTCAATTATGTACTAACTAGACTCAAAAGATTCGTCTCACAAATTACAGATAAAATGTGTAATCAGTTTTTATTTTCGTCTATATTTAGTGCTTCATACATGTGTCCATAGATTTGATGTGACGGGGAATCTCGAAATTTTTTGGGAACTAAACAACGTCTATATTGGACGTTTGGAACTCCTTGCTTCATGTTTTTTTAGTTCCGTTCATCGTTTTTTGTTAAATAGTTTTAGCTCCACGTATTTTCTAGTTAAGAAAAAATAGTGGAGTTGTAAGATCATTTAAAGAGGTGCTATATAAACTTTAGTTTTCTGTAGAGCTACTCTACCATGAAATTTGTAAAGGAGAGTTTATAAAGTAGTCGTAGACATTATTATACGGGCGACCGCTCTAAAAATAAATGCGAGGTGTGTTGAGTTGCGTGACGCCGGTTGCATGCCTCAGATCGGATCCGAGACGCTGACACCACCACCGGCGCACCGCGTGTGGTCGTCGTGGCCGTCGCCTGATCGTGATGGGTTTTGTTTACGTGGAAGCGAGTGGAGGGGCCAGTAGCTAGCGCGGTGAAGACTTTCATCGATTTGTTGGTGCAAATGCAAGCGCACGTGCAATCGTGCGATCGCGTGCAAATCAAACCCGGCCCTATGCTTGTCACACCACCCATCGCTCTCTCTTTTGTTTCCTTTTTGACAAAAAAAGTGGGCCGGAAAATGAAGGACATTGAAATCGTACACCTTGAGATTTAATTTTTTCCTCCTTCGTTTCTCCGATTCAACGTCGTCGATCGGTTACGTTACAATACACAGCTTCGCCGTACGTTGTTGTTATTGTTATTGCATAGTGTGTGTATATAGTACGTGCCACGTATGAGACGATACGAAATATGTATGATATATGTTTACCATCCATACACTGAAAGCGCTAGCTAGCTGTGCTGGCCAGTGGCCACTTATTTCTTTCTAGTATATGATCGTGTATGCGTATACAAGCTCGTTATAAAAGCCTGGTGGTTTTTATATATCATCTACTATGTGCGGCCATCAATTATTATTGGTTATCTTTGCTCTCTTTTAAGTCCTTTGATTGACTGATTAAAATACTACTTGGTAACAAAAATTTTATTTTGAAACATAGCTCCTATATATTTTACTACCTTTTATTCCATAAATATCCTTTCCTATATATTTAGGTTTTAGATATATGTCTAAAGCCTAAATAAGAAGGTTCATACTAGTCCAATAATAATACCACAGAAAATAAAAAAAAACAAAGATCGAGAGACAACTCAGCCAACAGCGACATGAGCAAACCACGATATAGACATCCACATCAACGTCATACTGTATGACCTATTAGAGCAACTCTAAGAGAACCGCTAAATCGTTTTGTAAAGTCAAATATAACAATTTTTAAGTAAAAACCGTCTTCAACAGATATTGTATCTAGATTTCTAAAATACCCAACCATACATTCTAGAGAGATTTACTTGTGTGCTAAAAAATGCTTCTTTTTTGTAGGGTCTTTTTTTTGAACTTCCTTCTATGGCCCTCAATTGAATTTTTATTCCTTCTATGACCTTCCGTCCGTTTTCGGTGTTAAGTGGAAGGTAAAAAGACCATAATACCTCTGGCATGAATTTTTTTTCACAAAGTTTGGTTTGTTTCTTATATAAATGAAATTTTTGAGCACATACCGTACTGTACTGTGATGCTATCTAAATATTTATTGTGATCCAAATATGTACTGTTATAATATCTAAATTGTCAATTTATTTGACAATTACTCAAAATATATAAGAAACAAACCAAACTTTGCGAATTTTTTGATGTTAGGGGCATTATGGTCTTTGTACCCTCCACTTAACACCGTTAAGTACTGAAAACGGACGACAGACCATGGAAGGAATAAAAGTTCATTTGAGAGCGGGAAGTTCAAGAAAAACATATAAGGAAGAGTCATTTTTTTAGACCATACAAGTAAATATTGTTCTCGCTCGCCCCCCTCCTCCTACGCGACCGCTCGTGCGGCCTTTCCTTAACGAACACGAACGTCATCGATCTGCTGACGCTCGACCCGCACAAGCACATTACGGCGGTGGCCTATTTTGGCAGCCCGTGGCCTCGTCCGATATGACTTTGGAAGTTTTAGCGTGGGCAGAGAGTTATAATTAGTAGCATCCATTGTGTGCTACATTTTTTTTTGTACGGCACCAATAGATCCGTGTAGGCAACTTGGAGCATCTTTGCGTGACTACATGGCAGTGTGAGGCATGACACCTCGACGAGAAGCAAGGCATGCCATGAAGGTGTTCGTCGGTATGCTCCAAAGTGATGCCGTTATCACTACATAGAAAACTGCTTGTAGGAAGGAGGATTTTTCTTAGGGCTGCTAGAGCTGGAGCCACCTCTACAGTAGGCTTACTCGGGCCCAACAGAGTAGCCGTCCGTACAAATGACACAGTCAGTCGCCCCTACAGATAGGGTGATTTATAGGAACGGCTTAATCACTAGCCGCCCCTAATGTTTGATTTGTAGGGGTGATTATAGCCGCTCCTCCTGGAGCCATTTGCAGGGGCAGCTCAATCACTAACCACCCCTACAAATGCCTGACGTATATATAGCAGCCATTACTTTCTTTGACTTCAATGATGTCGAGACATGCTTTCACCTCGGATCAATGGAAATGAATCTAATTCGCACATGGTGTCTGTAAGTACTTGCCCTCTCGATATGATATGAATGTAAATTACTTAGATTTTGTTGTAACCCACGTCATGATTTATAGAATGCAAGCACGCATTGCGAAAAAATGCCAAGCCTGAAAGTCAGGTATTACCCCAAAAAGTGAAAGCTGGATTGCAAAGAGTTGGCTGCTGGAAGGACAGTTGCGGAGAAAGAGAACATCCGGATAAAGAAAATAAGGCAAGAATCCCTTAAGGTTGTGGCATACATTGACGTATCTTTTATGTATCTCCAACATAACGAAGTCATATGGGTACCATACAACTTCAAGTAAGTTTGACTGTATACTTAAAAGCTTTGTTCAATATATTTTTGTTCGATACAAAATAGCTTATCTGAGTAAGTTATACTTATCCTATACAAATTGGTTGCTGCATGAATTTAATCATAGAATAATCAGATAAGCTATCAAAGCTATATGTTCAATAAGTATAACTTACTTTGGCACTCCATTACATGCTTGTCTATAGCATTACTTAACATTTCCATATGCAAAACACACACAGTTTCTCAAGCAAAGGCCTAGGAGTCTACATTGTGGATATTACATATGTTGTATGATGAGTAACGCTGCTGCCTACAGGAGAGACCCTTGTTTGGTAAGTTGAATCTCTTCGCTCATAGTATAAAAACTTAGCTTATGTTACGAAATATTAGACCTAAACTCGTTCTCTTATAGTGGAAAGAAGAGAAAAATAGAAGAGACACATACAAGGATGATCAACTCTTAGAGCTCGTCGTGAGTCGTGACCTTTGTAACTTCATATTGGACAAGATTGTGCATGTCAAAGGCACTTACCATGTGAGCTTCTGATTTAGGTTGTAGTCCTAAGTACCAACACCTTCAAGAGATTGAAAAGCTAGCCCTAGGCCGTTGATAACAATGTGCATGCAATTTGACTTGTGGAACGGCTTGAATTTGTGAATTATGATTATGTAATGATGGATTATACTCCCTCCATACTAAAAAAGTTGACGTTCTGGAATCCCGTGTACATTTTGCAAAACTTGTCGTTCTGTGGTGGCAGCTGCTGGCGCGGACGGGGATACCTCTGTGCTCACGTCCTTTTGGTCTGCCAAGAGCGGCGTCTGTTCGGCTGGACGCTGCACCCGCATCCCTTGCAAGCTGCACGCGCTCACGTCCGTTTCCTCTGCCAAGCGCGGTGTCTGTTCAGCTGGCCACTGCACGCGCTCGCGTCCCTTGCAGGCCACCTAGCTGCTAGCATGTAAAATAAAGTAACAAGCAAAACTGAGTGGCTGCTGCCAGGGCTCGAACCTAGGATGCAACGCTCTAGTTGCTAGGCAGGGTGTGTTTGGTTCCCTTCTCATCCCAACCAGGCCAGCTCTAGGGAGCCAGGCTGCTTTTGGCCTGGCTGGATACATGCTAGAAGCCTAGTTTGGTTGCATGCATATGTGGAGCCAGGCTCTGATTAGATGTTGTTTGGTTGCCTGTATGAAGGTAAGTTGTATGAGATAAAAATATTATAAGATTGTGATTATAATTTTTATTTTTGTACGAATACACTCTTATAGGTCTTATTTTATCTAATTATATCTTAATCAACTTTAAAGTATACTAATATCACTTGATATTTACTAATCACGCACTAATACACAATTAGCCACGTAAACGGCTGCATCTGCCCAGCCTGGCTGGCCAGGAACGGCCGATTTGGGCGTTCCTCCTCAGCCTGGCTGAGGGCTCCTTTTTGCATGCCCAGAGCCTGGCCCAAACCTGCATGCAGGCAACCAAACAGGGCCACGCTGCATTCCGAGATGCATGTATGGTCTCATGCGGCCAACCAAATAGCCCCCTAGTTTATTTTCTTGTACAGAGAGCTTCGGCTACCATATTTATTAGGGGCAAACATGGAAAACTAACCCCTAATTAATCACTCCTTGGTTAGCACAATCATGTCCTAAATGTCAAGAATTATGGGTATGGAGGGAGTATATATTGTTGTGAATTGGACTTGTATATGTAATGCAATTGTGTTTGTGGATGCATATATGTTGTGCTCAAATTTGAATTTGAATTATATATACGTTGTGATTAGATTATATATTTGTTTTTTTATGAAAAATATATTGCAGGGGCGGTTGTAGATTGAACCATCCCTACAAATGGATTTATAAGAGCACCTCCAACAACTCCCCTATCCCCAATCCGTTATATTGGGGGAGTTGGCTCAAAATCTCAGCTCCAACAGACCCCTCTTCTCATCCCCATAAATTGGTGATCACCAAAAACAAGCCCAACTCCCCTCAAATAAAGGGGGAGATGCAACTCCCCCGATACTATAGGTGCACGCACAACCGTCACTGTCCAGTTTTTTCTTTCGCCCGCGCGTACCTCGGAGCTCGCCGGCCGAGCATGGCTTGCCGCTTGCTGCCCACCGCCTGAGCGCCCGTGGTTGCCGCCATCGCTCGTGGAAGTTCTGTGGAGGGGTAGCGACCGTTCAGCCGAAGAAAGAATCGAGGAAGGGCTGCATGTCAAGGACTCGAGGAGTGTGCCAAATCCAGATCTGAGGAGGAGGAGGAGGAAGTGTGTGCATGGCAGATGCGAGGAGGAGAGGGGAGGCCACGACAGGCGGGGTCCTGCTCAGGCCGTGCTCATGCTCAATGGGTGTGGGGAGCAATGGGGAGTGCTTGTGCTCGATGGGTGGGGAGTGGCAGGCTGTGCTCGAGTGCTAGAGAGAGGAAAGAGTCGCTGCATAGACAGAGAGAGAGGAAAGAAAAGAAAAGATGAAGAGAAAAAAAATAAAAAATTATAATCTGACAGGTGGACCTTTGTATTGGGGGAGATTATTGGTGATCTGTTGGAGACATCTCCCCCCCAATAATCTAAAAAGTTGTATTGGTGATCACCAATATCATTCTATTGGGAATAAAATATTGGTGAGCTGTTGGAGATGCTCTAAGACGGCTAAAAACACCAGTCATCCCTAAAAGTCCATTTGTAGGGGTGGTCAGAGAACCGCCCCTACAAATACCTTTCTTGTAGAAACACCCTAGCAGGGGTAGCTAGACGAGCCACCCTTTCAAACCATCCCCAGCCACCCCTACAAATCATTCCTGTAGTAGTGCATACTTCATTGCTGACCTAATGACTAGCGACAGGTTAGAAAAAATAGTGAGCTTGTTTTAGAAAAGCTACTATGGAACTTTTGTACTTTGATAAGCTAAATTGTTTTGGAGAGCCAGTTTATGCACCTATCCAAATTTACCTATGCTCTTAGAGTTGCTCTTACAAAGAGATAAAGAGACCTCCGCCACAAGGTCCCAGAAGGCATGATCTTTTAAACTCATCAATGATTTGAGGAGGTCTAGCAGTAGCAAATCCCTCAAAGATTCTACAACATCTTGCATTGCATCGTCGTTGAGCTTCTCATCCTTCCCAACAAAAAATGCATTGTGCAAGGTGGGCATTTTGACAAAGCGAAGGCCTACCATGTAGGACTTACACTAGTATCTTGCTGTCATGGAAGGTTGTGAAGAGGGATGTATAGGAGGACATACCACGCCTTCTCCTTCCTAGTTGTGGTATACAGAGAAGACATCGCCTTTATCGGTGGATCCTTTGTTAGTTGGGGGACTTCTGCTTTGACCCATAGATTGTATGGCATCTTCGATGGTGATGAGAAAGATAGGGTCCTCAATTGTCACTTTTGAGGTAGCTTCCTCATCATTAGATACATCCTCCACCATAAGAATATCGCCTATAAGAGTGACAGCTCTAGTTATGTCTACTCTACTACTTGAATAGTTGGGGGTCTCCAAGGGCACCACAATCACGTGCAAGCCTCTACAAGGGAAGCGGGGATCAACTATGTTAGAGAGCACCAAATGGGAGAACATGGGCTGAAGAGCTAGACACAACAACAGAGGGATCCTCACTTGGAAGCTCCACATGCTTCAAGTGTGTGGCCACACGTGTAGCTACAAACTTGGTAGCTGAAATCTCATCTCTCAAAGGCCACACCAGATCCTCCAAATAGATGATGATCTGTTGTTCAAGCTCTGAGTGTAGGACTCCAACAATTAAAGGTGCAAGCATGGAACAGACATCGAGGTGCATGGTCATCATAGTCATGTACATGCTTCCCTCACAAAGCTTTGTGGAGACAAAGATATGGAACTGACTTGACAAACATCCACCCAACTACAAGCTAGTTGGGGATGTTAAAGATAGTGAGTTGGGAAGGATGGGCATAGGGTAGAGGAGAGAAATCAATCGGGGCAGTGCCACTCCCGATGCCTATATTGATGGCATCAAATACAATTGAATGAATCCCCTCACGAGCTAATTAGATGGTCTTGAGCAAGACAACACTAGCATATGCCATGAGAGCCTACTGCTTGAAGGCAAGGCTATGCTCAAACTTCACAGTGGTTGTGGAAGGTGACAACTGCTTGAAGCAATATGAGTGACTCTCTGAACCATCATTAGCTATCACAACTATCCTGCTGATGGAGGTGGAGGCGACATAGCCACAATTCACAAGTAGCTAGAAAATGCAGTTGGTAGTGAAGTTCCTGAGAATTGAGAGAAGCTTCCATAAAGTAGAGTTGCGGTAGGGATTGCTAAGAGGTGGAAATCTGATAGTGGAGGTGTGGGGGTATAAACCCCTATACCCTTACGGCTAGACTTGGGCCAGGAGGCTTGGCCCATTACGAGACAAGTTCAAGGCTTGATCCGACAGCTCGGAGTTTCACACAAGAAAACAAGACGTAGAGATCAAGCAGGATTCTAGTCGGTTATAGGAATTGATATCGAACTATCTATGGCAATTGTAACCGACTAGGATTAGTTTCCAGATTTGTAACCCTGCCCTCCGGACTATATAAGGAGAGGCAAGGGACCCCCCTAGGATATCATTATTCTCTCAACACAAATCAATACAACGAGACACAGGACGTAGGTGTTACGCCAGCTCGGCGGCCGAACCTGGATAAAAAGCTTGTCCGTGTCTCGGTCACCATCGAGTTCGTAGTTTGCGCACCGTCTACCGATAAACTACTACCGTGGGTATACCCCAAGGTAGACTGCCGACTAGCTTTCGTCGACAGTGGCGCGCCAGGAAGGGGGTGTGCGTACAACTTCTCCGGCGAACAAGATGGTCATCATTCCAGCTTCCGCGGCCGTGCCTGAAGGCCTCACGTTCACCGTCGGCCAGATCACGTAGACGACGCACGGCGGCGGTCTCACGACCACGGTTCCGGAAGGAACCCAGATCCAATCTGGGACGACGGCGGCATCGGCTCCAACCATGCAGATGCTGGCTCCGAGCACCTGACCACCGCTGCCGCACTACAAGGGAAAGAAGATCGATGGCTCGGATCTTCTCCGAGCCCTTGATCGCGCTGATTTCAAGCTTCTCGAAGCTTCCCGACTAGTAGATGGGATCTCGTGCCAGCCTGATCAAGCCACATCAATGGATTTTTTCAACTCCTACCGGCCAACTCGTGTCATCACACACGAACTGCTGGGAACGTCTCTGACGATAACCTCCACCCCCTCAGGACGGTCCGTCAAGCTCGAGGCTGATCCGGAGGAGGATTATCCTTGCGGCCTGAACAACTCGGCCTCTCTCTACTCGCGGCACGTCCAATCCCTCTTTAACGAGGCTGGTTGGTTGTCAAAGTGGAGCGGTCGACCAGCTCGTCACTGCGTCAACATGGTGACAATCCGAGAACTACCGGACGGCCAGGCTTCTAGCACAAATTCGAGCACTGGTTCCGTTCCCACTGAAGTCATAAACTCCGAGGACGAGGACTACGACCTGGATTTGCCACCATATCCTCCGGGTTTCTCTCGTTTCCCGGTCTTCCCACCCCGGTGAGGAGACCTCGTTTTCAACGTCAGCGCCGACGAACCGGTTGTCGATGGAGAAACTGACAAGGAGAGGCAGCTCCGCGAGCAGCGCAATGCTGACCGCGCCCGACGACGCGCGGGCGAGGAACGCCAGCTCCCGCCGCATAATCTCACCGATGCTTTCGACATGGTCGGGGATTAGCCAGTCTACAAAACGCCAAGCGCCAATGTGGCTGTCGCCATGGCCAATCTAGATCGACTCTCTGATAGTCCTGAATGCCAGGGGGTCCGATCCAGCGTTCGAGCACATATGATCGCCGCGATGGGTCAGACAGCCACTCTGCTCAAAAGAGTCCAAGCTATCTCCTATACAGAGGTCTCCTCCGACCAGACCCATCGCAGCCGGACCTCACCACAGCCCAGCAGGCACCACCACAGCCGTTCCCCCAACAATCATCGAAAAGATTCACGGCGTGACGACGGCGGTCGGGATGTTGGCGGTCACCACGAGCAGAATCACGGGCGTGGTCAAGAAGTAAACCAGCACAGGGATCTTCGATACAACATCCCTCCCAAAGACGCCCGGGACCTCATCAACAGGCGCACCACGGAGAGAGCAGTTCACAAAAACCTGCGTCGTATTGAGTATGACGCAACGCACGGTCCTCCGGGCCTGAGACAGTTCTCCTCTCACCTCCGCCAAGTCGTGTGGCCCCGCAATTTCAAGCTCGAAAAACTCAAAAAATACGACGGCAAGGAAAACCCAGAAAACTGGATCACCCTATACGAGATCGCCGTCCGGTCAGCAGCAGGAGATGAGCACGTCATGGCCAACTACTTCCCGGTCGTCCTCGACCAGGCTGGTCACCAGTGGCTCCTAGGCCTGCCCGAGGACTCCTTCGACTCCTGGGAAGAATTATGCCAAGTTTTCATCGACAATTTTATCGCTACCTGCGAACAGCCTAGGAACAAATACGACCTCAAAAGGATACGGGACACAAAAAACGAGCCACTGCGCGATTACATCCGATGATTGTCGGATATGCGCCTCAAGATCCCGAAAATTTCACACGACGAGGCCATATCTGCTTTCATAAAAGGGCGGCGCTTCCACGAAGCACTGAGGAACAAGCTACTGTGCAAAAGGCCAACAACGATGGCCGAGCTTCTTGCCACGGCCAAAAACTATGCCGACGCTGATGACGCAGAAAAACTCATCCGGGATGATGCGAGAGGACCCGACCAGCCTCCTCGGTGAGATGATAGTCATGGTCGCTTCGACAACAGGAACCATCGTCGCCTCGACAACCGCGATCATAGGGAAGGTTGGGACAGGCGGCGCGACAATCGCGACGATTTCAGAGGAAAGCGCCCCCGCGACCACGACCATGAAGTGAATACAGTCAAGCGCCCCAACGGGCGGCGGGACTACCAAGAAGACTACAACAAGACGTTGAAGGGACCATGCCAACTGCATCCAAAGTCCAACCACACCATGGAAGAATGCCGCGTCCTCAAAAGCATCTTTACGCGGCGGGCTGCTCAAGACGACCCCGCCAAGAAAAACGGGAAACAAGACGGGCGCGATCACGAAGACGAGGACGAGGACCAGGATAGGGACCCACGACACCAGTATGTCAGTCCCACCGATGTGGTCCACTCCATCTTTGGGGGCAGGGTTTCCATCGAGTCCAAGCGAGAAAGAAAGCTTCTAAAGAGAGCCTGCCTCAACATAGACAGCGCAGATGGTTTGATCGCTGATACGAAATTTGCCCCCTGGTCGCATAGAGAGATCTCCTTCAACATAAAGGACCAGTGGGCCGCCATCCCGGAGCTAGGACGTTTCCCCCTAATCCTGGATCCCTGCATTAACAGCATTAGATTCGAGCGTGTGCTCGTCGATGGGGGAAGCTCCATCAACATCCTCTTCTGCAATAGCCTGCCTGCTCTCAAGATAACTCCGGCATAGCTAAAGCCCTATGACGCTCAATTCTGGGGAGTCTTGCCAGGGCAAAGCTCAGTACCTCTCGGGCAGATAACTCTGCCTGTCCAGTTCGGAACATCCGACCACTTTCGAACAGAGTTCGTCAACTTCATGGTCGCTGACTTTGACGGGACCTACCACACGATATTGGGCCGACCATCGCTGACAAAATTCATGGCGGTCCCACACTACTCGTACTTGGTCCTTAAAATGCCCACGGAGAAGGGCGTCCTAACCGTCAGGGGTAATGTCTACACTGCATATACTTGCGAGGAAGAGAGCTTCAAGATCACTGAAGCAATCGATCTTTCAATTCGCATGGCAGAAACAACAGCCCAAGCTGCACAGCTCCCTCACGACCAGCTCCGACTACCCGAGCAGGAGACCGCCAGGAAGAATTCAAAATCCAAGGAGTACAAGGAAGTACAGCTGGTCAAAGGCAGCCCTGAGAAGACGGCCCTCATCGGGGCCAACCTGGATCCCAAATAGGAAGACGCGCTCGTTAGGTTTCTAAGGGACAACGTGAGCGTTTTCGCATGGAAACCCGCAGACATGCCAGGCGTCCCACGAAACCTGATCGAGCACTCCTTAAATGTCTCGAAGACCGCAAGACCCATCAAGCAAAAGCTGCGACGGTTCGCTCGTGACAAAAAGGAGGCTATTAGGACAGAAATAACATGACTTCTAGTAGCCGGATTCATAAAAGAAGTGTATCATCCCGATTGGCTTGCCAATCCAGTTCTTGTACGCAAAAAGAATAATGAATGGAGAATGTGCGTTGATTACACTGATCTCAATAAACACTGTCCTAAAGATCCTTTTGGTCTCCCTCGCATCGACGAGGTGGTCGACTCAACGGCCAGATGCGAAGTCCTCTCTTTTCTAGATTGCTACCCTGGTTATTACCAGATCTCGCTAAAGAAAGATGATCAGATCAAAACATCTTTCATTACTCCTTTTGGCGCATACTGCTACATGACCATGTCCTTTGGACTCAAGAACGCCGGAGCCACCTATCAACGGGCCATCCAGCAATGCCTCCACGACGAGATTCGTGATGACCTCGTCGAGGCTTGTGTAGACGACGGAACCTTTAAGGCACTAAACAAGTATAAGTGGAAGCTTAACCCCAAAAAGTGCATCTTTGGGGTCCCTTCTGGTCTACTACTCAGCAATGTCGTCAGCCGCGATGGCATACGACCGAATCCTTCAAAAGTAAAAGAAGTACTCGACATGCGACCACCTAAGAATGTCAAGGATATTCAGAAGCTCACCAGATGTATGGCCGCTCTCAGCCGCTTCATCTCAAGACTAGGAGAAAAAGGCCTTCCTTTCTTCAAACTCTTGAAGGCGTCGGAAAAATTCTCCTGGACAGAGGAAGCTGACGCTGCGTTCACCCAGCTCAAGACTTTCGTCACCTCTCCACCTGTCCTCACAGCGTCTCAGCCCAATGAAGATCTACTCCTTTACATTGCAGCAACCGACAGGGTGGTCTCCACGGCAATAGTGGTCGAGCGAGATGAGCCAGGTCACGTCTACAAGGTCCAAAGACCCGTTTATTTCATAAGCGAAGTCTTAAACGAGTCTAAGGCCAGATACCCACAAATACAGAAGCTCATATACGCCATTCTAATAACGTCGAGGAAGCTAAAGCACTACTTCGACGGCCATTGGGTCTTGGTAACCACCAGTTTTCCCCTTGGGGATATTCTGCGCAATAAAGACGCCAACGGCAGAATCGTAAAATGGGCAATGGAATTATGCCCATTCTCCCTGGATTTTCAGAGCCGTACCACAGTCAAGTCTCAGGCCCTGGTCGATTCAACGCAGAGTGGACGGATCTCAACGAGCCTCCCGTTTCCGACGTCTACGACCACTAGTCAATGTTCTTCGATGGGTCCTTGAACATCAATGGCGCCGGCGCTGGGATACTTTTCGTGTCGCCTAACAAGGACAAACTGCGTTACGTCCTTAGGATCCTTTTTTCGGCATCAAACAACGTCACCGAGTACGAAGCATGCCTGCACGGCATACGACTAGCCGTTGAGTTGGGAGTCAAACGCCTCTACGTCTATGGCGACTCCGCCTTAGTTATCAACCAGCTCAACAAGGAATGGGACGCAACCCACGAGAAGATGGATCTCTACTGCAAAGAAATCCGTAAATGGGAATCCAACTTCTATGGCATAGAGTACACCCACGTGGTCCGGGACAAAAACCAGGCAGCGGATGCGCTGTCAAAGTTAGGGTCATCTCGGGCCCGGATCCCGCGAGATGTTTTCGTCCAGGACATCCACGAGCCAAGTGTGGGCACAGACCTGGTCGAAAAGCAACCTATTGAGGCAATGCTCATAGACGACGCTACTCCGACAACCAGTTGCCGTGATTGGCGCACCCCGTTCATCAGATATATATCAGACGGGTCAGGCTTTCAGGATAAAATGGAGAACGAGCGCCTCATTCGACGATCAAAGAATTAGATACTGGTGGACGACAAACTTATGTGAAAAAATGCAAGTTCTGAAGTGCTGCTCAAATGCATATCCCAAGATGATGGCATCAAGCTCCTAGACGACATACATGACGGATCCTGCGGCAACCATGCTGCCTCCAGGACGCTGGTCGGGAAGGCTTTCCGAGCAGGTTTTTACTGGCCAACCGCGGTCACCGACGCAGAAAAACTGGTCCGACATTGTGAATGATGCCAGTTCTTTGCTGAAAGGACCCACGTACCTGCTCATGAGATTCAAACTATCCCGTCATCCTGGCCTTTCGCCTGCTGGGGGCTCGACATGATCGGGCCATTTAAACCGGCCCCCGGCAACTTCAAGTTCGTCTTCGTATTAATCGACAAGTTCTTGAAGTGGATCGAATACATGCCACTGGTCAAGGCAACCTCCGAGAAGGCTGTGGAGTTCCTCAATCAAATCATACACAGATTCGGGATCCCCAATAGTATAATCACCGACCTGGGCACTCAGTTCACTGGCACTACATTTTGGGACTTCTGCGATGACAGAGGCATAGTCATAAAATACGTGTCAGTAGCTCACCCACGAGCAAATGGCCAAGTCGAGCGCGCGAACGGAATGATCATTGACGCCCTAAAGAAAAGGTTGTATACCGAGAACGACAGAGCAGTTGGTCGATGGATGAAAGAGTTGCCGGCTGTGGTCTGGGGTCTCCGAACACAGGCTAGTCGGAACACGGGGGTGTCACCCTACTTCATGGTTTACGGCACCGAGGCAGTGCTGCCGTCTGATATAACCTTCGGGTCTCCAAGAATTGAAAACTTTGACCAGTCAACAGCCGACAACGCCAGGGAGCTCGAAATCAACTGCATGGAGGAAAAGCGTCTAAATTCATGTCTTCGAACAGCAAAGTATCTTACAGCAATCAGACGGTACCACAACAGGAACGTCAAGGACCGTTCTTTCGTGGTCGGCGATCTGGTACTTAGGTGGAAAATAAGCCAGGAAGGAATGCACAAGCTATCCACCCCCTGGGAAGGACCCTTTGTAGTCGCCGAAGTCACACGTCCCACATCCTAGAGATTGGCGTATCCAGACGGAACACGCGTGCCTAATTCTTGGCACATAGACAAACTGCGTCGTTTTTATCCATAAGTTCCAGTAACTTTTGCTTGTAAGTTTCTTATAATTGATAAAAGTTTTCCTTTTTCGCTATACTTTGTTTACACGCAGAGCTTTCGACGAGCACAATAATATCCTCTGCGACGGAGATCCTTAACGACTATCAATCAAACACAGTGATACATCACTCAGATAACTTTACAGCGCTCAAAATAATGGTCATGACAAAATCAAAACTTTATTACAAACTTTACATACAAAGTTTACAATAAACACCCTGACGGGCGGTCACTAGTCTACTCGTACAGACTATCCTACTGGCCTACTGCTCGGGCTGATCACCCGCCTGGCCTTGCTGCCCGGACGAAGGGGTCGGGGCCACCGGCGCCTGGCTGGTCGAGACCGCAGGCGTCGACCGCCCATCTCCAGCAATAGACGCCCCCGACAACTTCCTGGCCGACCTGTCTGACCCCGGCTGGTCGGGGGGAGTGGCCGTCCCGCATAGGTTGATGCCGCCGATCACCGTCGACGACAAGTCTAGCAGGCCAGCTCGAACATCGTCCGCCTCCTGCGGGCTGACTTCCTTGGGGTACCCCCTCTCCAGCCTGGACAAGTCGACCAGGGGATAGTGGGCGCGCACCATGCTGAGGACATGTGCGCCGGCGAACTCCCCGGTATCCTTAACGAACTGCTGGAGCCAATCCCATACCCGTTGCGCCTTCTCGACTGGCGTCAGCTTCGGCGCGCGGGGCTGGTCTTTAGGAAGCTCGAGGCTAATCAAGTCCAGGACCGGGGCTACTCCTTTCCAAAGCCTAATACAGTTAGTCTTCCAGGAGTCCCGATCCTTGACCAGCTCGTCTAAGTGCTTCTTGGCATTCACCTTGAGCACTACAAATCAAGCAAGAGGTCAGTTTAAGCACAATGAAAGGCACGTTGAGCAGTCAAATAAAGGGGGGCGGCACGGTTATTACCAGACAACTCCCGGTTCCTCTGGCCTAGCTCCTCGCCTGCTCGGCGCCCGGCCTCCAGCGCCCTGGCAAGCTCTTGACCGAGCTGCTCCTTCTCTTGCCGAAGGCGCGCGACCTCCTCCTCCAAGTCTACATGAATAAACCCCTGGTCAACAAAACTAATCACACGGCTATATACAGCAGCTCAGAGTGTGCGACTGACCTGTCCTCTGCCGATACTGGTCGGCTAAACGCCGAGTAAGCTCGAGACGGCGCTCTTCCTGAGCACTCATCTCGGCCACCTTCTCACCAACTTTTGACCGAAGCCGGTCCACCTCCGCGGACAGGGCTTTGTTCTTGGCCACAATGCCCTCGATTTGGTCGAAGCACCTTTTCTGGTACTTCGCCGTTTTCATTGCGCCCTGCAAAGAAGAACATATGTCGAACACAAGAACACTACACATAAGTGTCGAGCGGCACACAGGACCACTTACCTTAACCTCATCCACGAGATGTTTGGCTGCGCGCTCCAGCCTCGTAGCCTCTTCGGTCTCCGCGAGCTCCTCGTGTCTAATAAAGTGATCCCCGCGTTGGCGCCACACGTAGACGTGTTGGCGGCCGTCACGGGGACGACCCTAGATCTCCTCCACGTCGTCGTCAGAGGCCGCCTGGGGCTCCTCGTTTGCCGCACTGCCTCCGCCGCGGTCGTGGGCATCACTGGCCCCTGGTCCAGGCCAGGGGAGCCTACGGGCGAAGAGGCCCCTGCTCGGGGCGGTGTTGGGACTCTCCCTTCTCCGGCCGGAGGAGTCGGGACTCTGTCTTCCCCTTCCACGATGCTACTCGGGGGAGGGGCCCTCGTAGCCTCCTCATCCCTTGTCGGGCTGCTCGCTGCGGTCCTTGCTGAGGCCGGAAGCTCCTCAGCGCTCTCAGCCACGGTTGCCGCCGCGGGCTGCTCCGTGGTCTGCAGCGCGGTGTCCACAGCGGCATCGGCAGATTCGGCCACCCTCTAGCCGCAATGTGGTCAGGATCGACGACCGATGCCGCGCTAACAATAAAACGACATTTAAACAGTGTCAAAACGCAGCAACAAAACGCAAAATATCATAGCACAAAAGTAAGAATGCAAACTTACAGGTCAGAGCACCGGTGCGTCGCGGTAAACCGCCTCCTGACTCTACCCATCGGTGCCTGCGCCCCCGTCTCCACGACGCGCGTCGGCTCGACATGCGGAGCAGGCGGGTCACTGGTCACCCGACCAGTGGTGGCCGGCGCAACGTCCGGACGACTACGAGGCCTCTGAACCAACGACGGCGCGGCCTCCTCCTCCTCGTCGTCGGCGGCGGCGATCCGGACGAGCCGACGGCATTTTAGCGCCTGGGTGCTCTCTGCTGGCAGCGTCGGGGCAGAGGAAGGGTCTGCTGCTAATGGCCTTTTCCCCGCCACTCTGTCCTCGGTGGTCGGGGTGGGGCGGGCCTGCTCCTCCTCACTGCTGGTGTACCGAGCACACCGAGCAGCGTCATCCTCCGGTGGATCTTCCCCCGCGGGATTCTCTATCCTAGGTGCCAGTGATACGTACACTGTGCACCGATCAACGTCTCCGATCTGCAAAAGTAACAAATACAAGTCAGCAGCTGGAAAGACCAAAAACTAAGGATGCACAATCAGTAAGTAACGTTACCTTAGGAGCTGGTCGCCCCAGCTTGAAGGCCTGCACCCGATCACTACCACGGACGAAGCTGCCGTCCGCAAAGTTGAACAGTTCGTTCAACAGTTGCTGCACTTCCTCCTTCTCCAAGACCTCAGGCCTCATCCTGGTCGGGTCCTGGCTTCCAGCGTACTCGTACGCCGAGTGCACCCTCTTCTGGCAGGGCATCACCCGACGACAAACGAAGTTGCCGACCACTCCTAGCCCGTCCAAACGTGACCAGTCGATCTGCTTCATCAGGTCCGCCACTTGACCGGCGAACTCTGGCGGTCGGTCCAACTGACCCTCTTCTCGGGGATGTACCCCACGTCGCAGAACGTGGAGCTGCCCGGCTCTTCCCTGACGTAGAACCACTTTGTGTACCATTCGGTGAGGGAAGTGTTCCATGGGCAGCTTAGATACCGATTCTTCATCCCGTCACGAAGATTGAGGTATACTCCACCTGCAATCTTGGAGCCTCCAACCGCTCCTTTCTTCCTTAAACAGAAAAGATAACGGAAAAGATCGAAGTGCGGCTCTATGCCAACATAGGCCTCGCACAGATGAATGAAAGTAGAGATGAGAAGGATTGAGTTCGGGTGTAGATTGCAGATCCCGATCTCATAGTACAAGAGAAGCCCCTAGAGAAAAGGATGGACAGAAATCCCAAAACCCCTCTTGAGAAAATCTTCGAACACTACAATCTCACCGGCACGGGGGACGGGGTAGCTCTCCCCCTCTGGCGCCCTCCAGCCGCCGAGCTCCGGGCTGTGCAGTAGCCCCATGTCGACGAGGTCATTGAGGGACTTCACACTGCTTCGGGACTTTTTCCATTCCTTGGAGTCGCTCTTCGCCATTGGCGTTGCAGGAGTGACTGCGAGCTAGGAGGATTGCAGGTGGTTGTAGAAGGCAAGAGCGGAAAGCTTGAAGGCGATGGCAGGGTAAGCAATGCGGGGGCACTGTCAGGCTTTTATAAACCACAACTCCACCCCTCCCACTTCCCGCATTCTTGGGAAGTGGGCAGGCCCAGCGGCGGACGCGGCGCTTCGGTTTTCAATGATTATCGGCAGTTAATACGGCGACCTTTTGGTATAATTGATGGTTTCCTTTTCTCAAACCGCGCAAATGGCGGCTGCATAGTTACCGGGCGCACCTTTTCACGCAACCATCCGACAGCGCGTCAGGAGGTCTCGTCACATCGCCCATTTATGTGAAAAGACGTTTTCAAAATAACAGATAAAAATTGGTAGTGGATCAAACGTTCCTGGGAACTACACCGACCACCGAGCACTGTAAGCTCGGGGACTGGTCGTCCAGTTTTCGTGCATGGAGATCTAGGGATTGCACCGACCATCGAGCACTGTATGCTCGGGGACTGGTCGCCCAGTCTTCCAGTTTGGAGATCTGGGGACTGCACTGACCACCGAGTGTTGTATGCTCGGGGACTGGTCGACCAGTCTGCCAGTTTGGAAATATGAGTACTGCACCAACCACCGAGCACTACACGCTCGGGGATGGGTTGATAAGTCTAACCGATGGCAAATGAGCATGAGATGCTCGGGGACTGGATAACTTGAATTTTTTAGACCTTGGTACAAGGCTCATACTTCGCCTTCCAGCAAGCTCGGGGACTACATCGGTACGATGCATCTGGCGATGCATCTCAGTTCAAAGTTTCTTTGAGAAATTTTCTTTTGACCCTGGCACCACGTGCCTACGTCACCTACTACCAAGCTCGGGGACTAAGTGGGCACACTTTACCTTGCGGTGAATATGCTTTCTTTTTGAAAGGCTATACTTTTCAGAAAAATAAAGTGGGCACACTTCACCAAGAAAGAAATCTTTTTTGGTTAAGAGCACCATGCATTCTTCGATCAGCCTGCTTCTTCGATGCCAATGTTGGTCAACTATCTTTGAAGTTGGTCAAAATGTCATTACGACTGATAGGGCAACTCTCCTGCTTATTGAAGGCGTCAAGTTTCATTGGTCGAAGAAGCTCAAGACGGCGTGTTACTTCACAATACATGGTGCTCGGGGACTAGCTGTGGGGGTATAAACTCCTATACCCTTACGGCTAGACTTGGGCCAGGAGGCTTGGCCCATTACGAGACAAGTTCGAGGCTTGATCCGACAGCTCAGAGTTTCACATAAGGAAACAAGACGTAGAGATCAAGCAGGATTCTAGTCGGTTATAGGAATTGATATCAAACTATCTATGGCAATTGTAACCGACTAGGATTAGTTTCCAGATCTGTAACCCTACCATCCGGACTATATAAGGAGAGGCAAGGGACCCCCTAGGATATCATTATTCTCTCAACACAAATCAATACAACGAGACACAGGACGTAGGTGTTACGCCAGCTCGGCGGCCGAACCTGGATAAAAAGCTTGTCCGTGTCTTGCGTCACCATCGAGTTCGTAGTTTGCGCACCGTCTACCGATAAACTACTACCGTGGGTATACCCCAAGGCAGACTGCCGACTAGCTTTCGTCGACAGGAGGCGCTCAAGGTTGGCGTGTACTAGAGATGAGGTTGCCACTAAAGGTAGTGAGGTGCGGTGACAGAAGATGAGGCTTAGAATGACTCTACATGAAGGAGCTTTCTTCTTCTTGCAGTCGCCTAGAGATGAGCGCCGACATGGAGGCGACCTACGGCGTCAACCAGGGCGGCCCTCAATGCAAGCTTTGACATGGAGGCGAACCCTAACGCGGAGGCTATCAGTGGCTTGCTAGAGGCGGGTGAGCATCTAACACATGAAGGTAGGTCGGCTCGAGATAGGTGGGTGGGTAGCGATGTGGAGGCAGACCGGCTGTGGGTCAGCTGCTTGTCGTGCAAATGGTTAGCTAAAGGCGAGCTGGCGACTAGCCGACTAGGGACGGGTGGGCGCTTGAAGTGGGCCTCGACATGGATGCTGACAATAGCCTACTACAAATATCAGATTTGACGCCTACAACCAGCCTATGTTGATGCGTTGAGCATGACAAGGCTGACTGGTAGCGGGGGCATGGGTGGATGCGGAGGTGACTGGATATGACCAGTCCATGCCGGATCAAGTGAGACTGCATCACATTATCTTCCTGGAGAAGGTTGTTCTTGCAGCTATTGCATGGACAAATGATGCGCTCTCGACCCAAACGCACACGGTGCTTTTTTTGCAGCGGCAACAAACTTTCTCACACGTCCCAGAAAAGCCAAATCGTTGCTGACCCTCAGTATCTTATACATCCACTCTTCCCTGTCCATGATGACCGCGACCACCTTGCACATACAAAGGAAGAAAAACAAAAAAGCCATATGAAAACAGCGGAATGATTAAGAAAAAACATGTGAGTAGCCCTAGATCTAGTTTTCTCTCTCCTCCATTTGGATCTAGATCTAGAGCTAGATTTAGATCTAGCTCAAAACCACCTAAATAATGCAAAGGAGAGAAAATGAGAGTTAGAGAGTAAGAAATCCACCTCTTGCGTTGCCCCTTCACCAAATCTAAGGGCAAAACCTTCTCCCCTCTAAGATATCAAATATTAGGATTTTGAGGTCAAAACCCTAATAAATGGAGAAGGAGCCACAGGGAAGAAGAATGGGGTTGTTGCTACTTATATAGGTATAGACTTAACCGTGGCGGGCACATTACAGAAACCGCCACGGTTAATCACTTATTAACTGTGGCGGTTGCAGTTAGAGCAACCACCACAGTTAAAACTTAACCGAGACGGTTACTCTAAAGCAACCGTCGTGGTTAAATGGATTAACCGTGACGGTCACTGCAACACAACCGTCACGGTTAACGTATTAACCGTGGCGGTCTCCTTAGGTCAGCCGCCATGGTTAACGTATTAACCTAGGCGGTTTCCGGGCCAGCGGCCCAGCTCAGATTAACCGAGGCGGACCGTGTAACACCCTAACAATTTGTTCTTTAGAAATAGAGAAAAAATAATTTAATTTGGTATTTTTGTGCTCATGAGAACATAGAAAAAAATAATATTTTTAGTTAATTAAAATTTATCATAGAACTTAGCAACTTGTTGAGCATTCATGCTTTTGCATTAATTTTTGTTGCAATGAGTGGTTTGACTAAAGTTTAAAAATAATTTAAAATGATTTAAAATGATTTTCGAAAATATTAAATTCTAACCCTAGTCCAACTCATCCAAACCTCACGTACGTACACACGTAGTATGCGTTGATTTTCTTTTACATCACACGTTCTGCCCTAGCTTTGGTTGAGCCCCCGCCGCCGCTGCCGCAGGCAAGCTTCGGCGTCATTGTCATCGGCTCTCCGCCGCACCGCCACCAACGGGCAACGGCCACCGCGTTGGTATGGTACATCCCGCACTCCCCGTATCCCTTTCGATGTTTTGAAGCCTCTGATTCGTTTGCTTTTCTTTCGAGTGATTCTGTGATTGTAATTGCGGTTTAGTTTTTCCCATGATACGGCCGGCGCTGCTGGTGCCGCTCGATGTGCTATGCCATGCTCCAATGCCTAATTAGCACGATGACATCATGATCACATCACTATAACATCAAGTAAGCATTATGGCCGTTTTCATTTAGAAAAATAAATCCACAAATACTATAGAAATACACGAGCAAGGGATCTCCATCATTTCTTGGTTTTAACTCCGTTTTGGCTCAGTTAAATTGCATTAGATTTGTGTCGACATGCCCGATGCAGCAGTGCTAATGTTTTCATGTCACGTTTTTATTATTTCATTAGTTTAATTTCTAAATTGATTAATGTTTATGTAACCAGTTTTTATAAATAAAATTAACAGAGAAGTTACACATCGATGTTTTTATATATAAATATTAAACAATTTAATTGATATCACTAATATGTTTTTAAATTATAATTTGATTTGTTTCAACTCACGTCATATGCAATTCAAATAGATATGCTTTTATATTGTTAAAATAAATGAAGCTTAAAGTTTTCTCTCTTATAAAGACAATCTTTCGGTTGTCGTTTCTTTTTCATCGTAGCTCCGATTAGAGTGTTTTTTCACGACTGCGCGCTTGTAGCAATGTGTAGATTAGTTTTCAAACCATTTTATTGCTTGGTGTATTGATTCTAATTGTAGCCTTATTTGCTTCGTGTATGTTTGTCTCCGTTTGTTTGTGTGTCGATGATCGATGGTCGAGTTTAGACGGAGAGCAACTCGTGGTGATCAAGAGTACTTCAGTGATCAAGATCAGAGCCTTGGACAACTAATAAGACCAGCAGAATCAACAAGAGCAATTTGGATTAAGGCAAGTATAGCATTTGGATTTTAATTCTGTGACCATGATTCTGTGACTAGATTAATGTTAAGTAATAAATGATAAAAATGACTTTTTAGCCACTTGATGATTTATCTGTAAGTGATAACCGGGACAATAGTGCAACCATGAGGGCTATAATGGCTCTGGCTTTAGCTCAGTATGAGGACCTTTTTCTAGCTTGTTAGCGGTTACCTTAAATGGCGTAAGAATGGCTAGACACGTTGGGTATAGTGTGGCCTCTGTCCGTGTGTATAGGCTGCGGGTTATGTACCATGGAAGGGGGGCTCTATATCTGCCTGCCGAGTGAATCTAATGGCCCTAACTTGTTAGACGAAACCTTTGAAAGGCTTCATAGTGATCCCTGTCGACCTCCCTAGGAAGGGGGTTAAGAGATTAGCTACCTCGGGCGAAAGGGTAAATCATGACTCATGGGTAAAGATGTACAACCTCTGCAGAGTGTAAAACTGGTATACTAGCCGTCGTGCTCACGGTCATGAGCAGCCTTGGGGATTCTTGCATCGACGATGATGATTCTTGTGTGTTAAATATGACCATTATTTATTATTTAATGCTCTACATTATTTGTCACATTGATCATGAGATTGTGGGATATATAGAATCTAGTTGCTATACTTGTGTAGTTCTTGCTATTTCCCCCAAACCTTAGGAGAAGTTTAGGCTTGTGATCAACCAGTCAGTTGGATCATGTAGAGAGAAGTTAATACCCGAAGTTTGGAGTTGTTTATCCGCTGTTGCTATCAAAGGTTATCTCTTTTATACTAAGTACGTTATATAATTTATGCATTGTCTTTTGATATTACCCCTTATTTGTAGCTATATGTGAGATTTGACTTCTAAAACTCGGTGGATATCTGCTTTACAGGCCGCCAGCCCGCCTGCTTTTGTGGCACAAAAACAAAATGTCTCTCAAAAGATTTTGTATAGTAGTGGCCCTTGGAAAAAATATCATCAAACGGGAGTTTTCTTCTTTAACTCATTTATGTTTTGTTGCTAAAAAAACTCATTTACATTTCCACATTTACTTATTGCAATTCTTGGTGTGCGGCTTACCTTCCTAGTCTAGCATGCTAGATTAGTTGATTGGATTAAAACTTAAGGTACACATGTTTCTGCGCATGAGATAACAACACTTACAAAAACCTAGAACGCATCTTGAGAACTTATATAAGTTAATGATTTTTTAGTCATAGCTTGTAAGTGGCTTAGAAAAAACCTAATACGTGTGGAGTCTGCGTCGCCGCATTGGCAAGTGTCACTGCCCACGTGGTTGGCCGGCCGCATCCCACAACATCTTCAAGCTAGCCATGTTTTTTTTTTTCTTTTGACAATCGAGCCATGTTTTCTTGCAAAGTCATTTAGTCACCTCACCGACAACCTTAAGCAAAAAGTTGTTAAACGTTCATTAGGGTCACACCATCAACCTTAAGCAAAATTGTTCACCGTTCATTAGGTTACAATACACGTTTAAGTCATGTTTTCTTGCAAAATCATTTAGTCACATCACCATCATCAACCTTAAGCAAAGTTGTTCACTGATCGTTATTAGGCTAGAATAAACGTTTAATAACTAGGACTAAATGAGCAAAGGTTGGAAATTAAGAATAGGAGCCTCAAACTTTGGTTTGTCAACTGGGTGAGTGGAGTCCTGCCCTGTTTGTTTGAGCTTATCAGACGACTCTATCTTTTTTTTCAGTAATGTTTTTCTCTCATAATAAATCATCGAACAATACTTTCTGCTATGACTTTTCAGCCAAGCATAGATCCGAAAACATGTATAATCTTCAAATTGATCACCCCAGTGTTCTAGTGCTAAGGATTGCAGCATGTTTTATGGCACAAGGTTTAGTTCATATATGAAAATTTTCAAAGGGCACGGTTGCCAACAACGGTTAAATAGATTTTATTTAACCAAAGCCTAAACATACCGTTGTCCACTATTTCATGTAATTAGGGTCTCCAACCCTATTTCCTGATTTTGATTTTGTTTAAGATATGAATTCATGTTATAATTAATTATTAACCAATTTGAATGAATTATTGGACCAACTTGGATTATTTCCATAATTTTGCCTTAAAATAATAGTATAATTACTTTTTCAAAAAAGTGAGTTTGACCTCAT
The DNA here is from genome assembly GCF_000003195.3 of Sorghum bicolor. Taxonomy (NCBI): domain Eukaryota; kingdom Viridiplantae; phylum Streptophyta; class Magnoliopsida; order Poales; family Poaceae; genus Sorghum; species Sorghum bicolor. The sequence continues at coordinate 12,907,306 of NC_012871.2, read as the reverse complement.
GTAATAGAGTTTACACCCTACATCATCATCATCATCATTTGTGATATCTTCTTTACAATAAAAATGCACTTTCTGTGATTATGAAATGCAAATGACATGCTTGAATGATACTTAATTGCAACGCTTCACACTTGGAACCTTACAATAGGTTTCGTCTGATATTTTTCGTAGTAAAAAGGCATTCAAGTATTTTTACAATAGGTTTACTTCTGCTATTTCCTAGTACAAAGGCATTCAAGTATTTATATGCATGTTTGGGGTGGGGGGGATCCTAACGAATAAAAATACAGAGGGGGCACTAAACCTTTAATTCTATATATAAGCTATGGAAATGTTCATTCGAATAAAAAGGTTCTGGATTTCTAGCTTGTACTTTCTTTAACTAAGTTGAAGGAAAATATTTCATAAAATTGACCAGCACTCACAATTTATAACAATAAATTACTTAAACACAACCCTCTCCCAGTAGCCTTAATAAGGATTCATGAATACAGATGGTTGAAAGCATTATTCAAATATTGTGCTAATTTAACACCTCCCTCCTTCCTGTTGTTTTTTTCTACATGAGGAAACCCCATTACCATTAAGGATAACAGAAAACCTCCTTCCTCCTTCCCGTTTTATTGCAAACAACAACAAAAAAAAGATGACACCACTCCTTTTCTCTTGAGATAACAGGACGTTAGATTACAACCCAGCTTCACGTTCATAGGTAGATAGACTTTCTAAGTACTTCTCCACAATATCTAAACCGCATAGTTGTTTCACCAGTGTCATTGGTGCTGGGACATCCATCTTGAATTCCAGCGGTGAGCGTCCAGATACAGTGCTGTTTGCAAACTCCATTCTTGCTGCTCGGATAGCTTCTCTCAGTGCACAATGAACGGATGAGGCAAGAACCAAGGCAGGTTCACCAGCAGCTGGCAGAAACAGTACAAATTGATTGGTATCTACCAAGCCTACTTCAATCTGAATGAGGAAATAACTAAGTGACTACCTTTGGAAGAAAGCACACGGTTCTTATGGTATCCAGTGTTCAGCACTTCAGCATTAAACTGCTTTGGGATTATGTCGACACTTGGGATCTTGTAGTCCCATGTGCTGTTGCTAATCATCAGGCCATCACTGTTTGTAATATACTCTTCATATACGAAAAAACCAATTCCCTGTATAAAGGAACCTTCAATCTGCAAGATAAATTCCATGGATAAGATATGGTGCCATCAAATTAATGTACAAGAGCCCAATAAGGCACTAGCTATGTTGCAAAACCTGTGCCAGTATTTAGCTGTACTATGTGTTCAAGAGATCAGTATGGAGCACAACAGGGCATAGTAAACTCTTGACAAGGGAAATGCCCAAATAGCTCAACGTTAGCTCTATCTTTGGAGCTCATTGTTAGCATATCCATCACATTGCTAGTCAGGAAGATACAGTGTTTGCAAATGTCACCAAGACTGAATGCTGCAAAATATGAAAACATACAACATTCAGTCATTTTGCATCAGGTGATCATTTTTTACTCTCTTTTTGCTACACCAAGAACACTGTGTGCTTTGCAATGGCCCATTAGAAACCGGCCGTCACCTCTGTTTGTGGTGTCCCTTTAAAAAGGCAGTTTGGGACCAAATCTTCTCTTGGGAGAACTTCACTAAGCTGCAGTCCCAACAACAGGCTGACCCCATCCACATCAGAGCATGGTGGAGGAGGCAGAGAAGAAAGTGCCTAAAACCGAGCGTAGAAGGCTCAACGGGGTGGTTATCTACACATTTTGGAATATTTGGAAAGAGAGAAAGAGGTGAATTTTCAACAATGAAGGAGAAACGACGCTACAGGTGGCTGCAAGAACCAAAGAAGACATAGAGCAAAGAAACAGAGCTTTCACTTATGTTTAGCCGCTGCCTCCCATAGATTGTTGGCTGTTTTTGTGCGGCTCTGTTCCCCCTCCCTATTCGTTTTGGGTGGTCTCTATTTGTTGCCTGTATATAAACTCTCTTTCCCTCTTACTCAAGTGAAAGGCAGAGCTCCTGCCGTTGTGTTAAAAAGAATGAGATTATGGGGCTTGTGTTGTAAGGGTCTACTATTTCTCTCTTTAAAAATACGCAGTTCGAGGAAAAAAAAGAAAAATGCAGTATTTCAAAACTATACATGCAATAAATTGAATGTTTGCAGATATAAAATTAAATTGCCAGCAGTTAACCAATTTTCATTTGAAAATGCCACCCAACAAGATAACTCTCTAATATATATCAAACAATTAACAGAAAATGTGCTTCATATTTCTCATGTACTTTAATTATATTACCCACATCCAGTTCAAAACTATGGTCTATACTCTGTAAATCAATGAACTACATTCAAAATTAAAATTTGTTAAGACAGGAAGCATAAAAGGATCTACAGCAAACCTGTCCTAAGTCTATCGCAGGGTTCAAGCTCTTCCCACAGTCATACACAAGATCGCCCCTCATTAAAGTAATTGCTCCTGTAAGAAGATCAATCTCCACCTGCACTTTTTAGAAAATTTTCAAAAGAAAGAGTATCACCTATAAGACATCCAAACATGATTTAACTGCACTGTTGTAAATTAGTCTTGAGAATTTTGGCGCACCTCACTTATACCAGCTCCATAGTTAATGTACTTATTAGAAACTTGGCCAGGTACCCAGTATGCACTTGCAGATAAATTAACATTATCTTCAGAGGCCTGCTGGGAAACATTACAGGAGATTTTCTGATTGCTGTTACAGCAGGAATTAGTATTGTACAATGAACACAAAATAGAGGAGGATAAACTTGCCTGTGAAATCAAAGTATCCCATGAGACATTTTCTGATTGCTGCTGCAGCCTATCCAAGACTGGCTTTAATCTGTCAAACAGCATATTGCATGCCTGAAGGGTGGCAGCACAACTAGATTCAGAAGAAGTACTGCCAGCAGTAAGTCCACCTTGTATTAAGTTCAAGGTGTCAGCCTGCAGAACACGCACTCTCTCAAGAAGACTTTCACCTCCATCAGGCCACAATTTTCCCAGACCAAAGGCAGTCATCTGCTGTACTTTAGTCCACAGGCCTTGCCCTATTTCAATTCTTCCAACCTCCACCACTATGGAGCCATCACTGAGCACAGAAACCCTTCCTGGGGCCGCCCATGGCTCTACTTTGAAAATGAGGGGCACACAAGAGATGCCCCGTTTCTGCCACTTGTTATTACTGTTAAATTCCTTTATGGATTCAGCTCGATCCAGGTAGCTTGAAGTTGAGACCAACCTATCAAAAATAGAATGCAATGTGTACGTAGAAGCTTCGCCTGCACTATCTGGGTAGAATAACTGAAGAGTACCATAGGTGTGAAAATTCTTTTCCCTCACGCTGTTAGCATCCACTGACAAGACAGATGCAACATGCTCAATTACAGCATCTGCAATTAGAGAGCCTTGTGTATCTCCAGGAGCACGCATTACAGATTTAGATGAATTATTTGTTTTGCAGAGCTTAATGTCAAATGACAGAGCACCCCAATTATACTTCTTGACACTAGATATAATATAGCCTGGCATAATGGGGCTTGCATCTGGAGATATCCCAGCATTAATTAACAAATCTAGATGCAAGGCCGTAATTTTCCCATCAGACTTGAATCCAATGGAATAATGAGCTTTCACTGGGTGTCTACCACCAATCATAACCATATCAGTGTTGCGATTAAGGTACATTCGCACAGGACGTCGTAACTTGTACGCACAAAGTGCAGCTGCTGTTGCAACCTGCACAAGCATGTACCATATGTAAGAAACAGATGGTAATGTATACTAGGTTTTTATGATTTCATGATATTGTTAGCAGATTGTCAAATGCAATCACAACAAATGGAAATATCAAATATGTCAAGTTTGTGAGATAATCTGCTGCTCCCCCTCTCTTTGATTTTGCTGCAGCAACAGAGTTGGTTCGGTCAGCTCTGTTAGAATTAATTACTCCTTTATGTAATCTCTTAGCTTACTGTGCCGTCCGCTAGGCTGGACCGGCCCTTTCACACTCAGCTGGCCCCTTGGGCCACCCTCCTGTGCTCCCTATATATGTAAACCCTCTGTAATCCATCATCAAGTATTCAAGCCTATTGGCTAATCAATCTATCATGGTATCAGTCGACTAACTATAGGTCCTATGCCCGTTTCCCACCTGATCCCCTGCTTCCGCTTTCCCACCTCGGGCCATGCGCGCCCGCTCGGCCGCCGCGCACCTCTCGACGGCCCCCCGCGCGTGCCGTCCGCCGCTGAGCCCATGGCCACCGGCGACTCCAACTCTGGCGCCTCACCACCACCATCGCGGCCAAGCTTCGGGACGAAGCCACCGCCGCCGCCGCGAAACTGGAGGAGGAGGCCGCATGTCTGCGTACCTCCAACGCCGAGCATAGTTAGCAACTCTAGGAGGAGGCGGACCTCCTCAAGTACGCCGCCGCCGCCCAGGAACGCGTCTACCTCACCGCCGGTGCTCTCGACACGGAGCGCGCACAGGCCGACGCCCTGGAGGGGCAGGCGTCTGTCCTCCGGGAGCGACTTCGCGCTGAGACCTTTTCGTGACGACGACTCGGTCGCCGACGACGACACGCGCTCCATCTCCTCTGAGGCCGCGGCCATCGCTCACCTGCACAGCCAGGCCGCCGCCCTGCAGAATATCAGGAACTTGATCCCCATTGTCCTCGACCTACAGGCCTCCAACTACTCCAAATGGCGCGGCTACATCCTCCTCGTCCTCGGCCGGTTCGCTCTCAAGGACCATGTCCTCAGCGACGCCACCCGTCTCCACGACACGGCCTGGTCCTACATGGACCGCGTCGTTGTCTCGTGGATCTTCAACACCATCTCCCCCGACCTTCTCGACATTGTTCACGAGCGCGATGGCATCACCGCTCGAGTAGCGTGGCTTGGCCTCGAGCAGCAGTTCTTCAACAACCGCGAATCCCGCGCCATGCTCCTCGACGCCGAGTTCCGCACCACCTGCCAGGGAACCCTCTTCGTCGATGATTTCTGCCGGAAGATGAAGACCATGGCAGACTCTCTTGCCGGCCTCGGCGAGCCCGTGCAGGACCGCACTCTGGTGCTCAACGTCCTTCGCGGTCTTAATGAACGCTTTCAGTTCATGTCGTAGCTCGTCACTCGACAGCGGCCTTTTCCCTCTTTCACCGACGTCCGTGCCGATCTGCACCTCGCCGAGCTCAACATGGCGACATTGTCCGCTCCACCCTCGGCTCTCGTCGCCTCTTCATCCGCCAAGCCACCCGCCTCCTCCACACCATCTTCCCCTGCTGCTCCACGCCCTCATCAGGCTGCTGGTGGGCAGCCTAGGGGCAACGGCAATGGCCGCGGACGCCACCACCGCGGTGGCCGTGGCCATGGCGGCTCCCATGGCGGCCCCCAAGGTGGCCATCCAAGTGGGCAACAGTCCGCCGGCGGTCAGCAGTGGCCCTCCATCTTCAACCCTTGGACCGGGTCCAACCCAGGAGGCCGTCGCGGTCCACCGCCTCGTGTCGCTGCGCCACCATCACCACAACAAGCACTGATGGCCGGTGCTCCACCAGGAAATTTCCCTCCCCCTTCGGCATACTACCAGGCGCCCCAGCAGGCGTCCCCTTACTCCTGGTTGCCGACGTCCTGGACCTCTGAATCCCTCACCAACGCCTTCAACACCGTCGCCCTCACTCCGCCACCAGACACCTCTGACTGGGTCATCGACTCTGGTGGCAGTGGTGCTTCTTCTCATATTGCCTCCAACCCTGGTATGGTCATCGCCTCACCATTCTCTTCCTTTCCCTCTTCCATTGTTGTTGGCAACGGAGTCACCCTTCCCGTGGTCGGCACCGGTTACTCCATTCTTCCTAGACCCTTTCGCCTCAACAATGTCCTTGTTGCTCTGTTTCAGTTGAATTTGACCCCCTTGGTGTTTCTGTGAAGGATCTCCATTCTAAGAACACCCTCCTTCGATGTGACAGCTCGGGGCCTCTGTACGACTTACAGCTGCCATCGCCTTCCTCCAGCCCCTGCGCTCTGGTGGCCACTCCCTCCTCGACGACTTGGCATTGTCGCCTCGGTCATCCCGGCAAGGCTGCTCTTTAAAGCCTTGTTCAGTCTTCTTCGATCATCCGCAGCAAGTTTGACGACGCACCCCTATGCCATGTGTGTCAACTGGGCCGCCATGTTCGCTTACCCTTTAGCAATTCCCTATCTAGAGCTCCTAAAAATTTTGATTTAGTTCATTGTGATCTGTGGACTTCTCCTGTCACAAGTGTATCAGGTTTCAAATATTACTTGGTGATTCTCGATGACTGCTCTCATTTCCTTTGGACATTCCCCATTCGGTTGAAGTCCGATACTTTTTCCACTATTTCCAATTTCTTTGCTCATGTGCACACTCAGTTCGGCTGCACCATCAAAACAGTTCAATGTGACAATGGTCGCGAGTTTGACAACTCAGCCTCTCATGCTTTCTTCCTTGCTCATGGTGTTACTCTTCGCATGTCTTGCCCTTACACCTCACAGCAAAACAGGAAAGCCGAGCGCATGATTCGCACCACCAACAATGTCACCCGAACCCTCCTCTTTCAGGCTTCCATGCCCTCTTCCTACTGGGCCGATGCTCTTGCCATTGCCACTCTCCTCCTCAATCGGCTCCCCACCAAAACCCTTAACATGAGCACCCCTCACTTTGCACTTCATGGCACCCTTCCCTCTTACCATGACCTGCGCACTTTTGGGTGAACCTGTTACCCCAACCTCACTGCCACTGCTGCCCACAATCTCGCTCCACGCTCAACTCTTTGTGTGCTCCTCGGCTACTCGCCTGACCACAAGGGCTACCAGTGCCTAGATCTTGCCACCCATCATGTCATCATCTCTCGCCATGTTGTTTTCGATGAAACAACATTCCCTTTTTCCCTCCGTCGGCCCCTGCCTCCTTCCTAGGAGCTCCATTTTCTAACTAACGATGATCCCCTACTAGTGCTACCCTTCCCTGCAAGTACACCAGGGCCTAACGGCCCATCGATGGCTGGACAAGGCCACCCGGCACCTCGCTCGCCACCACCGGGCTTTCCCGCGCCTTAGCCGCTGATCGCCCCGGTACCTGGCTCATGCTCACATGGCATGTCCACTGCCACTCCTGCGTCGCCTCCGGACGATCAGGCGCCTCGCACGCCACCTTCCCAGGCGTCCCCGACGCCCTCGGCGCCCACGGCGTCCCCGGCGCCCTCGACGTCCACCTCAGCGGCACCCACACCGCCTGTGGCACCCTTAGCTCCTTGCTTCATCAAGCCGCCGGTTGTCCACGTCTACTCGAGGCGCCCCCCACACCCAGCTCCTCACCCGAGCTCGCTGTGGGAGGCCCTCCTCGCCGCTCTAGCATCATCCTGTCTCCACCGCGCTACGTCAAGCACGGCCCCCCGGTTCCACCAACGGCTGTCCCCATCCCGCCGGTTGCCAACTCCCATGGCATGGCAACTCGTGGGAAGTCAGGGTACCACCAGCCTCGTCTTGCCCTGCACACCGAAGCTCTGGCTCCAGTTCCGCGCTCATGTCGTGATGCTCTTGCCAATCCTCACTGGCGCCGAGCAATGGAAGAAGAACATGTTGCCCTTCTAGACAACCACACATGGGATCTTGTTCCTCGTCCAAACAAGGCCAATGTGGTCACTGGAAAGTGGATTTTCAAACATAAATTTCATGCTAATGGTTCCCTGGAAAGATACAAGGCTCGCTGGGTCCTTCGCGGTTTAACCCAGCGCCCTGGTGTTGATTACGACGAGACTTTCAGCCCTATCGTCAAACCAGCCACCGCCCGCACCGTCATTACCTTGGCGCACACTTGGAACTGGCCAATCCATCAACTCGATGTGAAGAATGCTTTCCTCCACGGCACTCTGTCACTGTATACTGCTCTCAGCCCACCGGGTTCGCTGATCCTGCTTTTCCAGAGCACGTGTGCAAGCTCAACAAGTCTCTGTACGGGCTGAAGCAAGCGCCCCGTGCCTGGTACAGTCGGTTTGCTGCCTATCTGCTCACCCTGGGGTTCACTGAAGCCAAGTCAGACACCTTGTTCATATACCGTCGTGGAACTGAAACTGTCTACTTACTGCTATATGTGGATGACATTGTCCTCACCGCCTCCTCTCAACAGCTCCTCCTCCGGGTGAGATTACTGCTAGGAAGAAAGAGTTTGCCATGAAGGACCTTGGCCCCCTACATCACTTCCTCGGCGTGGCAGTTCAGCGCCACAAGGACACTCTCACTCTCTCTCAGCGGCAATATACTCTGGACATCCTTGATCGACATGGCATGACCGGCTACAACCCCTGCTCCACCCCTATTGATACTTGCGCCAAGGTACCCGCCGATGCTGGCTCCCTGGTGGCTGATCCCACTGCCTACCGGAGTCTCGCCGGCGCCCTCCAATACCTGACTTTTACTCGCCCCGACATTGCCTACGCTGTCCAACAGATTTGCCTCCACATGCATGACCCCCGAGAAGCTCACCTGACTGTTGCCAAGCGGATTCTTCGATACCTGCAAGGCACCCTCAGCTACGGCCTAGTCATTCCCCGGTCCAATCCATCTCAGCTCGTCGTCTACATTGATGCTGATTGGGCTGGATGCCCGGACACTCGCCGCTCCACGTCCGGCTATGCGGTCTTCCTCGGCGGCAGTCTCATTTCCTGGTCATCTAAACGGCAGCCCACCGTCTCTCGGTCAAGTGCCGAAGCTGAGTACCGTGTTGTCGCCAACGGTGTTGCTGGCTGCATCAACTTCTACAGGAACTGCACCACCCCCTACAGACTGCCTCCCTCGTCTACTACGACAACGTCACGCCGTCTACCTCTCCACCAACCCCGTGCAACATCAGCGCACAAAGCACGTGGAAATCGACCTCCACTTCGTGCGTGAAAAGGTCGCCATTGGTGTTGTCCGTGTCCTCCACGTTCCCACCACGTCACAGTACGCTGATGTCTTCACCAAGGGGCTTCCCTCGTCTGTCTTCACCGAATTTCGCTCCAGTCTGAACGTTCGTTGCATCGACGTTCCAACTGCAGGGGGTGTTAGAATTAATTACTGCTTTATGTAATCTCTTAGCTTACTGTGCCGTCTGCTAGGCTGGACAGGCCCTTTCACACTCAGCTGGCCCCTTGGGCCACCCTCCTGTGCTCCCTATATATGTAAACCCTCTGTAATCCATCATCAAGTATTCAAGCCTGTTGGCTAATCAATCTATCAAGCTCTGCTGTCACTGTTTGAGGTACAACAATAGGTCATCACCTCTAGAACTAGATTGTACAATAGTAGTAGTGGCATACTTCAGCCATGGTAGTTGTTAGAGGCTGATATCAGCCATGTATTCTCCAGGACAATATTCAACAGTCGGCCTTTATAATGTGCAACTAAATTTAGAACATATTCAACACTTTATTCAAAGCAAAGGCAATGGAGGAAGCAGTTCAGTTGCCACACTCTGAGTGCTTGTGCTGTGTGTGTGCCCTGTGCTAGCCCCTTTCTTCAACCTCTAGCCGTGTGTGTTTGTGTGGGTGCCGGTGAGGTAACACTCACCACTGCAGGGAGATCGAGGGCCAATAAACTTAAGTCTAAAATAGTTACTAGAGAGACTTAATTTGATTTTAAGCTAGGGTTTTTTATTGCGAAACCCAAATAAAAGAGTCAGAGTTAGATGTAAAAGCACATGGTTAAATGAATATATTGTGCATTAAGCCTAAATGGCTTTCCTCGGAAAACATGATTCCTATAACCAAACCTCATACTACAAACTATCAATACAACAGTTATTTTCCACAAACAACGCAGTTAACAAAGTAGAAAAAAATATTGCACTTAACAATTTTCAATGTTTAAAACTGTATACATAGAAAACAGAATATTAACTTTTTCATCTGTACTATAAATGTAAACTTTGGATGTCCTTTTTCAGTTTGCATGTCTACTATGAGTGAGGATCCTGTTAGGGACCCCCCCCCTGTTTGCATCTCTATAATACAATGAAACGCAGCTCTCCTGCGTTTTAAAAAAAAAGTTTTGCATGTCTACAGAAAAAGCACTTAACCGAAGAATAATAAGGATTGTTTTTAAAAAATGACACTAGTCCTGGTCTAAACATGAAATGACCTCATCAGACGTTAAAAAAAGATACAAAAGTACAATAAATTATACTCCAGCATAAAGATTTATATTAAAAATAATTAATTTTCATAAAATGGAAGATTTTGGTTATTATGATCTAGTTTTTTTATTCTCACTTGGAATGATCTGAATGCCTTTCCACCAAAGCCTCCTCCAACCCTTCTTGTAATGACACGCACATTGCTGAATGGAATACCTAGGCACCTTGCTATGACACTTTGTGCATGTTCAGGGTACTGTGACGAACTATAGACTACCAAAGTGTTATCCTCATCTGGAACTGCTAGTGCTGTCTGTGTTTCCATGTAGAAGTAGTACTCAGAGGCAAGTTTTACCTGCAATCATCAAAACAACATGAGATGTGGTCTCTCAGCTTCCATGAAACAGCAAGTAGGATAGGTACTAGTGAAAAGTACACTGATGGATCTTACTATGCAATTTCAAACTTCTATATTTTAAACTTCCACCGTAATTGACGCTTTACTATCTATGCGAAACATCCCAAATTTCTGAACATGTATATGTTTCAAGTCAAAGTTGGATATTATACAAAAAAAATGAGTCACTAAATGTGTCATTAGTCGTGTGATTTCTGGACCTACCACTCAAAGAACTGGGCTCGCACATGTTTTTATTTTTCTCTACCTAATAAAACTAGCTGCAAAACTTTTGCTGCCCTTCGGAAGAAAACATGTGTGACATTAAAATAGTTACCAACATTACACTATTGAACTCCGCCTATGTTGGGGTGCCTATGTTGTTCTAGCATAGCAGGTCTCAACCCTGATAAAGGAGGAGGGTTGTGTTAGGCTTGGCGAGCCAATGTAAAAACTTAGCCACTAGTATGGAGATGAAACCCAAAAGAATCCTGTTTGGGCGTAACCCTCTTAATTCGGGAAAGTTGTCGAACAAAAATACTTCTGTTGATGGGATCTTGTGATCTGCTTCTGCCATGCCCTTGGAAACATCACCAACTTCTTTAGGATACAATTCGTGGGGGACATCAAAGTAGCTACTCTTTTCCACTGCTTGCTCCACAGTTATGATCGGTGGGCTCAAATCTTCTGTGTCATATTCGACAATAACCTGTTTGGCTGCCATGTCAGCATACCTTTGTGTTTCTGCAATCTGAGTTAGAGATAATGATTTAGCAATACAGGTTATGGTCATTAATATTCATAATTTTGTTTTATCAAAGAGATTTTTAAGAGAGCAATAATTCCTGTGAGTGGTTATACTACAAACAGGAAAGGGTAAGTACCACAATGCCAAGAGCTTGACCAGCATACTCAGCAATCGGATCACCAAATAGTGGTTCATCACCAAACATCAAGGATGACCCAATATTTTGCCCTCCACTTGGAATATCCTTTGCAGAAACAAAAGAGATGATCTTCTCTGATGCTAATGAAGACTTGAATTTTACACTTTTCACATAAGCAAGGGGTCGTGTGCTGTAAATAAATTCTCCATAGAGGCAATTCTTTGGAGCAGGAATATCATCCACATATACTGCCTCCCCTGTATCACACAATAGAAACTTCAAATCTTGCTCTGCAAAAAGTTTCTGGAGAATATGTTGACAACAATACTAACAACCCTAATGTAACCACATACCAGAAGATTGGAGTTCAACACCATACTTCTTAATCGGTTCACCAACTGGTTTATATTCGCCACTGGAAAGTGTTTCTCGACATGTTGATAATGGCAGGTTACAGACATCATCTGTATCTGCTGAATCAGCACAACTACTGGTCAGAGACTTTCCAGGCTCTGGGATGCCTTTAGAAAGCGGAGATAGATAACTGAAGAGAAATCCAACAGCTGCACTGACTCTATATTCAGGATGAGATGTTCCCACCATTGGTACGACCGTTTCTCTAAGTAATTGAATTGCACCAAGTACAACCGATGCAGTCAGTGATTTACCAGTAAGGAATTCCTCCACCTTCTTTGCTCTAATAGCATGTTCTGTTCCATATGCACCAAAAGCCAAGCGCAGATTACTTAATACAAGAGTATCTGATTGTTTATCCACAGAAGCATGCCCCAGGAAAGCACAATTTACATATGAAACAGCATTGCCAAGAGGACGAGGCGCTGCTCTGTATGTTTCAAATAACAAACTTGTATTTGTCCCAGAATCTGAAATCCAGTGTGGAATAAATATGCTCAGGAGTAAAGTAGTAGCATGTATAGGAGGCTGCTCTAGGAACTCTTCCAAAGTAATTTGTCTCCGTTCTGCAACGACCTGAAGACAAACAGTTGCACCAGCACCGAGGAGTATGGTTGCAATGTCTGATGGAAATGGGAATTTTTGTGCCAAAACTATGTTTCCTCCAATACTAGCTGTGTTGCGAACAAAAGGTGTAGCAACTTTGCTCATGTGGTTCGCAAGTTTTCTCAAAACGACATTTCCATTTGGAGAGGATACAGATTCACATTCTTCCTCAAGTATCTCAATGGTTCTAGAGATTGGTGTAGCTGCTCCAATTTCAAAGCCAGACTCCCTCCTTACAATATTTGAAAGTTCAGGAATGCCTCCTATGTCAATATACTTACTATAGAGGTCTTGATCCTTGTATCCTGGTATACCACTACTAGTATTCCCAACAACCACTTTGACTGAGTCACTAAAAAAACAAGAATTTATTAACTCATAATACTCTTTGATACTTCTCGGATGATACCAACCCTCCACGGAGGCTGCAATACAACGATTACTCAGATGATCAAGCGAAGATTTAATCTCAGTTTTTAGAAAGTCTGGGAAGGTGCAGACTCCGCCACCAAGAGTGTAACATGGCAAGTCACTAACATCGGGGTTCCTATCACCTTTCTTCCAGAATATATTAAGGCCCAAATCCTCCAAGTCAACATCTGATGCAAAACTTTTGCAGGCATCAACAATTGGACGGTAACCAGTGCATCTGCACATGTTGCCAGAGAAAGCCTTTTCTGCTTCTGATACTTTTAGTTTTGAGAACCCCTTTGGTGGTTCAGGCCTATTGGATTTGTCAGCATTGATAAGGGAAGTGAAAATAGACATGCACATTCCAGGAGTGCAGAAGCCACACTGAGAGGCATGAAACCCAGACATCCTTTTCTGAACAGCATGAAAGCCATCTTGGCTATTCCCAAGACCCTCGGTAGTGATTACTGAACATAAATTTATAGTGTAAAGAAGTGTCAGGCATGAACTTGCAGTAAACTCAGTCACTTCATCCGTCTTTGGGTTATACTTTGCTATAAGGACAACACAAGCCCCACAACCACCTGCAATATGAATTAGTGAGAACAAGTCATACTAAATATACCACACAGATGTGCAAGAATAGGTCGAACTGAAGAATCTGAACCTAACTAAAATAACCAAATATGTTGTGATTTGATTTGTCCGGTAAAGACTTTTAATTCCAAACCTGAATTTAAAGCTCCAAAGAAATAAATATAGTCAACAAGGTGATTGAGATGTAACAGATTAATTCAGTTTAAAATCTTACAATTTTATGGATTACTGTCATGCGGATACCAATATCTGCATGCTTCTTTTCAGAATAGATACTTTTGACATTGTACTTTAGTGACCTTTTCCATGAACTTTTAAGAGCCTTGCCAAACAACTTCCTAATACCTGCAATGTCACACAACCAGGCAGATAGCCCGCTATGTAGATTCGGCCTTGTTTAATTGGCAAAAAAATTTAGTTTTGGGTACGGTAGCATTTTCGTTTGTATTGGTAATTATTGTTTAAACATAGACTAAGTAGACTTAAAAGATTCATCTTGCAAATTACAGTGTAATTATATTTAATACTCCATGCATGTGCCGCAACATTCGATGTGATGGGGAATCTTGAAAAATTTGGGGAACTAGGCTCCCTCCCAATTTTGCTGGCGGAAAAAAATTCCTATCTGTCAAGAAATGTAAACCTAACCTGAATCAGAAGTCGCACTACAGAGCACAAGACTGAACGCACTGAAGGAGATCGATACTTGCGGCATCTCTGCCGCCATTCTGTCCGAAGCGAGCTCATCTCGTGGCCGCTTTCCGCGGCCACCCCAACTCGTGCGCCATGGCCCATCGACAGGGAAGTCCCTTGCCGCCGCGCATCGGCGAACCAAGGCACAGGAATGGCGGCTTCTTCATGCGTTGACGACGGCTAGAGAGCGTGGAGACTGGCGGGCGGCTCTCGCGCGACGGTGTCGCTCAAAGTAGGAAAAAGTGCTTGGAAGCTATCGACGAAAAGCGTCAAAACCGTCGTGCTGTGCAAATTGGGCGTTGTTTAGTTCAAAAAATTTTGCAAAATTTTTTAGATTTTTCGTCACATCGAATCTTTAGACACATGCATTGAGCATTAAATATAAATAAAAATAAAAACTAATTACACAGTTCACCTGTAATTTGAGAGATGAATCTTTTGAGCCTAATCAATTTATAATTAAACAATATTTGTCAAATAAAAACGAAAATGCTACAGTGTTCATTTTGCCAAAAAATTTGGCCCATGTTCGTTTGGCTCCAGCCTCCAGTCAAGCCAAATCTTCTTCACCAATAAATAGCTCTGCTCGCAAAAAAAAAAAGTACATAAATAGCTCTCAAATTTACTTAGAACCATAAACTTTGAAATATTTGTGGAACTCTAAACTTATTAGAGCAAGGCTAATAATACAGGTATTTTTTAGCCTTCTCTCAGCTTACCTAGAATAGTAAGTTTTCACCATTAGAGCATCTCCAACAGTTATGCAATTGGACTTTGCATTCTTAAAATTTGCCAAAAAACTTAAAAATTGCTCTCCAACAGTTTTGCATTTGACTTATGCATTTTGTCAAACTTGGCACTTGATGAACCAAACTTGGTATTTTTGCATAGGCACAATGGTTTGGCATTTTGATATCCCGAGAATCTTGGACTCCTTGTCGTGCCCATATTCCCCATGTCGCGGTAGTTTCCCGCGATACGAGTCCTCGCGCACGACTATTCTCTTTCCCCCACGCGTCGCCTCCTTTTTTTTGCGCGCTGCATCCTTTCTTCGCACGGGGACGAAGGAGATCCATCGCCGCCTCCTTTTCTTGCAGCGACGCGAGGCTAGGAGATCCATGGCCACCTCCTCTCCTTCCTTCATGCGACGCTACGCCACCTAGGAGATCCATCGCCGCCTCGTTTTGTTGCAGCGACGCGAGGCTAGGAGATCGATCGCAGCGACGAGATCAAAACTCCCGTGCTATTCCATCTTCGACGCTGCTACGGCTGCGCGATGCACGAGACAATTGGCGGCGACGGGCGAAGGAATTGTGCGCGACGGGCGCCCGCATGACGCACGAGAAAATTTGCCGCGAAGATGAAAGATTCCCGGACAAAAATAGTTGAGTCCACTAGTTTGGGAAATGCCAAGTCAAAAATGTCAAACACTTGGAGATGAACTTATTTTCCCTTTAGCAAAACGTTTAGGGACTTGGCAAACTCTAACAAATGGCAAATTCCAATTGCATAACTGTTGGAGATGCTCTTAATACATCTCAGCAGAGTTTCTTGATTCTTATGCCTAAACTGCCCTTCTCTTCTTCGCATTAGCATTTTTGCTATCATACTTGCTCTAGTGGTATGTCAGAGGTTGGTATAGTCTATATAGGTAGACCTTAGTGCACCATTTAACAACGACCACTTAGGGTATGTGTTGGTTGGATCTGTTAAAGTTTAACAAATACGATAGTATTTTTATTATATTTAACAATTAGTGTCTAATTATAAACTAATTAGGCTTAAAAGATTCATCTTCAAAATTATATGCAAACTGTACAATTAGTTATTGCTTACCTATATTTAATACTTCATATATATATCCAAACATTCGCTATGATAGGAGTTAAAGTTTCCCGATGCAAACCAAATGGGCTGGAACAAGTTTAGAGATTTAGATATATGTTTTTTAAAGTTTGTTTACCAAAGTGGCAGCTTTTGATAAGTTTAGAGGTCCCTCGTGTATTTAACTCTTCCGATTATAAATAAGTATGCTTTAAAGTTGGAGGTTCACTAACTATATAATTAACTCTATATTACTTTTAAAACTAAACTTAAATAAATTGAGACGTTGTTTGGATGTATATGTATTTATCTTGGTCCATATATATTGGAGTCAATTAAGATGAAAAATTAGGTACCTCGTCCGTTTTAAATTATAGGGTGTTCAGTTTTCTAGACATATTACTATTACTATTACTATTACTACTAGTACTATTACTATTACTACTAGTACTATTACTATTACTATTACTATTACTATTACTATTACTATTACTATTACTATTACTATTACTATTACTATTACTATTACTATTACTATTACTATTACTATTACTATTACTATTACTATTACTATTACTATTACTATTACTATTACTATTACTATTACTATTACTATCATCATCATCATCATTTAGATATAGTGTATATTTAAGTAAATAGATAAAGCTATGTATCTAAAAAATAAAATATTTTAAAATTTAGAATGAAGAGAGTAGTTTGTATCCTGATCTGGATTGATTCGAATACGATTATATCCAAACAATTTCAAAGACAATGTGCTACGCAAGAGCATCTCCTGTACTAGCCCTCAAATCAAAGCCTACTTTGAATTTAAGACTTCCCCTCATTTTTGAAGGCCTAATCTTCTCATCTACTCTAATAGAAGCCCTCAAATTAGAGACATCAAATCCTTTTTGAGGGACATTGACACAAGGAATCTACATGTCATTCTCCATCCTCAATATCATCGAGGCTGCTTGTCAGACCCTCTCCCGTAGGCCGCAGGGACACTCCATGCCTGGGGAGCCGCTCCTATAGGGGCATGCCACGGCATGGCCTCGCCGGGATCCACAGTCGCAGGGGCCCACTAGGGAGCCATTTGTAAGACCCTCTCGTGTTGGGGCACATCTTGTAGCGGCCTTGCTGGGATTTGAGCCGCTCATTGGAGATAGGGGCTCACCAGGAAAGCTGAGCTGCTCACCGCGACCTCATAGGGATTTGCTCCCGCAATAGTGGGAGCCGCTCGCCGTGACCTTGTAGGGATCTACTCCTGTAGCCGTGGGAGCCGCTCGCCGAGTCACCGGGGGAGGACCTCACTGCCGCAAAGGCTCGCCACGAGAAGTGGGGTAGTGTAGACAGGAAGAGCAAGATCTCATGCCGAAGCAGAGGAGTCATGGGTGAGAAACGGCTTCAACTGCAAAGTAGGGGCTAGGTGGAGAGTCCCTAGAAATGAGGGCTGAGGGAGTGAACTAAACCTGTGTTTTTATTTCTTAAACCTTCAATGCTGGAGATGCTCTTATGCGTATGTCTTTAGCCTATGAAGATCCATGGACTATAGTGCTAACAACTCCCCCACCCTACACATGGATAAATTGAGGGATAAATAAATGTTATCCCATGCTATTTGTTTACCGTGCTATTTTCATATTTTTGGAAGAATAGGATAAATAAAATCACAATGCCTTATAATTTAGAATGTAATTTTATATGACGTTTTGGCTTTTCTCGATACATAGAAAAACTAACATCTTATAATTCAGACTATGGGAGTACTAAATATGATGTAAAATAAATTTCCTTTATTTAAGGAAAAACTAGAAAGGAAACTGGAAAAAGATATATGGATTGAATAACTGTGACATTGAGATGTGGTCACGCTGCTTTTTCGTCTGTCAATGTGAGCCTGGTACTCCCTCTCTTCTTCGTATGGTAAGTTATTCTTTGTTCATAACCTATTTTTAGAGATCGTCACTACAAACCCTAGAGATCAATTTCTAGTGGTAGTAAAAAATCCTATAGCCTTTAGCCTTTGACTTGCCTTTACATGGACGGTGGTGGAGCTAAAGCAAATTCAAAGAGGGTGCACTTGCCTTGTGGGCACATACACTTTTATCGTGAGCATACGAATATGGTGAAAATTTAGACGTTACCATTGTTTTTTCAATTTTTTGTGGTGAGGACGCACCCAGAGTTCACTATATACATCCGCCCCTGATCACGGAAGCTGACACCACCAAGAAACAACCCGCTGTGGCTGCAACTCTTGCTTCCACCGCTGCTGCTCCTCCTAGGCCCCTCTTCCTCTCCGGGTTTAGTCCAATAAATCTTCCCCCAAAATTAGATGATTTTTGGTCGGGATCGTGTTTCTTGTGATAACTTCAGTGATTGCTACTATGTGAGGAAGAAGATGATAGAAGAATTTGATACAATATTATGTATTTTTTGTTTCAAAACTTTTTATGTGTAATTTGGGATGTACTATAGCAAGATTTAATATAAGTCTCCTTTTTAGAAATTGTTTACAAAATTTGCAAAACGGATTAAAAAAATAGCAAAAATTTCCCCTAGGAGAAGTCCACCGGGCAAATTACAGATGCGTGCGGTCTTGGGGATCAAATTCACAACTACGTAGTTGATACAATGCTTTTATATTTACTATAGCGCAAGGTTGGATCTAGAAACGCCATAAGGGAGGGAGGGGACTAATTAGTAAAGGTTGTTTCTAGCTGATGGGATAAATTGGGCTAGACATCAGGGGTTTTCATGGGCTGCGGAAAACCTACTTCTAGGAATTTTGGGTTGTAGTCCGGGCTGCAACCCCCTAGCCTGACTCCCATATCTGCCCCTGCTATAGGGGTAACTACTAGACACATCAAACTAATCTAAATGAAACAAACTGAACTTAAAAGTTTTATAGCTTTAGTTTATTTTTCTTCCGTCCAAAGTCACTTGAAAAATTCAAACAAATGGCAGTCCAAATCTAAAAACTTAAAACATAATTCTTGGGGCCTAAATGATTTCAAATGAAAAGTAGTCAACTACAAATTTTGGGTTTCCTTAGATTAGATTGTTCTCCATCTGATGTCATTTTAAAAATTCAAAAAAAAGTTGTAGACTTAAAAAAATTGGGTCCTAAATGATTCTAAATGAAAAACGTAATCAACTGTAAAGATGTAAATATCTTTGGATACTATAATTTTGGTTTATTTCATTTCTCCATCTGATATCTTTAGAAAAATTTAAAAAAATGGATTTGGAATTCTAAAAAAACTAAAGTAAGATTTATAGGCTCTAAATGCTTCCAAATGAAAAGTTGTCAATTAGAAAGTTCCAGATTACTTCGAGGATTATAACTTTTGTGTGGGCCACTTCTCCATTCGAGGTTATTTTAAAATTTTGAAAACATTGAATTCTAAATTCTAAAAAATTGATACATAATTGCTAGGTCTTAATTGATTTTAAATGAAAAGTAGCCAACACAAAATTGTAGATCTCTTTAAGTACTACAACTATGATATGAAGTTTACCTTCATCCGACTAGGTTTGAAAAAAGATAAGAATTTGACTATGTTGTAGAGGCAAGCCAAATTTTCAATAGATTAGATCTGTTTCTAAATACAGTTGTAAAGTCTAGGTGCCTCTCTAGAAAGGCATTTTTAGAGGTAGCTGGATTTTCTAGCCACCTTTAAAGTAGAGGTCATTTCTAGAGGTGGCTAGAAAAAAACAATTTCAAGACACTTCTTGATGCAGTTGTCTCTAGACTAAAAGAAAGACACATCTAAAAAATAGTTTCCATAGTAATGAAAATAGTTAATATCTTTTTCTTAGTAGGGCTTTTAGCTAACCTATTGGTTCAGTCCCATTTGGATTCTTAGGCCCTATTTGGGTCCATTAGTGTTGATAGTTAGCTAGTAATAGCTAAAAAGCTATTAGCAGTTGCCTATTTAGATCCATCTACTAATAGGTGGTTGGATACTTGGTGGAAGGTGTATATGAACTGTTAGCACCTATTGGTATCCCTTCACCAACTAATAAACTAATTGTTAGCACCTCCACTTGTAATAATTAGCTGACCTCTTTAGATGACCAACCGCTAATTTAGCTACTACTCCTTTCATCATTCTGTTATAAGATATTTTGATATTTCTAGATACATAGTTTTACTATGTACCTAGACACAACTTATATCTAGGTGCGCAGCTATGAATCTAGAAAAGATAAAATATCTTATAATTTAGAATGGTGGAAGTAAATTATTAGTGTAATAGATCCAAACCAGCTCTTTATAAGCTAGCTAATAGAGCTTTTTATAAGACGAGTAGGTAAATAGTTCAAAATGAGCAATAAGTTAATTATAAACTTATGACCTCAACAAGAGAATTCATCCGCATCAGGTTTAGATTTATATCCCTGTCATAGGAACCGACAGGAAAATTTATAGCCACCCCACAAGAAAATCTGTGGGCACTGATAACAAGAAAAATAGGATATATATAAAACTTGAGTTGGGCTGGCCACATGAAGTAAGCTACTATATATAGCCTAATCGCTATCTCCGAAGATAGTTTTGTTATTTAATACTCAAAATCAAGCCACCACCGGCCACATCATATTTTGCATCTCATAATACGGCATATCCACGTATATGTGTCGTTCAGGCCTTATTGAATTCATCTCAATTCACACGTATTAGAGTGGATTAGTGTAGAATTTAGCTCAAGTAGTTACACACCTTTCCACTTCGACATATATGGATTATTGTGAATCTAATTACATCCAAATAAGGCGTATTAATCCATTTATGATCACCCACAACACGATCGTATGTCGGTACGTGTTTGAACTCAGAGTAAAATATTTTCTCAATGATAACACAATCGAAGAAAGTAAACGGATAATAAAAATTAAAGTTTTAGGGTCTTTGGAACCCAAATCGCTGTAAAATACAGGCCAAGAAAGTTTACAGGCTTTGTCAGAAAAATGATGCTTAAAACTAGTTAGCCCACTACAATTACACTTTGACGAAAATGCTGCTTAGAAAACAAGTTAGCGTGCTATACTCATAATATGAAATATATTTCTATTTATAGAGATATAAATATTAATATTGTTTTTTAAACTTAGTTAAACTTAAAAGTTGGACTAAACTCAAATCTACTAGTCTTTTTGAAAACAACGGGTCGTCCAATGAGAGTGACACTGAAGCAGATAGTTCCTGGACTGTAACATCTTGTCATCGGCTTCGTTCGGTTTGTGTCGGTAAACTTTAACTCATATTACATTAAATGTTTGGACACATGCATCAACTATTAAATATAGATAAAAAATAACTAATTGCACAGTTTGCATTTAATTTGCAAGAAAATTCTTTTGAGGCTAATATATTAGTCCATAATTGACACTAATTGTCAAATAAAACAAAAATGCTATAGTACCCGTTAAACTTTAACACCTACAACGAAACATACTTTTATATTAGTCAAGCTAGCTATCTACGGCCTAGCAAGCATTATTCAACAGCTAGCTAGCTATCCATATGGCCGATCAACATCAAGGACGTTGTGGGTTCAAGAGCGAGGGCAGCGGGGACTAATTGATGGTGCGTGGTTACATGATATTTTAGCCTACCCATGACACGTCCTATTCTATTGCAATCTAAAATTTTGTATCCATGATTAGACAGTACGTGGTTACATGATATTTTAGCCTACCTATATATATGAGACGTCCTATCCGATTACAATCTAAAGTTTTGTTTGAATGATGGCCTCAACAAAGCAAGCAAGATGAGAAACAGTGAGAAGATCCACACTCGTCAGCATTAGCTAAATTCTAAGTGTTCATTAAGCTAACTTGACCGTATGTGGTTACATGACATTTTAGCTTACCCATGAGACGTCCTATCCGATTGCGTTAGCTGTACTTACCATTAGTTATAATCATAGTAGAAAATATTATTCTCTCCATTGCCCCAGAATAGATGATGTTATGGGATATGCTCTGGTTAAACTTTCTCAACTTTAACTAACTTATAGAAAATACGTGTACATTTATATCTCTAAATAAATTTATTATGATAGTATATTTAACAATCTCTCTAATAATACTAATTATATATTATAAATATTAATATTATTTTATATATAATTGGTCAAAGTTTAAAAATTTAACTTCTTAGAAACCAGAATAACTTTTATTTTAAACTAGAGAGAGTATATTTAACAATCTCTCTATGCATGTAGCTAGCTAGCATGCGTGCACTGTACGTTACGTACCTTCGCCGCAGCCGAGCTTGGGGCCCGTGAAGGGCGTCCGGGTGCGGATGAACTCTAGCAGCCTCGTCGACGGGTCGACTCCGGCCACCTCGTACCTCTGCCCGTTCAGGGCGAACACCACCCGATCAACCACGGTCGTCGTTGCCGCCGCCATCGCCATGGATGGACCTGGACCACCTCGTTGCATATGCATGGCCGGTTGTCGTCCAACAAGCTAATAGCTAGCCACCCGTCTCGATCGATCGGCCCCCTACACACCACAGCACATGACACCGGCCGACCGGCCGCCGCTCGACGACCTTGCTGCGCGTGTGAGGAGGCGTGGTTGCAGGCTGGTGGGCACAGGCGAGTCGTCATATATAAGGACAGTCTGTGTTTCATTCGACTGTTTTTCAAGACGTGACAGTATTGGTAACTGCGAATGAAATAGACTCTCTTAGACCAGTCTCAATGAAAGGTTTCACCTTCCGGGTTTCAAGATGTGAAACTTAACTTCAAATATATCTTTCTCCATAGTGTGTAATTTCATGGCATAGTTTCATATATTATTCTAGACTTTTGTGGATCCCATCGTTCTCTTTTCCCCTCTCGCGGCCAGCTGAGCCGTGCCCAGCAGATGGCGTCGCGGCTGTTTTTTCTAGTCATCCCGAGCTGTACTCGCCGCCGCCCGACCGGTGCTTCCTCGTGCCGGTGCCGTTGCTCAGTGTTCATCATCAGACAATGGCATTCAGATCAATTCTCTGGACATCTAAAAGATCCTAATATGGTTAGAGAGAGGGTGAATAGCCTATTTGAAAATTCTACAAACTCACTAGAGCAAGAGGTTAGTAAATAACAAAGCGAAGCTTTTTACTCTAACTCTAATGGGGTGTTTGCAAGCCACCTAAACAACAATTCTAGTTGATATGATCACTAGGCACACACAAACTATGTCACTACAAGCTACACTAGTGAAGTATGCTACAAAAGGCAATACTAGCAACTAAACTAGTTACACTACTTTGCGGTAAGTAAATGGAGAGGAAGAGATGTTTATACCGCCGTGTAGGGGATGAACCAATCACCAATATATAAACAATCAAGCACCGAGAAAATGCCAATCAATCACAATAGAGACAACGATTTTTCTCCCGAGGTTCACATGCTTGCCGGCACGCTACGTCCCCGTTGTGTCGACCAACACTTGGTGGTTCGGCGGCTAAGAGGTGTAGCACGAACCTCGTCCTCACTATGACACCACAAGAACCTACCCACAAGTGAGGTAGCTCAATGACACGCTCAATCCACTAGAGTTGCCTACGGCTCTCCACCGGGGTAGGCACAAACCCCTCACAATCACCGGGAGATGGCCACGAACAATCACCAACTCGTGCCAATGCTCCTCCACTGCTCCAAGCCATCTAGGTGGCGGCAACCACCAAGAGTAACAAGAAAACCGCAGCCAAATCGATCCTCAAGTGCCACTAGATGCAATCACTCAAGCAAATACACTTGGAATCACTCCCAATCTCACAAAGATGAATAATCTATGAAGAAGATGAGTGGGAGGAGTTTGCTTAGGCTCACAAGAATGTCAAGTATACTAGAATGCCAAGAGAGTGAGCCCCAAGCCGGCAAACACGTATTTATAAGCCCCTCAAATAAATAGAGCCGTTGGCTCTTTCACTAGGCTGAGCTTGGGGTCACCGGACGCTCTGCAGGGAGCCACCAGATGCTCAAGCCCTGCGTCCAGTGCAAAGAAAATGGCCACGTGTCCCTCTTTTTACTTTTGCGCGTCGATCTCTAACGGTCACCAGCTGTAACACCCCAAAATTTGCAATTTTCCAAAACAGGATAAAATGTTAAATTGTGTATTTTTGTGCCCATGAAATATAGGAAAAATAATATTTTTCTTTGAATTAAAATTTACTATAGGAGTTAACAAATTGTTTGAGCATGCATGCCGTTGCATTGGGTTTATTGTGATGAGTGGTTTTGACTAAAGTTTAAAAGGAATTCAAATTTGGTTTTGAAATGTGTTTTGTTTTAAAAGAAAAAGGGAAACATAATTTAGAAAATGGAAAAGAATTTCCTTTATCCCTCTCTGTCTCGGGCTTGGCCCAATCCTTTTCTCCCCCCACGGCCTGTCCCCCCCCTTCCCCCTTTCTTCTCGGTTTCGGCCCAAGCACCAGCATCCGGCCCAGCAGCTGAGCGCCGCGCGCCTCCTCTCCCCTTCGCCACAGTGGATGACCGCAGGGTCCCGCGCCTTTGCGTCACTGCCAGGTGGGACCCACCTGTCGGGCTCATCTTCTACCTCGAGTCCGAGCCGGACACGAGCGGCACTGCAACCGTGCGCGCGATTCGCGCGAGGAGTCCCGATTTCGCCCGATTCCCGTGCTTTATATACCGCCCCGAAGCTCCGCTAACCCCCAATTCAACCCGAGCCGCAGCCAACGCGTCCAAGCTCGCCTAAATCGCCGCCGAGATCCGCCGCATCACCAACCCGCCGCTGCAGCGCCTTCGAGCCTCCGCGAGCGACGTGCCGGGCTTCGTTTTCATCGTGCGAAGTCGCGGAGACCCTCCTTTTGTGCTTTACTGTTTTGTATCCCTTGCTAACGCTCGCCGAACTCGTTCCAGGGGTCGCCGTCCGCCGTTCGTCGTCGCGTGCCCGAGCCGGCCTTTCTTCGTTGCGGTTCTTGCCTCAGGTGAGTTCGCGACAAGCTCCTGAGCATCCCGGTGTATTCGGTTTGCTCCCTACCGCTCTCTAGCGCCCGATTGCCTAACTCCGGCCAACTCCGGCCATGGAGCCGCCGCGGCCGTCGAACTCCGGCCGGCCGGCGTGAAACCCCCCCTGCGATCTAATCTGAGCCGTCACTTTGAAATCCAACGGCCCCAGATGAAGGGTACCCCTTCGGCCGGCTATTTTTCAGAAAACCCCCCGTGCTTTTTTAAAGTCTTAACCCGCAGTCCTTTGCGGATTTCCACAATACGCTTCCTAACTTCGAAAGCGTATTCCCGTCTGCTCTGATTCAAAATACGTTTTCACAGTTTAAAAACGTACCCCGTGCTGGTTTATTCAAAATACGTTTTCAGGAAATTACAAGTTTGCCACTGGATTTGTTTTACACATAAAATATTCCTCTTAATTCCGTTTTGACTCGTTCAAATTGCGTTGGTCTTGTATTCAAAAGATCTATATATTAGTAAAATTGTTTTCTCAGTTTGAAACTTTTTAATTCCGTGACCCAATTAATTAATTGTTTTTCTAAAGAAAATCTTAGAAAATTCATATATTCTTCGTTTTAACTCCGTTTTGATCCGTTCAAATTTCGTTAGATTCGTTTTCGCGTAAACTATAGCCTCATGCTACTGTAGTACAAGTTTTCAACTTTTTAAATCTGAATCTAGATTTAATCTATTATTTTATTAAAGGAAATCTTATAAAATCCATATCTTTTTCGTTATAGCTTCGATTTTCGTGAACTTTACGTCTGTGTGATCGTAGAGCGATGTAGTTTTGTTATATAAACTTTTCATCGTTATTTTCTACTGTTGGTGTATTGTTCTAATTATAGGTTGTTTGCTTTGTATGATTGCCTCTGGATGATTGTTGTTGATGTGATGACTGAGTTTAGACGGTGAGCTTTTACGTGGTGATCAAGAAGCAGTTTGTGGAAGGTTTAGAACTAAAAGAAGATCTGAGTTTCAAGGCAAGTATAGCATGGGATCATCCTTGTTTCCTAATAACTTTAATCACACAATTCATATTGCATGTGTCTCCTTGATAAGGATTTCTTAGTATTGACCTTATACCTTGTCACCTATGGTTTTGCATTGGGTAGCTTATGCTAGTGCTCCACTAAACCATGATCTTGTAATTTGATTAATGGAATATGCAATAAACGTTAAAAGATGACTTTTTAGCAACTTTGGAAAAGAGGGCTGGAGCATTGGGCTATCTCATGGTGCTCTAGTTTCTCTCCATAAGGACTTATCTGTATCTGACCATCCGGGACATACAGTACAACTGTGAGGGCTACATGGCTCTGGCTTTAGCTCAGTATGAGGACCTTTTCTAGCTTGTTAGTGGTTACCCTTGTGGCGCAAATGGGGGATAGCAGACTGTGGATTCCTGCGGGTGAGTCACACGGACTGACTAACGAAACCAAGCGGCCCTAACTTGTTAGACGAACCTTTGAAAGGCTTCATAGTGAACCCTGCCGGTCTTCCTTGGTAGTGGGCTAAGAGGTCGACGGGCCTCGGGCGAAAGGGTAAATCATGACTCACAGTGAAAGTGTACAACCTCTGCAGAGTGTAAAACTGGTATATCAGCCGTGCTCACGGTCACGAGCGGCCTTGGACCAATACAGAATAAATGATCACTAATGGCAAGTTATTAATATTATTATTGTTAATATGTTGTTTATGCTATTCTTTATTCACTTTACTTGATCATGAGTTTATTATGGGTCTTGACAACTTGATGCTACTCATATGCTAAAATTATGACAACTAAAAGCTACATGCAGTAAAACCAGTGTCTAGCCTTTGAGCCTCATGAACCCTATGTTATTCTTGCTGAGTACGAGATGTACTTACGCTTGCCTTTACATTTTATTTGGATAAAAATCCCAGATGGGTACCAGCTTGCAAGTTGGAGAAGAGTTTAGGCTTGTGCTCAACCAGTCAGTTGTCCGTGTGGATTTGGAGCTTTCGCCTGAAGAACGGAGTGTCTTTCCGCTGTTTGCTGACTAAGGTTATATCTTTTATACTAAGTACGTTATATATATAAGCATTGTCTATTGATATTACCCCTATTTGTGGCTATATGTGAGATTTGACTTCCTGGGCTCACATATGGTGTGTATCTGGTTTTGTTCTTAAAACCGGGTGCTACACCAGCAGACCACCGGACCCGTGCGCAGAGAGGATTGCAAAGACACTCGATCACCGGACACTGAGCACCGGACTTGTCATGTGCTCGTCGGTCTCATACGTAGGGAGGTTTGCAAAAAGATCCCACACCGGACGCTGAGCACCGGACTCACTCCAGTGCGTCCGGTGCTTTGTCAGAAAACTTCACAGTCTACCGTACTGACCCTGACAAGCACCGGACACACACACAATAGATCTCTTGCGTCCGATGCAGAGCGTTCGGTGCACTCTGCTCTCTCTGGTTAGACACCCGGTGCATCTGTGCACTGCGTCGGGTGAGTGTTACTTCCAAAATACTTCCATCGGCGTAATAGAGAGGAACCTAAACCCCTCTCTACCCTTCAACCTCCACCTCCTTCTCAAAGTGTGCCAACACCACCAAGTGTGTACCAACGAGTGTACGTGTGTTAGCATTTTCACAATCATTTTCTTCGAAGAAGTTAAGTTAGCTTACTAGGTTCCAAATGCATGCACATGAACAATGACACCTTGTGGCACTTGATAACAGCTTAGCCAAAGAATTCCCCTCTTTATAGTATGACTATCTATCCTAAATGTAATCACACCCTCTATGGTGTCTTGATCACCAAAACTAAAACCCTAAGCAATACCTTTGTCTTGATCTCCATAGGGTTTTGTTTTTCTCGATCTTTTTTTCTAAGTTGAGCACTTGATCATCTTGTGGTCATCAACATCATCACCATGATCATCACTTGCTCCATCACTTGGCACGTATCAACCTCAGTAAGTCTACACACACTTAGTATAGAGGTTAGTACTAGGGTTTCATCAATTATCCAAAAACAAAATTAGGGCTTTCAACTTCCGATGTGTTTCTCTTTTTTCCTCCGCTTCCTTTATTTGTTCATTCAGAAAGCGATGATCCCCTAGACGCTGGATCTGGATGAACAGGACATGAGCCTGGTGCATGAGGTGGTGAAGAATAAGATGAAGGACGAGAGCTACATCGCGTCATGGCCAGCGGGGCCGTGACCGGCAGCAGCAAAGGCGGCTCACTCACGTCTGCTCCCGACAGCTATTGAGTGTAAGCCTGATGTTGTGGGATGTGTGTGATGTGGTGAATGACAGCAGAGTGGGAGCTGGGGGTCATTTTAATTCTAAGTGACCGGGAACACGGGAGCAGTTGCTAGCGTGGTGACCGCAGACACAGTAGACACTCAAGCAGGCAATTACATTTTACCTCGTTTGTATCATGTGCGGTGTTGTGTTCTGTGTTGTAAGCGTGAGTTGTAAGCCTTGGTATAAAAGGCTGGACACTTAGGGAGTGTGTTATCACAGAGTGTTGCTTGTAAATA
The DNA here is from genome assembly GCF_000003195.3 of Sorghum bicolor. Taxonomy (NCBI): domain Eukaryota; kingdom Viridiplantae; phylum Streptophyta; class Magnoliopsida; order Poales; family Poaceae; genus Sorghum; species Sorghum bicolor. The sequence goes on along the minus strand of NC_012871.2, from coordinate 12,878,815 downwards.
CTATTGTATCTGAACTTGGAGAAAGCAAAAAGGGGCGCTATCACCCTGGCGGTTCCCAACGTGTCTGAGTTCAATTCTTGCGATCCAGTGTTCATAGGTTAGCCAATATAATCATCTAGCGTTTGTGATTGTGTTCCTAAAATCAACATGTGGTATCAGAGCCAAATCACTCGCTAATCATCTCTTGTTCATAGATCATGAGTGAGCGTAGCTAGCGTGGCGACGGCAGAGGGCGAGGTGACCAGATCCCATATCCGGCACTCACAACAACCAATTACACAAGTTGGAGCATTTGCGTCCAAGCAATCATGGAAGATCAAGGGGTGTGGGAGGTGATGGAGCCATCGGAGGGGACATCCCAATTAGGGCCGACCGAGGCGGCGGTTAAGGCAAAGGAAAAGAAGGCGAAAGCTCATCTGCTGTAGTGTCTGCCAGATGACATCCTGATGCAAGTTGCCGACAAGAAGACTGGGAAGGAAGTCTAGGATTCGCTCAGGGCGAGGTATGTGTTGACACTAGCTAACACCACTTGAATACTAGGTTGTCATCCCCAGCATGGTGCTAGAGTGTACAAAGGTATTTATAAATGTAAAAGCTCTCTAGAAAATAATCTATTCTATCCGCAAGCGCACAGATAAAACACCTCATTGTAGCATTTCACTAGGATAAGTATTCCAGGTATCGTTATTTATAATTTTGCTTAAGAGAACAAAAGGGATGAAATTAAATTAAGGACAAAATCTATCAAGGCATAGACTAGAGATAAACTTGCAAGAACATGATTACTAATGAGAAACTCGTCACACAGTCACTTACTTTAGCAGGGGGTAAACCATAAAGATAATGATAATGAATTATAAGTTCAAGAGTAAATAACACAGCGATTAGAAAATAGACTACTCCTCATATATGTAGGTGACGTCAGATTAGCTAGAGAATGGATTCTAAGTTATCTACTATCTACTAAGTCATAATCTACTCTAGTTATCTACAAGATCATATATAGCATAAAAGACTCTTCATTCATGTATAAGGAACATTGCTGAAGTAAATCAGAACATCGCAAGACTTACTCCACAATACCAGTTCTGCCTATCCTATCAACGGAGGGTGGACTATATAAGAATCAACGAAGCTGTCACTATCGCGAACTACCACACGACCCGGCCAATAGGATACATTTGCAGGTAAATAACATCTAAGCACCACACCAACATGTGATCTACCACTTAACTCCCTCACGTCAAGAGCTAAGCGCTTTGCAAACTAATACATAAACTCATTATCAATCATAACTATATCAAATATAGAACTAGAGCAAACTAAGAACATAATAATTAGAGACATAATGCAATTAGAACAAAGAATTAGAGAAAGATATGAATAATACCAATCTTTATTACCGAAGATCCAAATCCAAAGCGTGGTGCTCTACTTCTCTAATTGCTATCTAATCAAACCTCTAAACTTGAAGGATTAGGGAGTAGCTAATTCTAATTCTCTATGGGAGAGAAGCTCTAAACCCTAACTTTGATGGCTACCTCTGATAATGATTTCTTCTCTTCTCCTCTCTCCCCCAGGGGTGGAGAGGCCTTGGTTATATAGTCCTTTCAAGTGAATTTGGGCCGTTGGATCAAACCGACATTGATTGGATGGTTTAGATTCATCCTTTAGGTCGGTGGAGTTTAGTCCCGAAAGAGAGTCCTCATTGGACTCTAACCCTGGGCGGGCGCCCAAGGGGGGTGGGCGGGCGCCCTGCCCCCGAGCCCGATCGTCTTCTCGTTCGTTCCCGTGGCTTCTGGACTCTTCTAGATTGAGGAAAATTACGCGGCACGTAATTATCTCGTTGTAAACATGACATGTGGGCATTCTCTCCATATTTTCTGATAACCCCCTGCAGAAATAGATAAACACCAAAGCTCGTGGAATTCTGTCAGATAAAACCCTAATTCTGGATGTTTGGTCCATATTGATCCTTTTCCATGTTTAGTTGATGATTAATTTTAGTACTTAAGGACCGTCAACAAACTCCCCCAAGCTTACCCTTTGCTCGTCCCTGAGCAAATAGCTAAACTCAGATGGATCCGGAGTTGCTTCGATGTTTTCTTTCCTGACAGGCACACATGCTTTTTTAAAAAATTCTTCTAGATTAGAGTGAAGTGTCATGGAGCTTAGTACCTGCACCTAAGTCTTAAGTAATCGAAAGGCAAAATAATTAAGTCAAGCACTATTTCTCCTGTCTATACTTCACCTTTATTCTAGAGTTTTTCATAAGTTTTCAAAATAAAATTCAGTGTTCCCAGCAATGATTCTCTCAAGTCTCTCTATATGTGGTATTTGTGGATCCTTACCAAAAATGTCACTTTACCTATAGCTAATGGAATATTTAAGTGGAGCTCCTAGGTGTGAAAAACAGCTCATACATATGTTGTCTAATCGAGCCATGGATCCAAAGGAACTCAGCATATAATTAAATCAAGATGTGCATGTGTGGTGGAGTAAATGATAGTGATGGTAAAAATGTATAAGTGATAATAATAAAACTTACTTCTCATTGCTCCTCATATTGCTACCTCTCTTCTTCATTGATCTTTGCTTTGGGAGAACATGGGCTATCTTTTTCTTTTCTTTTCTCAGGTGGGTAGTAGATACCCCTAATTCTACTATCGGACACTTGTCCATTTTTTCTGCTCAAGTGGGTATCTTTGTACCCCTAATTCTACTCTGGACACTTGTCCATTTTTACCTCTCGTCTCACTCTTTTTCTTTCTTTTTCGAGGTTTCGGGCACTTGCCCCTTTTTATTTCCTCGCATATTTTTTGCATAACCCATGCCTCTTCTGCATTGAATTTTTTAGAGAGAGAATAACAATACTTGGGACAGTGAGTGATAATGTATGGTAATGGATGGTGTAGTGGATGTGTGCAAGTGAATATCTTAATTTAACCACATGAAAAGCTCCTAAGGGTCTACACAGCTCGATCAAACTCAATGTGATTATAAATGTTATAGCAAGTATGGCTGTGGTAGGTAGTTTGTAATGCTAGAAACTAATCATGTGATTTGTAAGTTTTCAAAACTAATCTCCAGAACATAGTGTAGTAGGAACAAGATAAACAACAACTCAACTTTATATCATGCCTTTCTCTTACCTAGACTTTAGTTTTATGCTTCTCATAGATAGTAATTTTAGTTTTATTAATTCCTGGAAGAACTCTAATATAAAAGCTAGGTACTTGAAAGTAAGCAAACAGAGCAACTGTTCATCATTTCCATCATGTATCTTTTTGGTCTTTTTATTTTTCTAGAGATTAAACTTAACAGAGAAAATAAAGCACACTTGTCTACACACTCTTTTTATTTTGTTTTCATATTTATAAAATGCAGTAAATTAAAGTAAGAAAATATTTATTGGGTTTTCTAATTTTTTTTAAGATAAAATACTAAAATAGAAAAGAATAAATAAGAAGAGTAAATAAAAACTTACTTGATAAAGTGGGGAAGAACTCCCCCAAGCTGGATGTTGTTGTCGGTCTTTATTCGATGTTCCAGAATCGCATCATGGTAGTGATGTTGTCGTTCATTGTTGTTGTATCTTGTCTCAGCTCTTGTACTGCAGTGGTGTGGTCCTGGTTCTATTTTTGTTGTTCTTCCAGGAGTCTTCCATGTTCTGCTTGCGTGTTCTGGATGTCAAGGAGAGTGTTGTCGGTGCGGTTGAAGAAAGCGCTGGCCTCTTGGTAGTAGTCATTTGTGAAAGCGTTGGAGGCGTCGGAGTATCGTCCTGCATCGAATTGGGGTGGAGGTCTGGATCCTGAAGCTCCATATGGATCTGTGGAGTACCTGCCTGTAAAAGTCGGGTTTGTCCACTAGTGATCTTGGCTCTCCGTCCATGTCTCCTGTGTTGGCTCTTGTGGTTGTGCATGTCGAACCCATGGGTCTCGAAGGACTCGGGGGTTGTAATCACTATAATGCAGGTGCACTGCTTCTTCTAGTGTGGGATCAGCTCTATTACCAGGTGCGTTCTCGGTGGGTGGTGATCCTTTCAGATGCCACTCGCTGTGGAGCTCTCTGGTTTACTGGTGTTGCTGCAATCTCAATCAAAAAATTTTGAACAACGTAGAGGCCAAGGTTCGGGTTAGGTAACCGAATCTTGCCTTTATCATCATATCGCATATACATTATGTTCCCCTCTTTCTTTAACATCCGAGCCTGTCTAAATGTGTCATAGCCATGATAAATTCTTAACTCATTTATGAAGTCCAATGATGAATTTTCTAGTAAATACAGATTAGAGGCTAGACGAGTGATAAGTGAAGTACATCCTACTGGTCCCTGAAGACTAGGTATACTAAGCCAATGAGAAACCAAAAGTGGAACAGGTGAAGTGGGTACTTTATTAATAGAAGCATATAAAAGTTGTAAATCTCCTACTCTTACTTTTCTAATATCATCACGATAGAAAAGATTGTACCCAAGCCATTTGTGGAACATCGTAAGAGTGAGGTGTTCCATGTCACTGGTTCGGGCTTGACTATAAAAATTATCTCTAGATATTTCTCTCCAGAACTGGTGTCTCTCAAAATTGGGTAGGTCGGAGTCAATGTTCAAGATGCATCTTGAAGAGAAACCAAGTTGGTCGCTCAGTTCTCTCCAAGACAACATAATCTCCTGTTTGAACATCTGAAGCCCCTCATAATATTATAAAGTGCATAGAAATTTGAGGGTGAGAAGACGAGAACCTAGCTCAGTTATGTTCCAAAAATTTGTCCAACCTAGCATCTGGAAAATTAAGTCGAATTCAGTATCCATACCTGTTTCTTGTAGTAAGATTGGATCAAGAGTAGGGTGTGAATGAAATCTTTGTTCTTTAGTTGCTCGTAGACTTCCTTCTCCCTTTGGGTCTTTAGTCCAAGGTCTCCTATCTTGAGAAGGACCTTGACTTGCTGATCAGATGAAGATGACGGAGCTTGTGTGGGCGCTGGGTCGACGCTCATTTCTGATGGGTGTGAGGAGTGTCGGGATGAACTCCTTGTACCTATGTTCTTGAGAGCCTTCCCTGCGTTCTTCACCTTCTTAAACATCCTAAAGACAAAAGTTGGAAAAAACACAACTAGTGGAAAAATGTGAGAGAAAATGTTAGTGGTTAGCTGTCTGAAATGTCAGTAGTCCAGGGGTTAGTCGTTCAAGACAAGTTTTTAGTTTGGCAGAACCTCCCCCTCAACAACTTTTACTTCCGCTTGGACAGCGGGATCACTACTTACTAGGTGAAACTCAGTCTCTCACTCAAAAACTACCAACTTCTTTCCCACTCTTCTCTTCCTCTCTACTCTCTCTTTACTTCACTACAAGAGCTCTTTTTCTGGAAACTGAAACTTGCGTGGTTTTCTGGGATGCTTGTGTGAAGAAGATGGAGGTAGAAGGTGGCTATTTATAGGAGGAAGGAAGGGCAGGGCGGGCGCCCTTGGTAGGTTGGCGGGCGCCCACTTGTGGTGCTCATCCTGGCTGCCCTTTCTCCACTCCCTCCCTTGCTTAATTCTTACGCAAAATAATAGATCAATGGTGGTGGTTAGTCGGTGGAAAAGTGCTGGTGAGTGGAGATATGTTGGTGGATCAAATAATGTGATGGGATGTATGTGAGGTGTGGTGTATGACATGTGGGACCCAAGGACTGTGGGTCATGCTTCTAGAAGGTTGCTATAATATAATATAATGCAGGAAAATCTATGAGAACTAAAACTTATTTGAAATGATAATGGAAAAATATTTTTGTGCCTCCACAATAATTAATAAATATGGGTTGTAACACACCACAAATATTATTTATATGGGGCTTTATTATTATTATAATAATGCTATGAGTATATATGACTAATGCAAGAATTAATTATGCAAGAATTTAAACAATGTGGATAAATATCGATTTACCTCCCAGCGAGGGTTTGGGATTTTTAGGTCCCCCAAGCTGGACCTCCAAATCTTTTAATCTTCTGAATTTCCTTCCTCCGGAGATGGTGTCTCCGGTGGTTCTTCTTCATGGACTTCCTTCACTGTAGGGTCTCTCTGGTCTGGGTTTGAATGTGAAGTGTTCTTCTTTTCCGTTTATGTTGAACTTGATTTCTCACTTCCCGACATCAATATGGGCATTGGCAGTGCTCAGAAATGGCCTTCCAAGGATGATGGACACATTTGAGTCAGGACTCATGTCCAGTACTACGAAGTCTACTGGCACCAGGAAATCTCTGATCTTGACTGGAATGTTCTCGGCGATGCCCAATGGGTGTCGAACCGATTGATCTGCTAGTTGTAGACACATTGATGTTGGTTCTAGGGTTGTATGCTCAAGCTTTTTGTAGACTGATGCTGGCATCACACTGACACTTGCTCCAAGATCACAAAGTGCATTGAAGTGTTGGTTTCCGATCAAGCAATCAATAGTGGGGCATCCTGGATCTTCCTTCTTCCTTGGTGGTATATTGAGGATAGCCGCACTACATTCTTCTGTCAGCTTGATAACCTCAGTGGTGGGCAGTGGTCTCTTCTTGTTAAGAATATCTCTGATGTACTTTGCGTATGTGGGTACCTCTATGGCATCAAGTAGAGGTATGTTGACATATAATTTCTGAATGACCTCTACAAACTTACCAAACTGCTCATCCGACTGCAGTCCTCTGTTTCTTCTGGGAAATGGCAAATAGTTGGTGTCGTAAAAATCTTTTCTCATTTCTCCAGTTCTTGGTGGTTGCAGCAGATCTTCTGCTTCAACTAGGCTTTCTTCTTCTATCACTACTGGTTGCACTGGTGCTGATGTTCTTTGTTTCTCTTTTGGGTATGGGGGATCCCTGGTGGCTTTGCCTCCTCCAGTAGTTATGTTCTTTACCTGCTCAATGTTAGTAGCAACAGGCAGTGCAACAGCTAACTTTATTAATTTAAGCTCTACCCTCTTATTAAGAGTGTTTTGCTCATCAAAGGCAGTTAGTAGAAAATCCATTTTATTGTGTATATCTTTTAGAGATGATTCATTTGTATCTAGCCTTTGTTTAACTTCATCATTAATTTTGGTTAGCAATTATCTCTTTTAATGAAAGTTGCTTGAAAGTATTACCTGCATTCATACCTTTGCTATTGGGTTGACTCGAGGTAGGTTGATATTTGTATGCTGTCTCAATGGCCCTTTGATCTTCTTTGAACTTGGCCCTCTGGTCAATCCAATGGAGCAAATTTTCCATCTTGGTTGATAGTGCTTTTACTTCTTCTGGTATTTCTTCAGTTTGATGACATTGTTGAGCTTCATCTTGGAACCAGCTTTGGTTTTCTGCTATCTTATCCAAAAGTATCTCTGCTTTTCCAATTGTAAGCTCCAAGAATGATCCTTTAGCAGATGCTTCTAGGCACTCACGAGCCTTCTGGGTTAATCCATGGTAGAAGGTCTGCATAAGTAACCATGTGGCCATTCCATGGTGAGGACAATCTGATATGTATTCTTGAAAACGCTCCCATGCTTCTTGAATGGTTTCTGTCTTCTGCTGTTGGAAACTGACAATATTTCCTCTTAAGGCAGTTATTTTGCCTATAGGGAAAAACTTTGATAGAAAGGCATCTGACAAGTTCGTCCAGTTGTTGATGTTATCTTGATGAGTGTAGAACCACTTCCTTGCTTTTTCCTTCTAGTGAGAATGGAAAAAGGCGAAGTAGTATGACGTCTTTGTCAACTCCATTGATGTGGATTGTGCTTCCAATTTCTAAGAAATTCTGCAAGTGTGCACTAGCATCTTCATGTGCCTTTCCACTGAATTGTGTAGCTTGCACCAAATTGATGAGGCTTGACCTGAGCTCAAACTCGGGTACTCCTTCTACTGCAAATCTTGGACCAGTTGGAATGTTCTCAAGACTTGGAGCAGAGAATTCTTGTAGGGTCTTCTGTGCCATAGCTTTAGCAATTGGTAGCTAGCTTCTTCTTCTCTTGATTGCTTTGGTTCTGATGATGAAGAGTTGAATGTACCCAAAGTCAATCCTGATATACCCTGTATAAAAATATAAACATAGAAAAACAACAGGGTGAACCTGCCAAAGCAGAGGTGCCTTGTTATGATTTCTCACTTAGTAGCTGTTTATGCAATTATTTCTCTATAGTCTAGTCTAATATTTTATGTGAATAACCTTGACTGATTTCCTGACTTTCCTTACCGTTCCTATGTATTACCCTTTTGTTCCCCGGCAACGGCGCCAGAAATGCTTGTTGACACTAGCTAACACCACTTGAATACTAGGTTGTCATCCCCAGCATGGTGCTAGAGTGTACAAAGGTATTTATAAATGTAAAAGCTCTCTAGAAAATAATCTATTCTATCCGCAAGCACACAGATAAAACACCTCATTGTAGCATTTCACCAGGATAAGTATTCCAGGTATCGTTATTTATAATTTTGCTTAAGAGAACAAAAGGGATGAAATTAAATTAAGGACAAAATCTATCAAGGCATAGACTAGAGATAAACTTGCAAGAACATGATTACTAATGAGAAACTCGTCACACAGTCACTTACTTTAGCAGGGGGTAAACCATAAAGATAATGATAATGAATTATAAGTTCAAGAGTAAATAACACAGCGATTAGAAAATAGACTACTCCTCATATATGTAGGTGACGTCGGATTAGCTAGAGAATGGATTCTAAGTTATCTACTATCTACTAAGTCATAATCTACTCTAGTTATCTACAAGATCATATATAGCATAAAAGACTCTTCATTCATGTATAAGGAACATTGCTGAAGTAAATCAGAACATCGCAAGACTTACTCCACAATACCAGTTCTGCCTGTCCTATCAACGGAGGGTGGACTATATAAGAATCAACGAAGCTGTCACTATCGCGAACTACCACACGACCCGGCCAATAGGATACATTTGCAGGTAAATAACATCTAAGCACCACGCCAACATGTGATCTACCACTTAACTCCCTCGCGTTAAGAGCTAAGCACTTTGCAAACTTATACATAAACTCATTATCAATCATAACTATATCAAATATAGAACTAGAGCAAACTAAGAACATAATAATTAGAGACATAATGCAATTAGAACAAAGAATTAGAGAAAGATATGAATAATACCAATCTTTATTACCGAAGATCCGAATCCAGAGCATAGTGCTCTACTTCTCTAATTGCTATCTAATCAAACCTCTAAACTTGAAGGATTAGGGAGTAGCTAATTCTAATTCTCTGTGGGAGAGAAGCTCTAAACCCTAACTTTGATGGCTACCTCTGATAATGATTTCTTCTCTTCTCCTCTCTCCCCAGGGGTGGAGAGGCCTTGGTTATATAGTCCTTTCAAGTGAATTTGGGCCGTTGGATCAAACTGACATTGATTGTATGGTTTAGATTCATCCTTTAGGTTGGTGGAGTTTAGTCCCAAAAGAGAGTCCTGATTGGACTCTAACCCTGGGTGGGCACCCAAGGGGGGTGGGCGGGCGCCCTGCCCCCGAGCCCGATCGTCTTCTCATTCGTTCCTGTGGCTTCTGGACTCTTCTAGATTGAGGAAAATTGTGCGGCACGTAATTATCTCGTTGTAAACATGACATGTGGGCCTTCTCTCCATATTTTCTCATAACCCCCTGCAGAAATAGATAAACACCAAAGCTCGTTGAATTCTGTCAGATAAAACCCTAATTCTAGATGTTTGGTCCATATTGATCCTTTTCCATGTTTAGTTGATGATTAATTTTAGTACTTAAGGACCGTCAACAGTATGTCGGTGAGGAGCGGGTGAAGGATGCACGTCTTCGGACGTTGAAAAGTGAATGTGACAATCTGGAGATGAAGGAAGGAGACACTATCGATGCCTATGCTAGACAGTTGATGGGGATGTCAATCCGGTATGGAAATTTGGGTGGATCGCTCGATGATCAAGCACTTGTGAAGAAGTTGTTCGACACAGTGCCCGATCGATTCATCCAAGTGGTAGCAGGGATCGAGCAGTTCTTCAATCTGAAGAAGCTCTCATTTGTAGATGCAATCGAGCAGTTGAAGGCATTTGAGGAGAGGATCGGGAGAGGAACCAATTCAGTGAAGTGTGAAGGGAATCAAGCACTGCTCACGTAGGCCGAGTGGGAAGCAAGGCAGAAGTGTGCAACTAGTGAAGGTTCAGGGAAGAAAAATTCACAGGAGAGTAGTAGTGGAGGCCGAGGTTGGGGTCGTGGCCATGGTGGAGGACGCGGAGGCCGCGGAGGACGAGGTGAAGGTTCTGTCAAACAAGAGAAGAGCCACATCAAATGCGTCAAGTGCCACGAGAAAGGACACTATGCAAATAAGTGTCCTGGAATAGACAAGAAGCAAAGACAACTGTGTCGTGGAAGCTGAAGCAGACACCGTCAGAGAGCTTGTTGTTGAATGACTGTCAGTTAACTCTGAATGTGGTAAAAGTTTGCCCTAAGCTCCATTACACTAGTGATGGTGTGTCATATGGTGATGTATGGTATCTAGATAATGGAGCTAGTAATCATATGACTGGGGATAGGGAGAAATTCAGAGAAATTGATACTACTATAGCTAGTAGTGTTACATTTGGTGATGGTTCAACTGTTGAGATTAAGGGGAAGGGTTCAGTGGTGTTTGAGGGACAGTTAGGTGATCAGTGGGTGCTCTATGATGTCTATTACATTCCAAAGTTGAAGAGTAATTTGGTTAGCTTGGGATAGTTAACTGAGATAGGACATAGAGTAATCATGGATGATCACTTGATTGAAGTAGATCAAAAGAACCCTGACAAAATAATCATGAGGGTGCAGAGATCAGTGAATAGATTATACAAAATTGAACTGAAAGTTGTTGAACCAGTGAGTTTGTTAGCTAATGTGAATGATGTGTCATGGCTTTGGCATGGAAGACTTGGGCATATAAATTTTTTGTCATTGAAAATGTTATCTGAGAAGGAGATGGCAGGGGGGCTACCACTGATAGATCATCCTAATCAAGTCTATCAGTCATGTTTAGCAGCAAAACAAACTAGATGTTCATTTCCAACAGTCTCTAGGTGGAAAGCACATGAGCCACTTGAGTTAGTTCACATTGATTTGTGTGGGCCTATCACTCTAGAAACAGAAGGTGGGAGTAGGTATTTTATGTTAATGGTTGATAATTGCACAAGATGGATGATAGTGTCAGTTCTCAAGACTAAGGATCAGGCTGTTGAGGCTTTTGCAAAATTCAAGGCAGAAGCTGAGAATACTTTGGGAAACAAAGTAAAATGTGTGAGATCAGATAGAGGAGGTGAGTTTCTTGCAATTGCTTTCAAGGAGATCTGTGAGGAGGCAAGGATAAGAAGGCAATTGACAGCTCCATTCACACCTCAATAGAATGGAGTAGTTGAGAGAAGAAATAGAACTGTCATGGTGATGGCAAGATCAATCATGAAAAGCATGAAGGTACCTGGAAGGTTCTGGGTGAGGCAGTAAGGCATTCAGTACATCTGCTCAACAAACTTCCCACAAGACCAATGGGATCAAGAACACCATTTAAAGCATGGAATGGCAGAAAGCCACAAATGGGACACATGAGAGTCTTTGGCTGCAAGGCACATGTCAGAACAGCAAAGGCACATCTGACAAAGCTTGAAGACAGAAGTGTACCAATGGTGTATTTTGGTGTGGAAGAGCGAAGTAAAGCACATAGACTCTACAACCCACAGACTAGGAGAATAGTAGTGAGTAGAGATGTGGTGTTTAAAGAAAATGTAGCCTGGAGATGGAACACTGAATTTGGAGAAAATTTAGAGTTCAGGGTGGAAGAGAATGGTGAAGGAGTGGCACAACAGGGTTATGCTGGAGTCTTTGGTGGTTATGGTGGTGAAAACCATAATGCACAGCCACAAGAAGCTTCAGGGGGAGTACCTGAACAAGTGATACAAAAGAATTCAGGGGGAATACCTGAACATATGCTTGAAGATAGTGGAGGTATCAATCATGAGCTGAATCAGTATGATGAAGTAGTTGGGAGTGGTGAAAACTCAATGCAGCAAGGCAGTGATGTTCAGATTGAACATGTTGATAGTCAAGTGACAAAAGGGGAAAATTCTGTGAATCATGAATTGGATGGAGATCAAATGCTGAATGATGAAAACATGGATGTTGATCATGATGATGCACCAATCAGGATGAGAAGTATTTATGAAGTCTATGAGGATGCTGCTGAGGTGGAGGTAACTTCAGATGTAGACATAGAGGTGAATGCTTTATTGACTGTCATGGAAGAGCCAACTTGTTATCAGGAAGCTGCAAACAGTGTGGACTGGAGAGCAGCAATGGAAAGTGAACTTTAGTCAATCAACAAGAACAAAACTTGGAGCTTGGTTAAATTGCCACCTGGTCAAAATCCATAGGATTGAAGTGGGTGTTTAAACTTAAGAAGAACGTAGAAGGAGAGATAGTGAAGCATAAAGCAAGGCTAGTTGCCAAAGGGTATGTAACAGAAGAAAGGAATTGACTATGATGAGGTATTTGCACCTGTTGCAATACTTGATACAGTCAGGTTACTCTTGGCAATGGCAGCAAATTGGGGCTGGGAAGTGCATCACTTAGATGTTAAAACTGCATTTCTGAATGGAGACCTTGTGGAGGATGTGTATGTGTCTCAACCAGATGGTTATGTTGTTAGAAGCAAGGAACAAATGGTGTACAAACTGAGTAAAGCTTTGTATGGACTTAAACAAGCTCCAACGGCATGGAATGTGAAACTTGATAACTGTCTAAAGAAGTTAGGATTCAAGAAGTGTGCTAGTGAAGCAGCAGTGTATACAAGGGGAATTGGAAAGACAAGATTGATACTTGGTGTTTATGTGGATGACTTGATAGTGACTGGAGGATATCCAAATGAAATTGCAACATTCAAGAGGCAGATGACTTCTGAGTTTGAGATGAGTGACCTGGGTTTGTTGTCATTCTATCTTCGGATAGAGGTTAAGCAGGAGAGTGATTGCATCACTATTAAGCAAACAAGTTATGCCAAGAAGGTTCTGTCAAGATTTGGAATGACAGATTGTAATCCAACCAAAGTGCCAATCAATCCAGGGACTGTGTTGCATGATGATAAGCAGGGAGTAACTGTTGATGCAACTGAGTACAAGAGTACTTGCTACACACAAGGCCTGATCTGGCATTCTCTGTTGGAATTGCTAGTAGATTAATGGAAAGACCTACTGTGCTACATCAGAATGCCATCAAGCAGATTCTAAGGTATGTGCGGGGAACTCTGAACTATGGGCTAGTGTATACCAGAGAAGAAAAGGAGGAGATCCTGACTGGGTATTCAGACAGTGACCATGGAGGTGATAGAGATCACAGGAGAAGTATAGGAGGAATGGCGTTTTATCTCAATGGAGGACTTATCACTTGGTGTTCACATAAGGAGAAAACAGTGGCATTATCTAGTTGTGAGGCTGAGTTCATGGCTGCAACAACAGCTGCAATGCAAGCCATGTGGCTCAGGAGTCTGTTGAGTGAGCTCACAAGGAAGAGGCTATAGTGTGTGGTGATAAAAGTTGACAATAAGTCTGCAATTGAGTTAATGAAGAATCCTGTATTTCATGGATGCAACAAGCACATTGACATTAAATTCCACTACATCAAGGAGTGTGTGGACAAGGGTCAAATTGCTGTGAAATGGATTGGAACACTTGAGCAGAAAGCTGACTCTATGACAAAGGCAATGGCTGTGACAAAGTTGGGAGAGATGAGGCACATGCTTGGTGTGAGAGAGCTTGAGGTAAATCAGGCTTAAGGGGGAGAATGTTGAGTGTAAGCCTGATGTTGTGGGATGTCTGTGACATGGTGAATGACAGCAAAGCGGGAGCGGGGGTCATTTGAATTCTAAGTGACCGGGAACGCGGGAGCAGTTGCTGGCGTGGTGAGCACAGACACAGCAGACACTGTTGACGGTCCTTAATGCTCACATTTAGCCGTCAACTAATCATGGAAAAGGATCCAAATGCAACTAACACCCAGACTTAGGGTTTTATCTGACAGAATTCCACGAGTTTTGGTGTTTGTCTATTTCTGCAGGGGGTTATTAGGAAATACAAAGGAAAGGCCCACACGTCGGGTTTACATAGCGATATTAACGTACCGTGCAATTTTCTATCATCTAGAAGACTCTAGAAGCCACGGGAACGAAGCGGAGGCAGAACGGGGCCTGGCCCAGGGCGCCCGCCCTAAGGACCAGGGCGCCCGCCCTCCTATAGTGTCCAATTTGGATTCGTTTCACGGATCACGCTCCACCGACCTAAAGGATCAAGGATAACTGTTCAATCAATGTTGGTTTGATCCGATGACCTAGATTCATCTGAAAAGACTATATAAGCAAGGCCCCTTTGGCCCCTGGAGAGCATACCTCTTCTACAGAATCAAAGTTAGGGTTTCAATTCTTCATCCAAGTAGAGAGGACCCCTCTAGTTCATCTAGTTCTAGTTCTAGTTCCTCTAGTTCTAGTTCTAGTTAGTTCTAGTTCTAGTTAGTTCTAGTTGTAATCTAGAAAATAGGGAGAGAGAAGAGGAGAGCGGAGGAGAAGCCGGGTGTCTTGGATCTTCCTCAACATTGTACAGCAACTGGTTCGTTCTTCATCGTTCTCCAGGTTCTTCAATTCATAATCCCTGAGTTCATTAATTACTTTTATTTACATTCAAGTTATTTATTGGATTCCCGCTTGCATCAAGTGCTCTAGTCTTTATAACGCTAGAGTAGTAATTAATAGATTAGACATGGTGTTCAGTCTTGCATATGTCTATAATAAATTTTGCAGATCTCGTTGAGTTGATCTTGATATAGGTCAGCGTTGGAGGGGAAACCACTTCGCAGACATAAATTGATGGTTTCCCAAGGACAAGCTTAGTGTCCTAAAATAAGCACTCATCAGATCGTAACATGAGCTTTTAATTATTTGCAACATTACCTTGTGTATTGAGCATATAAGGATGATTGTAAAAAAAATTCCTTTGGGTATTCTTGTCACTAACCTTTCCAGGATTGGAGCAAGAAGATCGGATGAATGACAAGCACAAGGTATGTCCAACCAATCATCATACAACACTGAATTAAATTCATCCAAACTTGAATTTTGTAAAATTCAAGCTTGGAGGAGTACTTTACATTAAAAACATCCTTTGCCATGTTGCTATGTTGGTTGTCCCTACCTTTGAGACATGCTCAATTTGTTAAATACTAATCACACTACTTCATCTCCACTTGAGTAGATCTCTATAAATGCTCTCATGCTACCTTTATTTACATTAGTATATGTCTAGGTTTGGAGTAGTTTCATTTATCTCTTAATTAAGCATGGTGTTTAGTTTAGGGCTGATGATCTTACTTCTAAGGGAGTCTAAATTAAGCTTGATGCTTAGGTTAAAATGCCCTCCTAAATCAAATTAGACATGGTGTCTAGGTTGATTTTTGAGCCGATAGTATGCTATAGTAGATATGGGATATTTTGTTGGATTAACCCCTGCAGGAAAACTTTCAATATCGACCTGGGAAGTCCTGAGATAAACTCACATTGGAGACAAAGAGAGTGACACATGAAGGTTAACAATTTACACAAGGAAGGCATAGCTCGCAAGAGATGGTGCAAGGAGGGTGCCACAACCACGATGCACAACCGCTAAGAAAGGAAAGCTTCCATAAGGTGATACTGTACCATCACTCTTCAAGTAAGGTAACATCTTAAGGTACTAGACTATCACTTTTATAAGCTTCTCCTTGGTTCTGGTGTTCACATGAATAAAAGAGACAGACATGTATGATTTACAACTCTAGATTTATCAACCCAATCGATTCAACATGTTTAGTCCTTCCACCTTGGTGACCCCACACTCCTAATCATATAAGCTAAAATGTTGCACACTCAATCTTTGGAAGATATATATAAAAAACATAAGTATAGAAAGATTATCTTTCCATTAGGTTGAGCGATTTGATCTGACAAATGTTTTAAATGTTACACTCATGATCTTATTATCCATCAACTTTGTCTTGCTCACTATGCTTAAGGTTAGAGAGAACAAATACACTTTTGGTTCTATTGGTGTTTTCCACCAACAGGGCCCATGCACTTGATCACTGCCTTGTCTCTATGAGCAGGTACACTTCGAGCAAAATATGAAGGAGTTTTACAACTCCTAGACTCCACCAAGTGAAGAACCTAGATCTACGAGCACAAACACACTAGAGATACTAGACACTCAGGCAATCACTGCCCTGAGATGCTTGGGGACGTAACTACTGGAGTAACCCCGTTGTGGAAGAAATTACTGACCTTCTGTCGGTCAAGAGGCGATCCAGGACGCACCGTCATCCTGATCTCCATCGGCATGGTGAACTTCCCAGAAGCACTCTGCGACTTTGGCTCCAGCGTCAACATTATACCCAGGGTACTCTATGAAAAATTCTTTACACATCCTTTATTAGAAACAGCCATGTGTTTGTAGCTTGCAGATCGTATGCTAAGTTTCCCAGAGGGAATATTGAAGAACCTCTGCGTCCGAGTTGGTACCTTGTACGCCCCAGCAGACTTCGTGGTGATAAAGACTGGTACTGATGAGACGACACCCATCATCCTATGGAGGCCATTCCTGAACACCTCAGGAGTTGACATCTACGCTAGTACTGCCAAGATCAGTTTCTACATAAAGGGAAGGAAGGAGATGTTTTCCTTCAAGAACAAGACTACACAAGTCTCAGAGCAATCCCGACATGAACTAAGAAGAGGACCAACAGGAGGAACAAGAACAAGCAAATGTAGACTGAGTCAGCTAAGATGGTCACTGCAGTTCAAGGAGGTCAAGATCGTCGACTTAAGTCACCATTCCTAACCAACTTCCAGAAGACGCTTTGCGACACCGGATGGCAGATCAGACATTCCGAAAGGTTATTAACATGGGAGAAGACAAGTACGATCCACCCATCATCCTTGGGAGACCATTCCTCAGCACCGTTAAAGCAATTATCTACATTGGAACTGGAGAAGTCCACATGCACTTCTCCTCTGAGAAGGTACGACGTTATTTTACTGACCTTAACTATATAGTTGAAGACTCTAAGTAGGTCACGACAAGAAGAAGACGACGCAACCGCAACCAGAGAAGGGAAATCATCAAGGACGGATGGGCAGACTACGAAATAGAAGTTGTAAGGTCTGAAGACATACAGCTTGAACAGAACTGTCCTGAGGAGACCGTAGCACCGAGTCAGGTGTGGAGAGAGAAGATAGTTATACACAAAGCGAAGGCGCCGCCGGAACCACCGACTACGCCATCCAGCAAATCCCAGGACGACTGAGAAAACGGAGAGTCTCGTTTGGAGGACTTAAAAACACCGAACGCCTTGCCAAGAGGTAAACTTGGTAGTTATCCTTTTCCTTTCAATTATTTAAAATAGTTTGCTTAGTTAATCAGGCTCATATCATCTTGAAAAGAAAATAAAAATGTTAAAAATAGTAAGCCCCATGTGAGTATGCTCATGGCATAAAACCCATAAGTACATTCACTGTGGTGGCATAAAAATAAAATAAATATATTCCTATCCTATAAAAATGAAAATATAAAAATAAATTTATGATCCTACTAAAGAGAGTAACATTTATTGAGGAGGCTCAACATGATAAAGGCTAGATATTTATGTTAACACTTAACCAGTTCCACAAAGCTTTGTTGTCTATTTGAGCTCCACAGAATTCAAGGATCAAAGAAGACTAGTAGACGGAGGACATCCTAATCGCTGTCAGGGTACTGCCGACATTCAAATACACCTCCGCCACCTGCTAGCTATATCAGAAGAAATTACGTCAAAATCCAGCTTGGGGGAGAGCACCCCCATTTATCCAGCTAAGTGTTCTACTCATGTTTATACTTTACTCAAATAATAAAAAGATGCATAATTATAAAAACCCAAATAAAGATTTTATGCTTATATATATATATCTTTGCTTAGTTTGCTAAATAAATAAATAAATAAAATTTTCTATGAACCCTCGTGATAAGCTCTCACATGGAAAGGATGAATAGTTGCTCTGCCATGACTAGTTCTCAAAATTGAAATCTCTCTCAAATTTAGGCATGACTGTTATTAATTAAGATTTGCTCTAAACCTGAACTTGTGGGAAGATTACTTGATCTAAAGTCTAAGTTGTTAACGGATATGACATGGGAAGGTTGAGCTGTTGTTTATCTGTTCCTAGAGATGCTAGAATTTTGGAGAATTTTATCTTTAAAAATCTTTAAAATATCACATGATGAGTTCCTGTATGATGAGAGTTTAAATTCCTACCACAGCCATATATACATGCTTATTAGACTATGAACCATACATCACCATTGTTATCACCATCATCATTCTCATTCTCCTCAAAAAGTTTCAAAAGAGCAAGAAAGGTATGTATCCCCTCAAAAGAGCACAAGTAGAATTAGACTTTCACCATTGTTATCACCATCATCACCATACACCATTCATTCACCACACATGCATATCTTGATTTGACTTATTGACTTGTTCTTCTAGATCCATGGTTTGACTATGCAATAAATGTCTTGTAAGTATGTATTAGTTGTCTCCCACCTATGAGCTCCAGATATCAAAACCTTATTAGAGTAGGGTGAGAGAGAGGGCAATGCCACTATGCCTCATACCAAAAATACCACAAACTTTGAGAGAAGGCATACACCACTACTGCCTTGGTAAGGATCCAAAAATACCACAAAAGAGAGACTAGAGAGAGTCATACAAGGAATCTCTGAGTTTTATTTGAAAATCTTCAAAAACTCCAGAGCTATAGTTAATCAAAGAACAAGAGACATGGCACTTGACTAGACCGTTCTATCTTTTAACTACTCAAGACACAAGTGACGGTTGCAAGCCCCATGGTGGAAGGTAAAATGAGTAAATTTAAATCTTAACAGTTTACCCTAACCCAGAGATGAGATCTTGTTTGAACGCATGTGTACCTTTAAGGCATGAAACCACTGCAGAAACTCTTGAGTTCATCTTTGCTCAGGGACGAGCAAAGGTTAAGCTTGGGGGAGCTTGTTGACGGTCCTTAATGCTCACATTTAACCATCAACTAATCATGGAAAAGGATCCAAATGCAACTAACACCTAGACTTAGGGTTTTATCTGATAGAATTCCACGAGTTTTGGTGTTTGTCTATTTCTACAGGGGGTTATCAGGAAATACGGAGGAAAGGCCCACACGTCGGGTTTACATAGCGATATTAACGTACCACGCAATTTTCTATCATCTAGAAGACTCCAGAAGCCACGGGAACGAAGCAGAGGGAGAACAGGGCCTGGCCCAGGGCTCCCGCCCTAAGGACTAGGGCGCCCGCCCTCCTATAGTGTCCAATTTGGACCCGTTTCGCGGATCACGCTCCAACGACATAAAGGATCAAGGATAACCGTTCAATCAATGTCGGTTTGATCCGACGGCCTAGATTCATCTGAAAAGACTCAAAGTTCTACAGAATCAAAGTTATGGTTTCAATTCTTCATCCAAGTAGAGAGGATCCCTCTAGTTTATCTAGTTCTAGTTCTAGTTCCTCTAATTCTAGTTCTAGTTAGTTCTAGTTGTAATCTAGAAAATAGGGAGAGAGAAGAGGAGAGCGGAGGAGAAGCCGGGTCTGTTGGATCTTCCTCAACATTGTACTCTTGCAGCAACTGGTTAGTTCTTCATCGTTCTCTAGGTTCTTCAATTCATAATTCCTGAGTTCTTTAATTACTTTTATTTACATTCAAGTTATTTATTGGATTCTCGCTTGCATCAAGTGCTCTAGTCTTTATAACGCTAGAGTAGTAATTAATAGATTAGACGTGGTGTTTAGTCTTGCAATTACCTGGAATTGCACTCAATCCTGCGGATTGTTGTGGTAGCCCTAGGGTAGTGACAACCCTAACGGTCGACGTATTCCACCTCGTTCGGATCGGTGTTTGTAGGACCGTAGTCAGAGCTTCCTAGCCCCCTTCTCATCTCTTTCTGTGGTTAGTGTTCTGATGTCTCGAAATAAATAATCTTTGAAGTAATTCTTGATCCTTAGATCAACTAGAGAACTCTCAGGAAACTTCCCTTCTTCCCACCAAAAATAATTATATAGTTATCCTTGGGCGATCTTGAATCTTAATTAGTACACTCACGTTCCTTGTGGAAAATCGATACTCTAGAATATTCCCGGGTGAAAGCTACATCGGTATCCGTGCGCTTGTGGAATTTTCTGTTTGCGTTTAAAATACCCAACAGACACTCAAGCAGGCAGTTACATTTTACCTCGTTTGTATCATGTGCGGTGTTGTTTTCTGTGTTATCAGCGTGAGTTGTAAGCCTTGGTATAAAAGGCTGGATGTTTAGGGAGTGTGTTATCGCAGAGTGTTGGTTGTAAACACTATTTTATCTAAACTTGGAGAAAGCGAAAAGGGGAGCTGTCACCTTGGCGGTTCCCGACGTGTCTGAGTTCAATTCTTGCGATCCAGTGTTCATAGGTTAGCCAATCTAATCATCTAGCATTTGTGATTGTGTTCCTGAAATCAACAACAACAACTCTCCCATGTCCGCGCCCAGCAGCAGCTCGCCCTCGCCCTCGCCTGGCCTTCCCGCTTGCGGCGGTTGCACACTGACTCTTCTGCATGACGATGGTCCGCCCCACGTGTTGTCGAGGAGGTACGAGTCGTCATGATGAGCAGCACCCGTGGTCCACCGCGTGCATCGTCGAGGAGTTGGGATTTAGCGGCGTATTGTCGTTTGGTTCGAGGCCAGGAGCCCTGTGGTGGCGCCTACCTGGCGCTCACGCTTGCCACGCTAGGAGGCATGCATCCACGGTTGTGTACGGATGCATGTGCCCTCTGTGTGAACTCGCCTTGGGTGGACGAGGAGGCCATGGTGGAGCCACCGATGCCTCACCATGCATGTGCCCTCTGTGTGAACTCGCCTTGGGTGGACGAGGAGGCCCTGGTGGAGCCACCGATGCCTCACCGTGGTGGAGGCAGCGACTACATGCCAACAGACCGCGACCGCAGTAGAGCACGACTGTAGAAGGTGGCTCGTGTAGCGGAGTCCGCGGGGCTAGTGTTGAACAAGACCGATGGGATAAAACGAATCGTGGCTCTCAATGCGGGTTTCACACCATTTTTGACATTTTGAAAACAACGCTGTATCGTTTCACTAGGGTGAAACTTTTCCATTCTCTCTCCTCCTAGTTTCTTGCAAAAAGTGTGCTCTTGCTGATGTGGCAGACTATTTAATATGCATGACACTCTTGGTGAAACTTCATTGAGACATGGGGTTTTATTTGAGTTTCATGCACATTAAATATGCTGATGTGGCGCTATATTAATGAAGAGAGATGATAAGAGTTTCATGCGAGTAGAGAGAGTTTCATTCCCATAAAACTCTTATTCATTGTTTCCAAAATATAGATGTGTTGGAAACTATGTTATGAAAGATCACCATGATGGAGATGGAGATCACCATGATGAACAGATAGATGGAGATGGAGATCCCAAAAGTGATAATGGGATATACCAAGTTATATCTGTGTTTATGCCGTTCTGTAATACCCGATTTTAAGGACAAAATCAGATATGCACCATATGTGAGTTTTAGAAGTCAAATCCCACATATAACTACAAATAAGGGGTAATATCAAAAGACAATGCATAAATATATAACGTACTTAGTATAAAAGATATAACCTTTGATAGCAAACAGCGGATAGACAACTCCAACCTTCGGGTATTAACTTCACTCTACAGGATCCAACTAACTGGTTGATCACAAGCCTAAACCATCTCCTGAAGTGTGGGGGAAAATAGCAAGAGTGAGTCCATGTCGAACTCCACAAGTATAGCAACTAGATTGTATAGCTCCCACAATCTCATGATCAATGTGACATAAATAATGTAAAGCATTAAATAAATAATAAACAATGAGCATATTTAACACACAAGATTCATCATCGTCGATGCAAGAATCCCCAAGGCCGCTCATGACCGTGAGCACGGCTAGTATACCAGTTCTACACTCTGCAGAGGTTGTACATCTTTACCCATGAGTCATGATTTACCCTTTCGCCCGAGGTGATCAGCCTCTTAACCCACTTCCAAGGAAGGTCGGTAGGGATCGCTATGAAGCCTTTCAAAAGTTCGTCTAACATGTTAGGGCCGCAAGGTTTCCTTTGCGCGTAGATATAGAGCCCCCCTTCCGATGGCACAATGACGCGCAGCCTATACACATACAGATAGAGGCCACACTATACCCAAAACAGTTCAGCCCCTCCGCCCTTTCGGGTAACCTCTAACAAGCTAGAAAAGGGCTTCATACTGAGCTAAAGCCAGAGCCATTATAGCCCTCATGGTTGCACTATTGTCCCGGTTATCACTTACAGATAAGTCATCAAGTTGCTAAAAAGTCATTTTTATCATTTATTACTTAACATTAATCTAGTCACAGGATCATGGTCACAGAAATAAAATCCAAATGCTATACTTGCCTTAATCCAATTGCTCTTGCTTATCCTGCTGGTCTCACAAGTTGTCCAAGGCTCAGATCTTGATCACTGAAGTACTCTTGTTCACCACGAATTGTTCACCGACTAAACTCGATCATCGATCATCAACACACAAACAATCGGAGACAACATACACGAAGCAAACAAGGCTACAATTAGAACAGTACAGCAATCATATAAAAACAGTATGAAAAATTTATAAAATGATTTTACGCATCGCTACGATTTCATAGACGTCAAGATCACGAAAATCGGAGTTAAAACGTAGGAGTTATGAATTTTCTAAGATTTTACATAGAAGAGTAATTAATTAATTAAGGTCACGAAATTAAAAAGTTTCAAACTGGTGAATAAGGTTTACTAACATGTAGAGCTCATGAAAACGAACCTAACGCAATTTGAATGGATCAAAACGGATTTAAAATGACCAATTTATGAGCAAAATACTTTCAGTGGCAATTTAGTAAATACTGAAAACGTATTTTGAAACCAAGACGAGTTATTTACGCTTTCAAAAGGACAAAGCGTATTCTCAGAAACCGTCATGGAATGTGGGTTCTATATCTAAGAAGTAGAGGGGCTCTTTAATAAAAATCCCCGCGAAGGGGTATCCTCCAAATCTGGCCGTTAGATCGTGTTTCAATGGCTCTGATCAAATTCCAGGGGGAGAGAGAGGGGTCTCTCAGCCGGCCGGTCACCGGAACAGGACCTCCGGTGGCGGCGCCATTGATGGCCTCGTCGGAGTTGATGGGAAACATGCTACCGAGAGCCAAACTCCAATTTAAAAACACGGGAAGCAAGAGGAGGTCAAGACGAACTCACTGGGAGGGTTTTCAAGGCCGGGGAGAGCTTGGAGTCGGGCGGACCACACGGATGGCGGACGGTGACTTCCTGAGCAAGTTCGGCATTGGTTAGCGTGGCCTAGAATGTGAGAGAGAGCAAACGGAAGGTCTTGGTGGCTTCGTTACCCAAACGCGGAGCTCGGCAGCAAATCAATTTCGGCCGAACACTCGCGAATTGCAAGAGCCACGGCAGCGGCGAGCTTAGTTCCCGGTGAGATCCAAATCGCGCTGCAAACAGCGGCTAGGGCTCGGTTAAAGCGTGCGCTAAGAAAAAGGGGGTCGCGGCGGGGTCTTAGGGCCTTTATAGTGAGCTTGGACCACACGTTTGCAAGGAAATCTCGGGTTTCTGGGATCGTATGGCGCGGTTGGGGTAGGAGTCCATCTTGGTAACGAAACGAGGAAGGAGAAAGGAAGGGAAAGGGAAGACACTGACAAGCGGGGCCCAGCTGGCAGTGGAAAGAAGGGAAGGGGAGGCGCGGCTGGGCTGACCTGCTGCGTATCGGGCCGAGCGGAGGGGAAAGGGGGAAAAAGAGGGGTGCGCTGGCTTGGGCCGGAGAGGGGAAGTGGGGCGCCACTCGGGTCATGGGCTGGCTGAGCTTCACGGCCTATGAAAGCAGAAGGAGAGGAGGTGCACTGGCGGGCCGTGGGTGGGGAGAGGGGATTTGGGCCATCAGGCCAGGAAGAGGGAGAGGAGGGGATTTGTCTTTTATTTTCTATTTCCATTTCTTTAATTGCAAAGCCATTTTCAAAACCATTATAAAAATCACTTTGAATTATGTTTGAAATATTTTTGATCTTTGGTCAAATCACTCATCACAATAAAAATGAATTTTCGAGCATGAATGCTCAACCTTATTTCTAATCCTATGATAAATTTTAATTTACTAAAAAAATATTATTTCTCTATATTCCATGAACACAAAAATGCAAAATTAAATCATTTCACCTATTTCAAAAATTATAAATTTTAGGGTGTTACACGTTCTTACTATGTTCTACTTTCATATGCGATGATATTTTTGTCTACATGCGCACAGTAGTGAAGTAGAACGATCCCTCAGCAATATTTAAATTACATTCTTCCCCAAACCTTGCACTGTTATGTGTCTTGTACGATCGGTGGTAGGTCTATGAAATTAGGGTGCCACTGATTTTCCTTAACTAGGTAGGTTTGTATCAGATACTTACTGCAGAAGGGTTGGTTACTTAAACAAGGTCATCCTAACGGTTAGGGACCTCGGAGCATAAGTAGTTGGGCAACACAAGCATTGAGATGCCACCCCAACAACAAGAGTCACATGTGATATGATCAGCAAGGATTTGCTTACCGATCTACCATGTCTACTAGTGGTGATGCTAAAGCTCACTAGTATACTTGTTAGTTGTGGGTCTTGAATCACTAAGTATCAATCGAGGGTCTTGAATCACTAAGTCTGTAGTTAAGACATGTGAAGAGGCTCACGAGATATGTAAGTCTTGCTTACTAGGAAAGATGACCAAGGCACCTTTCACAGGCTTTCCTGAGAGAGCGTCTGACGTGTTGGAACTTGTACATACTGATGTATGTGGACCAATGAGCACGACAGCTAAAGGCGGATTCCAATACTTCATAACTTTTACTGATGATTTTAGTAGATATGGATATGTCTACTTAATGAAGCATAAGTCTAAAACATTTGAAAATTTCAAAGAATTTTGGAATGAAGTAGAGAATCAACATGGCAAGAAAATTAAGGCTTTGCAGTCTAATCGTGGAGGCGAATATTTGAGTCATGAATTTAGCAATCATCTAAAGAGTTGTGGAATTGTTCCACAACTTATGCCACCTAGAACGCCTTAGAGGAACAGCGTGTCCGAGTGACATAATCAAACTTTGTTGGACATGGTTCGATCTATGATGAGCAAGTCGGACCTACCTTTATTGTTTTGGGGATACGCTCTAGAAATAGCCGCTTTCACTTTAAATAGGGTGCCATCTAAGTCTGTAGTTAATACACCATATGAGATGTGGACTAGTAAGTGTCCTAGTTTGTCTTTTCTAAAAATTTGGGGTTGTGAAGTTTATGTCAAACGACTTATATAAGATAAACTAACACCCAAATCGGACAAATGTTTTTTCGTGGGATACCCCAAAGGAAACTTTAGGGTATTATGTCTATAACCAGACAGAGGGCAAAGTGTTTGTTACTCGAAACGGTGTTTTCTTAGAGAAAGAGTTTCTCAAAAGGGAGAAAAATGGACAGAAAGTTTATCTTAAAGAAGTTCAAGATGATCCAGTTGGGAATGACTCTTCAAGTGATGCTAATGTAGCAGAACAAGTTGAGACACCCGTGGTAGTAGAAACACCACCACAACTATGAAGATCTGCAAGACTTCATGAATTGCATGGGAAATTGTTATTGTTAGACGATAACAAACCTGCAAATTATGCAAAAGCAATGATGGACCTAGATTCCAAGAAATGGCAAAGTGCCATGAGATCCGAGATAGATTCCATGGGAGACAATCAAGTTTGAAACTTGGTTGATCCGCCTGATGGGGTTAGACCCATAGAGTGCAAATGGATCTATAAAAAGAAAAAGATTATGAATGGAAATGTTCATGTCTACAAAGCTTGACTTGTCACAAAGGGTTTCAGGCAAGTTCAAGGAATTGTTTACAATGAGACTTTCTCACCAGTAGTGATGCTTAAATCTATCTAGATCATTCTAGCAATCGTATTTTGATTATGAGATATGGCAGATGGATGTTAAAACAACCTTTCTAACTGGAAACCTAGAAGAGGAAGTGTATATGATACAACCTGAAGGTTTTGTTGATCTTAATAATGCTAGAAAATATGCATGCTTAAGAAATCCATTTATGGATTAAAGCAAGCATCTCGGAGTTGGAATATTCATTTTGATGCAGTGGTCAAAGGATTGGCTTTCGTCAGAATAAAGAAGAACCTTCTATTTACAAGAAGGAAAGTGGGAGCGCTGTTGTATTTCTAATCTTATATGTGGATGACATATTATTGATTGGGAATGACATTGTAATATTGCAATCAGTGAAGACTTCACTGAATAATAGTTTTTCTATGAAGGATTTAGGAGAAGTAGCATACATTTTGGGCATTAAGATCTATAGAGATTGGTCCAAAAGGCTAATAGGATTAAGCCAAGATACACACATAGACAAGGTGTTAAAATGGTTCAACATGGAACAATCTAAAAGAGGGTTCTTGCCTATGTCACATGGCATGCGCTTTAGCAATAACTAGTGTCCTTCATTAGAAGAAGAGCGCAAACGCATGAGTAAGGTTTTATATGCATCGGCAGTTGGTTCGATCATGTATGCCATGATATGTACTCGCCCAGATGTCTTATATGCTCTAAGTGTTGCGAGCAGGTACCAAGCTAGTCTAGGTGAAAGTCACTGGACACTTGTTAAAACCATTCTTAAGTACATGAGAAGGACTAAAGATGTGTTCCTAATCTATGGGGTGACAAGGAGCTCGTTGTAAATAGTTACACAGATGCTAGCTTCCAAACTGACACAGATGATTCGCACTCTCAATCATGTTTTGTGTTCACAATAAATGGTGGTGCAGCCAGCTAGAAAAGTTCCAAGCATGCGAGAGTGACCGATTCTACAACTAAGGTCGAGTACATCACAGCTTCTGAATCTACAAAAGGAAGGTGTTTGGATGAGGAGGTTCCTCATTGAACTTGGTGTGTTTCTAAATGAGTCAAGCCAATTGAATCTACTTTGTGACAACAATTGGACGATTGTGTAGGCTAAGGAGCCTAGGAATCACCAAAAGAACAAACATGTGCTGTGGAAGTTTCACCTCATTCAAGAGTTCGTTAGGCGAGGTGCAATTACGATGTGCAAGATACATATGAATTTGAATATTGCAGATCCTTTCACAAAGGCTCTTCCACAGCCTAAGCATGAGGCACACTTGAGGTCTACGGGTATTAGATATCTTAGAGATTAACTCTAGTGCAAGTGGGAGACTGTTAGGAATATGCCCTAGAGGTAATCATAGAGATGATGATATTACAGTTGTATCCATTACATATATTATGAGTTTGATGAATATCCATTATAGACAAACTTGTATCGATTAACAATTATGTGAATTGTTTGTGAAACTCTTTTACTTGTATGGTTATGTTGATGCAAAAGTGGATTTGCAAACATAAAGGACTAATTCCTGATTCAACGTTAAGGCGTGCCAACCGATTTGACCTACAACCGACAAAGGTGATAACTCGAATACTTTGGTCCCGACAACAGCGATGCGCCCGGATGCCATGGCCAAGAGGTATTCACGCGGAACTTGAGAATCCGTCGAGTTTGACTTGATGAATTCCTAAGAACTCGTAAGTAAAAAGAAAATATGTGAGTTGACGAAGTCGTCGAAAAGTAGATGCTAGAATAGATGTGAAAACTTGTGTTTGATTGATTGTGTTGTCTCTTACATCGCTACTAGGTCTATATTCATTCCCTGTCATAAAGAGTTACAACCAGGTACGACTAGGATTCTAATTCCAAATTAAACAGAATCCGTATATAAAACAAACTCTAATAACTATGGAAATCACTAATTTATCTATCCAAGGTGATCGGCACACCACCATCATCTTCCCGATGATCCCTACGCCTTCCTCCACTATCAACGGCATATCATCCTCCATCGACATCGGCAACCATTAATATCAGCCATCGGCATAGATCAACCATTATTCTGGACTTGGTCATATCCTGCTGCTTTATCATCGGCAACTCCTCTGTCAACTGGTCATCACTTTTTCGCCTGCCGATCCAAGTTCTATCAGTTTTCCAGATACGTGTCAAAAAATGGTGTCAACGCATGCCCCCCCAATTTCGGAGTATAAAATCATTAATTCTCTGAAATTCTCTCCTAGTAATGACACTCTTTTCGTAGTTATTACCTTCTGACAGCAATTAATTACCAAATCCAAACAACCTTAACTCGGATTTCCAGCAGGCACCTCAAATTTCTCAACCTCCCGAACCAAATCTCCTAAACATCCGCTCATCGGCAACTATTCCTTTAGAGTGGACTACCGATGAGCCGACCAGGAGATTCTGCACAGTGAAATATCTCCTAAAATCAAGACCGCTTGCTGTCAAATCACCTGTATAATCCCTTGATTACCGTGCGAATAGTTACCATATCCACCTGAACACCCTCGAATTTCACGGATACGGCAAAGAGATAAGTCAGAAATGCCCGTGCTCATTTTACCCTATAAATACTTCCTTCCTTGGTACTCTTTCTCTACCTTACCATCCTTCATTCCCCAAACTCATCTATTCCGGCGGCAGCATTGTTGAAGAGCCCGAAAATTTCAGCAAAGTCCTCCCCAACGGTTCCTCAAGTCTCCGATCTTCTCCTCCGGGAAGCAATGGCCGCCAACTTCATCGTCTCTAAGGTTAATCTATTCCCATCTTTCCTCTTTTTGCCGCACCTCTTTACTTTTTGCAAGTTTACTTACTTAGCATTTTTCTTTCTTCTTTCTTTTTCTCTGTTCTTCCAATCTTCAAACCATAGGAACTGAGCGAGAAAATCGTCATTCCTACCGAGCAACCTCACCTTTAATGCCTCAGTCCACTGGGTAATCCAGATCCTACCGATCTGATTAATGCAGAGACAAATAGAATTCCCTTTAGAGCCGAGAACTTTTCTTTAGATCTGTGGAAAGATGCCTTCTGATCCCGGGCAAGTTCCACCAAGGGATGGAAGGATTGGTTCCTGAGGGTTAGCGACACGAATGAAGTGTTTTGGGGTGAACACAAACTAGATCAATGCATGAGGTTATCTATTGCCGATATGGAGAGAAATGAGTCACTGCTGATAGCTTCCTCATACTTCTGGTCAGATACCCTCAATGCCTTCCTTTTTGGTCACGGCCTAGCTTCCACCACTCTTGTCGATGTTCTCATGCTTATCTGTTTAGACATTGCAACTGCCGATGATGGCCATTTGTTCGATCGCATGGCCGAACGCAAAGTAGAAACCCGCAACATCGACGGTTGGTCAGGGTATATCCAGAAGTATCAGAGAACAAGACTAGTTGGGCAGAGGGAACACGCCATTTTCCTGAACATGTGGCTAGATAAATTCATCTTCTATGGTCGATCGGTAGGGCCAACTTCTGTGTACTTATCGGCAGCAGAAAGGTTGGCCGATGGTGGCCGATTCCCTCTTGGCCAATATCGACTAGGCTCCGCCTATCATCTCCTCCATCAAGTGACTGAGAAACTCCTGTTAGGTGAACCCATCGGCAACTTAGGAGGCCCCTGGTGGTTCATCAACATGTGGCTCAATGTTCATATGCACAAATGCGTTCGGTTTGATTTCTTTGCACAGCAATTCCCCAAAGACATTGCCGAAGATTATGAACTGGCCGACGATGAATCGGCCACTCGCTCACCCCTCAATTATGGTGAAGCTGCCATAGTTCTCCCTCGCACCGGATGCAATGAAAACCAGATTGGCCGATTCTTTCAGACCTTGTATGATGGCCTCTCCAAATATCAATGAGCATAGATGCCTTATGAAGATTTAGAAACCAGATTCCCACTCACTTTCCATCCTTTTGACAATACTCTTAACAAGGATAATGACTTGATGATGGCAATCATCACTCTGAGGGCAATTTCAGTGAACACCTTCGGTACCGGGAAGAACACCAACCCCACCTATGAGTTCTACAACCCATCGGCATTAGCTCGCCAACTAGCTTTCGGCCAACTGCCGAACAGACTCTGTTATGCCGATGTGCTGAAACCAAGGGAGACCATAACCAGTGGACTTGAGTGGATAAGGATAGCTCAACTCCAACCAAATGCCGATACAACAGACATCGATCTATCGGCCTGGGTTCCAGCTCTCTTTATTACTCAGCTGTATAAACATTGGTGGGAGGAATGGAAGGAGCATCTGTTCAGCGCATCGGCTCACACATACCGCGGTAGGATCGACTTTGACTATAAAGTCCTCGATAACATCGTAAGTCTTTTTACCGATACTTTGGTTCCTTTGTTACCTTTGATCTTATTGGCAACTTACTTGTTTTTTTATTTCAACAGGTCGACAACCTAGCACCAGCAATCAGCAGAAGTGGAAGGCTGATCGAACTTCTCCCATCAGGTCCGATTTCTCTGATCGGCCACAATGCGCCAAGCCTAGCAGCCCTGATGCATCGGAACATACGCTTCAAGAAGACGACCACCAAACGGTCAAAAGTATCTCCATCGGTTGCTGCTGCTACCTTGGCACAGGCTTTCAAGGTAAAACTCTTAATAATAATTTTTATTACTGAATTCATCCCATACTCACTTCAGTTTATTCAGGGTACATCGGCTACAACAGGAACTTCATCGGTAATTTTTTATCCTTCAGCAGAATTCCATCAGTACTCTTTCATATTTTTACTCATGAAATTTTGGTTGTTGTAGCAGCAAACTGGCAAATCGGCTAAGACCAGAAGCGCTCAAACGTCAAGTGCCGATGCCCCCCAGCCCCATCAAGCTCCAACCAAGAGAAAGGGTCCCAAAAGCACCAAGACCCAGCCGAAACGTCAGAATACAACACCATCTTTTCCACCTCGTCTAGTATCATCGATCCAGGTAGCATCATCTCCTTCTCCACCGGAAACCCAGACATAAGAAACATCTCCTCCTCCCCGATCAGTACCTCAACTGCAAGAAGCACCAGCCGATGTTTCGGAACAGATAGCCGATCCGGTTGATCTGGGCACATCATCGGCCATCCCTCCAGAACAGACGATCATTATACCTCCTCAAGGTAAAGCACTGATCACAGAATTATTACCGATGAATTTATCTTATAATTCATAATCATCCTTGTAACTTTTTAGTTGAAGTCATTCCATCGACAACCCCAGCCGATCAAACCATAGCACCAGCTGCATCTCCTCGTCAGAGGCAAGAAATCTCCCTAAAGCAAGTAAGTTATCCAATTTTTAGACTTTACATTATCAACATTTAGTCTTGAATAACTCATATTCTTCCTTTTCTAGGAACAAGATTCCCCAGACAACCTATTTTCCTTTGCCATTGACATTTCTGATGATGAAGGCGAAGAAGCTAGCTCTTCTTAGGCAGTTGGAATCTCATCGGCAGAAATCAAAGCCAAGTTGGAAGATCTATTAGCTCTGCTGCACCAAGACACGGCTCAGCTAGTAGATGATTCTGCTTCGGCCAAGGCTTTATTCAAGACTCTTTGTGGTCAGATTCCAACCGATGCTGAAGAGATCCTTTTTCAAGCTGCTCACTTGGAAAGCCGCTAGCTCCAGTATCAGAAGGCCACTCAGCGTCTTGCCGATAGAGCTGCTCACGCCCGACTCGCAGAGGAAATGATGCAAGTAAAGCATGCTGCCGATGAGAAACACAAGAGTATCGGTGTTCTACAGTCCTCAGGGGATGAGCTAAAACAAAAGATCTCCGACCTATCGGCAAGAAGAGAAGCTCTGCTGGCTGAACTCAAGCAAGTGGAAGAAGCCTTGACTCAAGCTCAACAAGAAGAAAGTCAGCTGCCCGCGGTGCTCAAAACTCTTCAGCAAGAAAGAGATGCCTAGGCCCGCAAAGCACTGCATATGAAGAAGAAGCTGAAGCCGGTGGAGGGTTCTGCTGATGAAGATACTCGAGAAACAGAAGAGGCCAACCAGATCCGTCTGTGTGCCATATCAGCTATCCAAGCTCTGCTGAACCTATGAGCTCTTCATCGACAACTTGTTCAATTCTGCCATCAAAACTTCTAATTATTTTGGTCTAGCCAATAGGACTGTTATCGGCACTTAAACACTATGCATGATTCCAGATACATTTTATCCAGCCGATAGGTTTGTTATCGGCATTTGAACTTCTATGCATTAATCCAGATACTAGGATAGTATCTTTTTAAATATTTTCCATTTAATGCTCTGGGAAATTCAACTCCTTTGAGAGTTTCTAAAATATAAGCATTACCAGGAGCAGATCGACTTATTCGATAAGGACCCTCCCAATTAGGAGACCATTTTCTAAATTTTGAACTTTTAGTGTCAATCGGTAGAATCAGCTTCCACAGTAAATCTCCATCAGCAAACCCCTTGGCCTTTACTTTCTTATCATACCATTTAGCAACTATCTTTTTATTTTCTTCTATGCTAATTAAAGCTCTCAACCGATGCCCTGCTAAATCATCCAACTCGTCTTTCATCAAGGTGGCATAGTCATCGGTATTTAGTTGATCCTGAGAAAAGATCCGCCTAGAACCAATCTTTATCTCCCATGGTAATACGCATCATGCCCATACACCAATTGATAGGGTGAAACTTTGGTTGAGCCATGACACGTCATCCGATATGACCACAAAGCTTCAATTAACAATGTGTGCCATCTCCTAGGATTTTCTTCAACTTTCCGTTTGATGAGCTTAATAATCCCCTTATTAGAAGCTTCGGCCTGCCCATTAGCTTGAGCATAGTAAGGAGAAGAATTCAACACCTTAATCCCCATACCGATTGCAAATTCATCAAACTCTCACGATGTAAACATAGTACCCTGATCGGTAGTAATCGTCTGGGGAATACCAAATCGGTAAACAATATGCTCCTTTACAAAATCGATCATATTGGCTGATG
Organism: Sorghum bicolor; assembly: GCF_000003195.3. Taxonomy (NCBI): domain Eukaryota; kingdom Viridiplantae; phylum Streptophyta; class Magnoliopsida; order Poales; family Poaceae; genus Sorghum; species Sorghum bicolor. The sequence continues at coordinate 12,845,768 of NC_012871.2, read as the reverse complement.
TCACTTTCTTCAAGGGATTAGCCTCAACCCATTTAGTGAAATAATCAGTGGCGACTAAGATAAACTTATGCCCTTTGCTTGATGGTGGATAAATTTAACCGAGGAGATCAATAGCCCATCCCCGGAACGGCCAAGGTTTAATAATAGGATTCATGGCCGATGTGGGCACTCTTTGAATATTGCCAAACTTCTGACATCCTTGACATCCCTTGAAATATTTAAAGCAATCTTCAAGTATAGTCGGCCAATAATACTCGTTTCTCCTAATCATCCATTTCATCTTGAAAGCCGATTAATGTGCCCTACACACTTAAGCACTTAAGCAAGACTCTATCTATCGTTCGGTAGTATAACTCTTCTTCAAGGAGTACATATTTTGCAGCTTGAAACCTAACACGCCTTTCAACTTTCATGGATGGATCCTTTAAATAATCAATAATTTCGTGTGAGGACACACATAAATAATCATAACCCATCGACAACTCCTCTGTCAACCGGTCATCACTTTTTCGCCTGCCGATCCAAGTTCTATCAGCTTTCTAGATATGTGTCAAAAAACGGTGTCAACAGGTTATTCTAAAGTTGTCCTTGATCAGAGTTCGTGTGAGGACACACATGAATATTAGATTAGCACATGTATTAGTTGATGACTATATTTCACAAGTCATAGACATAGAGATGTCAAACTAATAATATTGACACATGTATGACATGTGGCTGGACTGACCTAATGTGAGATGTTCTTATTATCTCTTTATGCATCATGTACGTTATGTCCTTAGACCTGAGATTGTCGTATGTTCTCGAGATGTGAAACGACCTACTTAGAGACTACTAAATGCTACTCCATAACAGGGTGGTTATAAAGGTGGTCTTTGGGTTTGTCGGGAAACATGTTGTGAGACATAGATAATGAAGATGGAACTTGCCCCTCTCTATGTAAGAGAGATATAACTGGATCTCTCAAGTAATTGGATCAACAAATAATGCATGGCCTTGCTTATTCGGTTAAGTGTTAACCCCATGAATTGGACCAAATATCGTGAGGCAAGGGAATAATATGTATGTGTTTGCAGTGGTTCGTCTGATATGATCTTTGCATGCGTATAGGAGTTGTCACGCCTTGCTAGAGGCCACTGTCAACTATTGGGCGAGTAAGGAGTACTCGGCCCAAGTCCATATGTACGTGAACCATAGGGTCGCACGCTTAAGGCGCTAGAAGCCTAATTCGGGTTGGACCCAAATTAGACAAGGCTTAAGGTTTTCTAATTAGGCCTCCAGCTCGGGGCTGATTAGGGGATGCCTATATAAGAGAGGGAGGGGGCACAGCCAGGGTTAACTCATGCCATTAGGCAGCCGCCGCCGCTCACCCACGCTCGTGCCAATTGCTCTTCACGGACCTAGCAATCCGGAGGCGTGATACTTCTTCCCCGCATGTGTGGGATACCTCGGAGGTGCTGCATCTAGAGCACAAGGACGAACCACATGAGAGGGATTGATGTGGTGGACGACCATGCAACTGCACGGCACTGCTACTATGCGCACGACTACACCGAGTCGCTTCCGTTGCACCTGCGCGTCTAGTGGTAATCTCGTGATCTATAACTGGCAGTTGATCCTATTTTATGAGGTCGAAATTTTTATTTTCTAGCTAGCGTAGCATCCTTATGATCCTTCAGAGCATGTGGGGCACAAAGATTTGATGGAATAGAGAAAAGGGAGCAGACGCAAGACAGAAAGAGGAAAGAGAGCTCACGCCTGATGCAGTGGCTTTTTAATGAGAGGGTGAATGCACGATCCCGCAGCTGGACACAGACCACACTAGACCGCATGAAACGGCTTAGTGCAATTCGTGTGTTTTCCAAAACATGGGAAACAACGCTGGCTCATCTTAGGCCAATCTCAATACATAGTTTCATGGTACAGTTACTAAAACTATAAACTAGGTAACGGAGCCTGTGGAGTTTCATGGGGATGAAACTCCTTCATTTAATGACCCTGTCAAATCAGCAATTTTGCTTGTATGACACCCTATTTAATGTGCATAACACTCTCATGAAACATGCATTGAGACTGACCTTATGACCATAAAACTCCAATCCTCACTCTCTTCCTTGATACATTCAAAATATTTTTTTTCTGACATGTCACTCCATTTAATATGCATGAAATCTCCATGATATCCTTATTAAGATTGGCCTAATAGATAATTCCGTGTGACCCATCAGCCATCATAAAAGAGCCTTACTACCCATCAAACATGTTCTTTGACCGTTTATGCGTATACAAGCTTATTATAAAAATTCTGGTGGTTTATATATACCATAATATGAGGTCGTCAATTGGTTTTCGTTGCTCTCTTTAAGTCATTTAACCGTATAATACCATCTTTTTTGTTTTTAGCCTTTTTTCAAAAAAAATCTCATAAATATGTTCCTGGTAGTTTTATTTCGAAATATGGACTCAGGGCTTGGCGCCATGGACAATGATGCCAAGCCAACACAGCTTGGCGCCAATGGCAATGGCGCCAAGCCCCCGTCTATGTGGAAGTTGTGGCTAACATGGAGGGGCCCCTTGGCGCCATGATGGGTGGTGTCAAGGTTGGCGCCATGCATCGTGGCTCTAAACCCCTGTTTAAATGAATTGGTAGCCCCTCTTTCTCCCTAAGGTTTCTTTCTTTTCTTCCTCCTTTATCTTGTGTTTTCACTCTCACCACTACACCCTACCTCATGAATCCATATTTTCACCCGTAAACTTGGATTTGATCCATAGATCTTCGAGAGCAACGTACCCTCTCTCCCAACCATAGTGACAATTCAAATGTTCTAAAATACAACTAACACGTACCGAAATAATGCGAAACACATAATTTTGGTATGTATTAGTTGTATTTTAGAACATTTGAATTGTCACTATGGTTTTAATGTTAATTTAATATGTAATGCGCACCCGTAGGATGCCTAGGCATGGAAAGACTAGGAAACCAAGGTATGCGTTCATTGTTGTGCATTATGTTGTAAACCCTAGGTTTATGCTTTAATGTTTCGTGTTCAGATAATAGAAGTAAATTATTTCAATTGTAGCTATGGTCAGACCATCGGAAGTCCTTACGAGCTAAAGCCTCTCTCTAGTGGTGTTCCAAGACCCATGTGCTTTTGTGGTGATCCTTGTAAGGTAGAAATTTCTGAAGATGAGGAAACTTATAAGCAGAGGTATTGGATGTGTTCCAATTTTGCATGGAAGCCAACACCGCAATAGCACCGTAGTAACTTTATTGTGAGAAAAATTTTTATTGTGCATTGAGTATTTTGTCATATGAAGCATGATTTATTTGTTTTATAACAAATATCTTTGTTGTAGACCCCTTGTGCGATTTTGAGCCATGGATCGAGACAGAGATTCAGGAGTCGGACAAGCGGCTTCTACAAGGCCTGAAAGAGTGTCACACCCCAATTTTTTTTGATTTTGGGTTGTGCATAGAAAATACTAATTAAAATAAATATTTTTGATATTTGGATAAAACTTCTAATGTGAGTTTAAAATAGCATCAATTAGTTATAGGAAATATATCATTCTTTAAAATTTTCTAAATTAATTTGATGGGCTTTTGTTGATGTGGTGTGATGCTTGTTTGCTGCTTGGCTTTGTGTTTGGCTAAAATTTAGACTGCGTTAGTAAGTCGTTGTTTTTTTATCCGACATGACTTTGTCCTTTTCTATAATCAAGTTTCCTCTTTCTTGATCTTAACCTTTTTATTTAGAGTTTTTCATATCCCTTTATTCTTCTCTAAATCAATCTTTTGGGTATATCTTTCATCAATCAATCTATTAAAATTTCTTTAGAGTTTTCCAGCTTTTTCTTAAATTCTTTTCCACTTTTCTATGAGCATAATCTAATTTTTAGATTCTCCAATTATCTTATCATGAGCTCCAATTCTCCAATTATCTTATCATGAGCTCCAAATACTTTATTTAGATTCCTCATATTCTAAAGTGTCTCTAAGAATTTTCCCTAAATTTTTGGAGCATTAAGAGTATTTTTCGTAGGTTAAATATCAATTCTAGATTTTGTAGAATTATTTTTTTTCACGAAATTAATTAAATCCGAAAATAATAAAATATCTCATTTTTATACCAACCTTGAACCCTAACACTATATATATGCCGGCGTAGCTCTCGACGCGCTGATTCTGAAAGTACGGCCGCTTTTCCGAGTTGTCGCTCCTATCATCCTAGATCTAAAGCCGAAGTTTCGAAACCTAGAACTTCCGGCGAACCTTCGGCGTGCTTTTTCGGCCATGTTTTTCATCTTCGGCGAATTCTGCTTCTACCCCAAGGTTCGTCTCGACGTTCTCTACACAGGCACGCTATTTATTTTGCAAATTCATTCCCGTTTGATTGTTCCTAACCCATCTTTCTCTTTTCCGGCGAACCACCATTAACGATCGTGAAGTTAATTGTTCTCCGAATTGTATTGCTGTCTGGCATCTGCCGGCCAGGCGGCCACATCCTTGAGCCTGCTAGTTCCGTCTTCGGTCCCTCCATTCGTGCACAGGGGGAGGAAGCCATCGCTGCCCTGTGCGATAGCCTTGCCGCAGACCGGCGCCGAACTTCCATGCGTGGGCCTAGCCCCGGCCGGTGCGGACCAAGCTATCGGCAGGCCAACTGACCAAGGATCAGCGGCCGTGGCACCCCAGCTAGTCGTTCTTCTCCCCTGGCCAAGGGTCTCCGCTGAGCTTCAATGGACGATGGTCATGGAGGCCACGGGTGTTCGTGTTCTGCACGTTCTGTTCAAAGGAAGACGACGAGATATTTACTGCTTTACCACTGGTTTGTAAATTCTGTCGCGTTAACGTTTTAATTCCGATTTGGTCCATTCAAATTATATTGAATTTATATCGATGCGCTCTACACGGTAGTGTTAAAATTTATCATTACATTTGATTATAGGTTATTAATCAAAATACTAATTAGATTAATATTTATTAAATAGCTTTCTAATTAAAAATTAATCTAGGGTTATAAACCGGCTCTCGTTGCATGCAATTGTGTCGACTGAAACTACGTGTTAGCGGTGATGTTTAACATGTCTCACATCATTCAGTTTCATAAGTATTTATGCTTACGCAATTGTATTTCTAATTAAAAGCATAATAGGTTTTATATTTATGTATTTCATATATAAATGTTAACCTGATTAAATGCTATACATAATCATGTTTCTAAATTATAATTTATTTAGTCCAAACATGTATGTTAAAATTGATTAGATTTTAGATGCTCTCATATGACAGTTTGTATTTACATGTTAGTGTGGATTTGGCATAAATGATATCTAAATATTTATAAATAAAACATGATTAGTTTTAACTTGACTTTTAAAAATAATTTATGTTAACATTAATCTGAATTAATAACTTTTATATTATTTTGTTTACTTAAATAGTTAAATAAATTAAATATGTAAGCTTCTCTTTTATAATATAATACTATCGTTAGTCATTTCTTTTAATGATAGGTTCAGTTTTGGTGGTTTTTGCGATTTTCTAGCGCTGATTCTCTTTTAGTACGCTCTTTTCTCTCGTGTGGTGTATTGTTCTTCGTTGCTTTTATTTGTTGCTTGTATGTTTGTATGTGTGGTGCTTGATACGAATAGACGAGAACCGCTTGTGGGCGCTGAAGATCAGAAGGTGATGACTGAAAGCCGAAGGTGTGAGAACTGAGCTTTGATCAAGGCAAGTATAACTTGGGACTATCCTTGTTACCTATACACTTATAATTATACATATATCATATGCATGTGTCCACCTTGTCGACCTTAGCAAAATCATAGATGCTTGTTATCTGAATTCCTTGTTACCTAATTGGATATGCATTTAGGTAGTTCTTGCTAGTGCTTGATTATTAATCCATGATCCTATAACTTGAATATTTGAATATGCAATAAACAATAAAATAAGATTTCTAGCAACTTGAACATAAAGGGTGGAAAGAACTCTAGCTTTTGCTAGATTGATCTTGACCCTCCATAAGGACTTATCCCTTGGCAAAAGTTGGGACAACTCGTACAACCATGAGGGCCATATAGCTCTGGCTTTAGCTCAGTATGAAGACCTTTAATAGCTTGTTAGAGGTTCCCCGAAAGGGCGCTAGAGGGGCTGAACCGACATGGGTATAGTGCGAGCCCCTGTCCCTATGTGTATAGGATGCGCGTCATTGTGCCATTCGGAAGGGGGTATCTATATCTGCTCGCCAAGGAAACCTTGCGGCCCTAACATGTTAGACGAACTTTTGAAAGGCTTCATCGTGATCCCTGCCGACCTTCCTTGGAAGTGGGTTAAGAGGCTGATCACCTCGGACGAAAGGGTAAATCATGACTCATGGGTAAAGATGTATAACCTCTACAGAGTGTTAAATCTGGTATACTAGTCGTGCCCACGGATACAGGCGGCCCGGAAAACTGACGGAATAGATGGACACTGATGAACATGATTAATGATGATAGATGATGGTTTATTATATTGTTTATATGTGTTATTCTTAATTCTTGTATACATTGATTATGTGGTTATGGGATTTACTATGCTACCTTGATATTGGCTATCTAAATATAAACATGATATCTACATATAAAAGCTAAATGCAGTCAAACCAGTGTCAGCTATTTGAGCCTCATGAACCCCTGGTTATACTTGTTGAGTACGACATGTGCTCACTCTTACTATTTCCCACCACTCCAGTTTACTAGTAAGAGTTATGAGAGGAGCGAAGGAGTTACGAAGGACGTTCTCAGGATACAATAAGTGTCAGGCATATGTTACCCCAGTCAACCGTCCCAGTGAAGATTGAGCCTGAAGATTAGTTACCCTTCCACGATACTCTGATGTAAATGATAATTATAAGTATGCTTCCGCTATATAACATTGTTTTTGATACTATTGCTTCTGTTGTTGTATGTGTGGACTTCCTAGGCACACATATGGCTAGCCTGGTTTTGTTCTTTAAAACCGGGTGTGACAAAGAGTGGGACGCGGAGCGTGCAGAGATATTAGAGAAGAGACGCAGAGAGGAGGCTCTACAGAAGGAGCACAAGGAAGAGGAGAAAAGGAGACATGTTGCTGTATACAGGGAGGAGAGGGAAAAGAAGCTTGAGCGTGTGCGCTGAGCGAAGGCAGCAATGGAGGAGAATCCTGATGTGCAGAGGAAGGGAAAGTGGCCTTGTTAGACTCAGTAGTTTACATGACCTGCTAGTTCTATGTTTGTTTTATGAACAATGTTGTTTAGTGTTAGACTTTGCAATGTGTTATTGTAATACCCGATTTTAAGGACAAAACCAGATATGCACCATATGCGAGTTTTAAAAGCCAAATCTCACATATAGCTACAAATAAGGGGTAATATCAAAAGACAATGTGTAAACATATAATGTACTTAGTATAAAAGAGATAACCTTTAGTATCAAACAGCGGATAGACAACTCCAACTTCGAGTATTAACTTCACTCTACAGGATCCAACTAACTGGTTGATCACAAGCCTAAACTTCTCCTGAAGGGTGGGAGAAATAGCAAGAGTGAGTCCATGTCGAACTCCACAAGTATAGCAACTAGATTGTATAGCTCCCACAATCTCATAATCAATGTGACATAAATTATGTAAAACATTAAATAATAAACAATGAGCATATTTAACACACAAGATTCATCACCCTTAGTGTAGATGTCTCCAAGGCCGCTCCTGACCGTGAGCTCGGCTAGTATACTAGTTTTTAACCCTCTGCAGAGGTTGCACATCTTTACTCATGAGTCATGATTTACCCTTTCGCCCGAGGTAGCTAATCTCTTAACCCCCTTCCTAGGGAGGTCAGCAGGGATCACTATGAAGTCTTTCAAAGGTTCGTCTAACAAGTTAGGGCCGCTTGGTTTCATTAGTCAGTCCGTGTGATTCACCCGCAGGAATCCACGGTCTGCTATTCCCTAATTGCGCCACATCGGGTAACCGCTAACGAGCTAGAAAAGTTACTCATACTCATACTTAACTAAAGCCAGAGCCATTATAGCCCTCATGGTTGCACTGTTGTCCCGGGTGATCACGTACAGATAAATCATCAAGTTGCTAAAAAGTCATTTTTATCGTTTATTACTTAAGATTAATCTAGTCACACGATCATGGTCACAGAAATAAAATCCAAATGCTATACTTGCCTTGATCCAAATGCTCTTGTTGATCCTGCTGGTCTTACTAGTTGCCAAGGCTCTGATCTTGATCACTGAAGCACTCTTAATCACCACGAATTGCTCATCGACTAATTCCGATCATCGATCACAAACATACGGCAACAAACATACACTAAGCAAACAAAGCTACAATTAGAACAGTACTCCAATCATATAAAAACAATATTAGAAGTTTATAAAATGATTCTACGCATCGCTACGATTTCATAGACGTAAAGATCACGAAAATCGGAGTTAAAACGTAGAAGATATGAATTTTCTAAGATTTTATATAGAAAAGTAATTAATTAAATAGAGTCATGAAATTAAAAAGTTTCAAACTGAGAAAACAGTGTTTCTAACATGTAGAGCTCACTAATACGAATCCAACGCAATTTGAATGGGTCGAAACGGATTTAAAACAAAGATTTTATGGCTAAAACTGTTTTAGTGGCAAACTTGTAAATACTAGAAAGCGTATTTTGAATTAACCTGGTATACTTTACGTTTTCAAATGGTGGAAACGTATTTCTGAATTACGCCTAAGGACTGCAGGTACTGTTTAACAGAAGCTCGAGGTCTCTTTAGAAAATGTTACCCTGAAGGGGGTAACTTCTATTCTAGGCCACATGATCTCGATCGGATGGCTCAGATTAGATCTGGGAAGACCACCGGCCGGAGCAGGGCCTCCCGCGGCGGCGCGCCATGGCCGGGGGTTCAGAGCTCTCCGGAGCTTCAATGTTTAAGCCATTTCGGCCATCTAAAAACGAGATAAAATCACCGGGAGAAAGAGGGGGGCTTCACGAACTCACTCAAGTGCTTTTTGGGGTCGGGAAGGAGCTCGGAAGAGGGCCGCAACACGTCGCGACGTAGCTTTGCGTCCTGTAAAGATCAGCGAGGGTCAGCGGGCAAACGAGAGCACAAGATAAAGGAGGAGAGGGCTCGGTGACCTCGTAGAAGCGTTGTAGAGCTCGTACCCTACTTCAATTTGCCGACACGGCAGTGAATTGGGGGCTCCACTGCGGCGGCTCTGCAAGCTTTTCGGCGAGATTCAAGAGGCGATGGGAGGATGATTAGGGCAACGCAGCCGCATGATGATGCAAACAGGAGAGCACAGATGAAGCACAAGGCTTTATAAAGGCTTGGATTGGAAATTTCCTACATTGGCCGTGAAAACTGGGATTCGGTTGCCATGGAGTTCGTCTCCGGCTTGGCTACGCGAGGGAGAAGAAGGAAAGGGGGAAAGGGACGCTATCGCGTGGGACCTATTCGTCAGTGAGAGAGAGAGCGGGGTCCGGTTGTCAGCAGGTCAAGGGAGAGGGGAGGTCAGCGCGCTGCTGGGGAGGAGTTGGGCCGCCGGGAAACTGGGCCGAGCGCGGGGGCACGGGAAGAGGAGGGACGAGGGAATTTGGTTGGGCCTCTCGAGCCAAAAACAAATGGAGGGAGATGTTTCCCTTTTTTCTCTTTTTTTTCTTTTGTTTTGTTTTCATTTATATAAAATCCATTTCAAACTCATTTCAAAATCCTTTTTAAATCTGTTCGAAATGTTTTGATCTTTAGTTAAATCCACACCAAACAATAAAACAAATGTCCCAAAAATGAATGCACAAACAAGTTGCTAAATCCTATAATAAATTTTAATTCGATGAAAAATATTATTTCTCTATATTCCATGAACACAAAAATACAGAATTAAATCATTTCCACCTATTTCAAAATTTGTAAATTTTTGGGTGTTACAGTTATCATGTAATGCACTTTAAGAATGGGTTATTTAGTTTGTTGTCATGTATTTTAAATGTTATTGGACCTGTCACATTGTGTGTATGGTTTCATTATTAGTTGTCATTATATTTAGTCGAATATTGCAGAGGCAATGAAGTAATGCAAATGAAATGTTACGAACTAACAGACTACATTACACATAGCACAAAACATATGAAATGGCATGTCAAAACATGTACCAAACAAGGGTACAGAGGTCTTGGACTAAACCTAACATGCCTTAGGTAATTGAAGCCAACAACAAGCACATGAAATGGCATGTGAGAACATGTACCAAACAAGGGTACATAGCTCTTTTGACTAACCCAATCATGCCTTAGGTAGTTTAACCAAACAACAAACATACAGAAGTGGCCTGTGAATGAGTTTGATTTGACCTAGTAGTGTGGCCACATAGCATACTATGTCGCACCTTCTCCACAGTATCCTCCCATTGTTGGTGGTGGGGTGGCGGTGGTGGAGGAGGACCCTTCTTGTGATTAGGGTAGGTGCAATATGGATCATTGCAAAGTGCATCCTATAAATCGGCACCATTGTTGTTGTCATCCTCTTCTTCATCCTTGTAACTACTGCTAACTTTCCTTTCTAAATCAAAGATACGGTCCTGCAGGTAGTAGATGTACTCCGCATGCGATGAATAGATCAAACCCATAGTTTTCAGACTAGGAAGCCTACAATAAGTATGTTGTATAAGTTCTAGTCCAAAAGGGTAACATTATAAAGCAAAAAATATTAATTTCATTTACCCATGCTCATGGGCATTTGAAGAAACAACGACCTCCATCTATTCCCCAGTGTACATTTGCACTAAGCAGTCCTCACCGTGCATGCATTTTGGCCACTCTTCTTTGCGGTCATTATATCCTCTCAGTGGTGCTTCTTTGGTGAATTCACTTTTGCTCTCAATTGGGAACCTCTCATAAAGTGCTTCCTCAACGATCTCGGGACCACGAGAACCCTCCCACATAACTGGAGTTTCCCTCATCCCCCCTTTTTCTTTCCCACCCCCTGATCCCGTTACTCTAGACGACCCGACAGACATTTCTACTCCAACAAAACCAAATACTTGTTTGAAGTGGGTAGCAAAATATTCACCACTGCATATTTATAGGCGGCCTGAGATATAGTAGCCGTTGTAATGGGGATAATGGTGATCAATCAATTCACCTATAAAAGTATTTGTACGATACGAGCATGATATGATGACTCATTAAAAAGGCTAAGATTCATTCACTAAAAAGTCCATTTGAGACGGGATAGTGGTGATCAATCAATTCACATATAAAAGTATTTGTACGATATGAGCATACATGATGACTGTTGGCATTTCTTAGCGTCACTACTAAAAATAGACCATAGATCCATCCTTAGCAATGGCACCAGAAATGTCGGGTGTGGCATACCGTAACTATCGCTACATCAGAGAGATAACCCAAGGCAACTAGAGGGCGCCGGCCTTAGCACTGCATTCTGGTAACAATAATTAGGAATGTCGGATTGGTCATCCTAACTATCCTTACTTGCGATATGCAAAGCTGTGGCACTACGCTTGAAAGTGCGCAAGGATTACAATCTTAAGTAACGGTACTTAGGTATGCCAATCGATAGTTCATGAATGAAGAAGTAATATAACTGCAAGCGGACAGAACTATCATTGTAGCATTTCAACCCATGAGTATTCAAGGGTGTCGAATTTATAATTCCCGTAGGAAGGCAAAGGGATCAAACATGGTGTAAACATGATTACTTATTGAATGCTTGGTAGACATTGAGTAAAGAGGAATAAACATGATATTCAAGATAGTGGACACACATTGGATCAACCTCAAGGATAAAATAGAAGAGAAATAATAAATAAAGAATAAAGAAATAAATCTACTTGAGCAGGCATGGGTCACATATAACTATGCATAGAACTGTTAGTGGATCATCTAATTAGCAATAAATAGAGTTAGAACTAAGCCTAAGATGAGGGGAGATCCCCGCAGCTGGATACCCAGCCGATAGAGACTTTACAGAACTCCTATCGAAATACCTGATCGTGGGGGAATGCAAATGATGACAGAGCTGTCACTACCCTGCCACCTACCCCTCTACCCGAAAGATACCCGCACATCCACTGATTCCCGCATACCTGAACACCATGTTCATGTAATTGGAAACAACTCCTAACCCCCGCGGGCCCCACCCCTTCGAAATGACAGGCTAGGCTAAGAGCAACCATCACAGCACAGTGAACCATCATCCAATTCCTAATTCTAATCCTAATCATATTAATCTGATGAACAATGAAGAACAATGATGAACATATCAAGAACATAGCACAAGAACTAAGAACTAGTTCATATACTATGAACATGATAAGAACACAACCGTACTCTAGTTCATATGCATAATTATATAAAGATGAATAGAACTTGCTCATGGAAGAAGATTGAATATTATTCATACCAAGAAGATCCTTTCTTCCAAGGAGACAAGCTCTCCTTACTAGCTCTTGCCTTGCTCTACTACTAATCTAGACTAAAGATACAAGTGAGAGGTGTGAGGTAAATTGACTCCAAATGATGTGTGTGTTGAAAAGGGGGGGAGTGCCTCTCTTTCTCTAGTAGAACTAGGACGGTTCGTCGCATCTAAATTTGGTAGTAGGTGAAACCGTCCTATGCATGGCAGCATGCAACCGCCTGAGAAAGATGGGCTCGGTTTGCCGCCTCCAGGGGTGCGGCCGCACCCTGGGTGGGTCCCCCTGGCCACCGCCTTCACATGGTTGGTTTGGCTCTCGGCCTGGATCTCTCCCGTGATTACGATCAGGCCCAGTTCTGCGTTGTTTGGGCCTTTCTCTATTTTCTTGGTTTGCGCATTTCTGAATACGCCTTTTGGTACTTTGCGCTTTCTTCGTGGTATGGCACATTTTCACTTGTTGCACTATAATTCTTGCAAAATATAATCACTATGGTACAAGTGGAACTTGTTAGTAATAAAATGCATGTGTGTATATAATATGATTGTTTCTTCTCCTTTTGGATCAAGTTGGTAGTTTATAATTGGTCTATAATGACTGCCAACAAGTCCCCCAAGCTTAACCTTTGCTCGTCTCGAGCAAATAATTAAGTATGGCTGTTGATCAGGAGTTGCTACTATGTCGATATAATTCAAGAGTATCATACCTATAACAAAGCATTCATTCGCAATTTAAATAAGTTGGCATGCTATCCACTCTTTACCTTGACTTCTCATGGGGCTTATAGCTTTTCCAAGTTCTTGGGTGGTTGCAAGATAGAATGGTTGTAACAAACTCACCATTCATTCATCCCTTGATAGACCATCAATCTAGAGGTTTTATAATTTTTTACAAAATAAATATGTTCCTCGAATGATTCTCTCGATCGCTCAATGTGTATGAAATCCTCACCAAAGGCATTTGTGTTTGCCTTTAAGACCTACCACTAAGGCTGAGAATGGAGCTTTGGGAAGGTATAAAGGTGGGCGTACTTACGACGCTTGTGTTGCCAAGTCAAAGCCCGGACCATGAGGAGGTACAAGTCATACACCTTGATTGAGATGTGCAAGTGTGTGGAACTTTTGGTGGTAGTCCTATCTAAATATTTTTGGTTACTCCTTGTATCATGACTCTCTTTATTTGAGGAAGAGAATGAGAGAATGTAAACATATGGGCCCTAAAAAATGGATCATATATATTTTTTTTCTGACGGGGATTTTGATTTTCCCGTCCATGCCCTTTGGCTTTTCCTTCATATTTTTTTTCATGGATAACTGATGCCCACATGTTTCAAAGGGATCTCAAAGAGGAAAATGGAGAGATGTCATGATGGTGATGTAAGGAGTAAAATTGTATATGGGGATGCGCAAACCTTAGGGTGAGAGTTTGGCATACTTATTTGGTGGAAGCTAAGGCGCAACTCTCAGGGTAAGAGTTGGCATATTTTTGGTGGATGGAAGGGTGCATGTTGTGCGCAACTTCTTAGTGTAAGAGTCGGCTTTATTTGGTGGGTGCGTGAATCTCATATCATGGGTGCATGACCATAATCTCAATCTAGCATACCTGGGATTTGACTCAACTCAAAGCATCGCAAGCCGCAAAGGACTAAAGGTGTACAAACTACTAAGCAAGTCATACGACCTTGGTAGGTATTTCATAATCTTTGAGGAACTCTTTGTTTTGAATTTTTGAAAAGAAAACTCCGGATGTCAAGTTTCTCTTAGAACAAAGTCATAGCAAAATCTATTTATACCATATCATGTCTCGCAACAATTTAGAAAAGGATCATGCATTTGCAACCCACAAGATTTCAAGTTCTCAGAATGAGACATTTTTAGCCAACAAACTTAAATCTTGATGAACACTAAATTATAACTTAGATACTGTTGACGGTCCTTAAGTACCAAATATAATCATCAAATAAATAAAGAAAAGGATCCAAATACAACCAACACCCAGACTTAGGGTTTTATCAGACAGAATTCCACGAGTTTTGGTGTTTGTCTATTTCTGCAGGGGGTTATCAGGAAATATGGAGGAAAGGCCCACACGTCGGGTTTACATAGAGATATTAACGTGTCGTGCAATTTTCTATCATCTAGAAGACTCCAGAAGCCACGGGAACGAATGGGAAGCCGAGCAGGCTCGGGGACAGGGCGTCGCCCTACCCCTTAGGGCGCCCGCCCTACTTAGTCCACCAATCACGCTCCGTCTCGCGGATTATGCTCCACCGACCTAAAGGATCAAGGAGAACCGTTCAATCAATGTCGGTTTGATCCGACGGCCCAGATTCACTTGAGGGGACTATATAAGCAGGCCCCTGGCCCCTAGAGGAGGCACCCCTTGATCCCTATTCATTATTCATAGACAGAGAAAAAGCTAGGGTTTGGAGATGAGAGCTCTCCTCTCTTCTCTAAACTAGAGTAGATCTAGATAGTAGTGAGACGGAGAGCGAGGGAGGATTGGAGGAGAGGCCGGCCTGTCGGTTCTTCTCCGGTTGTACTTCGCGATGATCAAGCTCTAATCAAGCTTGCTCATGGGATGACTCTGGTAATCTACTTCTATTTCATTATGCAATTACTATCCATGTATGTTCTGGTTCACAACTCTTTTGAGTACTTTAATCTATAGGACACTATAGGTGAGGGTTGTAGTATAGGTGTAAGCATGGTGCTTAGGCCTACATTACTTGTGGATATCCCCTGTCTAGCCGGATCGTGTGGTAGGCCGCGTAGGTGACAGTTACGTTGGTCCCCTATAGTCCACCTCCTGTTAGCAGGACTGGTAGAGTTTATCGGCCTATGGATAAGCATCATTTGTGGTGTATTCTTGTCACGTGGTTCGTCCCAGACATAGACATACCCCTTTGAAGTAGAGAAACCATAGTTATCCTCTCTATTCTCCTACCATCGCCCATATACTAGATTGCTCTACTCTCTATTCCCATATTATCACCCATTGTAATCATACCTTTAATATTGTTCTTATTCAATTCTACCATCTTTCCTATTTACACCTACCTATCTATCTAGGTTAAGTTAGAGCATAGATCAGTTCTCCCGTTTCCCCATGGATACGATAAAACCTTTAACCGGGTAAAAGCTACAACGGTATCCGTGCGCTTGCGGATTTATCTGTGTGCGTATAAAGTACACTCTAGTGCCATGCTGGGGATGACAACCTAGTATTCAAGTGGTGTTAGCAAGTGTCAACAAGCATTTTTGGCGCCGTTGCCGGGGAAACGGTTGCTGAGTTGACTACGAACTAGCTTAATCATTTTCTAAAAAATAATATAAAAAATATAAAAAAATAAAATATATTTTTCCTTTTATCTTTTACCTTATCTCTGCTATTCTTTCTTCTTATCTAATCCTTGATCTCTAGTCTATCATGAATTCAAACATGTCTATCTATAAATTTCATAGACCTACGGGCACACATCTCGAACCACCAAAATCTTCAAAGCCTACCATAGCATCTAGTTTTGAGATAGACCCGGAATACATAGAATTTGTTCAAAAACAACCTTTCTCAGGAGAAGGTGAAGAAAACCCTTACACACCTAAGAGAGTTTTATCGAGTCTGTGACCTCCTTCGCATAGAAGGCATGTCCGATGAGACCCTTAAATGGAAGCTCTTTCCGTTCTCTTTAACAGGAAAAGCTAGACATTGGTACAAACTCAAAGTAGGGAGTGTTCATGGAGATTGGAAGGAGTTATATAATAGTTTTCTTTTAAAATATTTTCCAATCTCCAAAGTGGTGGAACTTCGGCGTGAGATTATTTTATTTAGACAACTGGAAGAAGAATCTCTTGGCAAATCATGGGACCGCTTTATTAACCTTACTCTCACTGGCCCAAAGCTTTCTATTCCAGAAGAAGTTCTTCTAATTCACTTTTTTGAGGGCCTTAGAGCATCTCCAACAGTTATGAATATGTGAATTGCCAAATGTTGTCTTTTAGCAAGTTGCTATAATAATTTACCAAGTTCAAAAGAGGTCATCTCCAACAATTCCCTATTTTTAGTTGCCAAATCAAAAAAAAGAGGAGGGCCCAGCAGGTCCGGTTGTTGACCGGTACTCCACCGACGTGTCCTTATCTTCATCGCGTGATCGTGGTTTCCGTCCGCTACTGCAGTCGTACGCCGCCAAGACTCCATCGACCATCGCAGGTGCCCGTATGCGACTGTGATCGTGTCGCGGCCTACGACAGGATCGTCCTTGCCCTTTGTAATCTTCCATCGCAGGTGAGGTACGCTGCCAATACTCCATCTCCTTGCCCCTCTCGACCATCAGCAGTCTAGGGTTTAGATAATCTAGGTTTTGTTCTTCATCCTCTGTACTCGTGATCAGGAATCTCATGCCTAGGAAAAGATCCTGTGCGCGAAGAGTATTGGAGGAGTCATCATCCGATGACGATGAATCCCAAATATTAGCGACTGCTCAAATTGTGCAAAGCTTCTCCAATGAAAAAGGAAGACATGGTGGATCTGTCAAAGGTCATAGAGTTTTGTACCGTGATAGAGAGGGCGGCCACAACAGGATGTACCAAGATTATTTATCGGACAATCCAACATACACCTCTGAAATGTTCCGTCGAAGGTTATTGATCTTAAATTTGCATGAATTTGTTTCACATGCTAAAAATTTATTTTAGTTATTAATCTTAAGTTGTCTTCTTCAGGTACAGGATGTCTAGGGAGCTTTTCAAACGCATAATGAATGCTGTAGAAGAGCATGATGATTATTTTGTTCAGAAAAGAAATGCAGCCAATGTTCTTGGGTTGAGTTGCTTCCAAAAAGTCACTGCCGCAATGCGTATGCTCACCTATGGGGTTCCAGCTGATGCGACAGATGAGTACGTTCGCATTGGCGAAAGTACTGCACTTGAGAGCCTGCGTAAGTTTGTTCGGGCAGTTATTGAAGTTTTTGGTGATGAATACCTCAGGTATCCAAATGAGGCGGACATAGCACGCTTACTTGCAATGGGTGAGAAAAAGGGATTTCCAGGAATGCTAGGGTCTATTGATTGTATGCATTGGACGTGGAAGAACTGTCCATATGACAAACAGGGTCAGTTCAAGGGGCATTGTGACAAGCCCACAATCATTTTAGAGGCTGTTGCTTCTGAAGACCTTTGGATATGGCATGCCTTCTTTGGAATGCCCGGGTCTCACAATGACATCAATGTTCTTGATAGATCTCCCTTGTTTGATAACTTGGCCAAAGGTAAAGCTCCAGAAGTCAAGTTTTCCGTTAACGGCCATGACTACACAATGGGTTATTACCTTGCAGATGGTATATACCCCTCATGGGCTACTTTAGTCAAGTCCATCACTCTACCTATGGGGAACAAGAGGCAATATTTTGCCAAAGCGCAAGAAGCAGCGAGGAAGATGGTCGAGAGAGCTTTTGGGGTTCTTCAATCAAGATTCGCCATTATTCGAGGACCCGCACGCCCTTGGGACAGTGAGACTTTGGCACTAATCATGAGGGATTCTATCATCATGCACAACATGATTGTAGAAGATGAAGGATTTGTGGTCGACCCAAACGAGCGTTTTGATTACAGTGGTGACAATGTCGAGCCTGATCGTGGTCAACCCCATCGTACACTTGAAGAATACATTGAAGCGCATAGACAGATCAGAGACAAGTCCACACATGTGCACTTGAAGGAAGATCTTATCGAACACCTGTGGAACAATCATCCAGATTTATACTCCTACAATATATGAAATCATATTTCATATACTTTATGTAATAAACACATTTGTATTATCTATACATTTTTATTCATGATCGACGTCATCATGCATGGCACTGTAGCCTACTGTCGATCGATAGAAGCAGAGCACAGAATAAAAAAACCTTTAGACCTGCACTGGCTGACTGAATAAAAAAAGTCTAGCGAAATAGATACAAGTTCTAGGAACATTTAGAGATGATTGATAGAATAAAGTAAAGCACAGAAACCAAAGACCTTGTTTTGTTCATGCGCTCCAACTACAGTACCATGCAAGTAACATTGTTTGACGAATAAAGTAAAATAAATGTTGATTTGATAAAGAACTAAAATGACAGTAACTTTGTTCGTTAAAAAACTTTAAAAATGCATTATCTAAAATGACAGGAACATTAAACTTGATTTGCCGTCCACTACACTTGATTTCCAAGGCGCTTTGCAAAAATCTCGTTCTGCATCATCTGAAGCCATTGAAGCTGCGCCGAGTTTAGGTCATTGTTGCTCGCCAACATAATATCTTTCTCTTGTTTCAGCAACTCCGCTTCAGCTCTCTTCTGTTCTGCGTCAGCTCTCTTGAGATCAGCATCAGCTCTTATTTTCTCTAGCGCTAGAGCTTCCTTGTCTACGTCTAGTGCAGCCACAAACCTCTCATGTCTTGCCTTTTCTTTTTCCTTATCAGACTCCTCCTTCTTTGCCCACATCTTCTCTATCACCTCCATGCATGCTTCTCCACTCCCTCCCCTAAGATTTGCTTTGACCTTCTTAATTCCATCTGACCTTTTTCTAGCTTATGTTTCTTCCCCAACATCATCTGTGACTGCTTTTTCAGTGTTGGTGCCTTCTTCATCCCTTGGCCTTGACACTTTTGTCGCCTTTTGATTCTTTTTGGCTTTTTCCAGTTTCTCTACCTCAGCAATCTCTACCATCCGGGCTGCCCACTTGTCCTCCCCCTTTAGTATGTTCCAACAAGGCATAAGAGTGAATTTCTTTTTGTCCTTGTCTTCATCTATGTACAGCTTCATTGCTTCTGAAATCTATAGAACAACGTAGCATTTTATGTATCAGTCTCAAATAAAAAAATTATGGTAAAGGATTAAAAACATGACACTTACCATGTCTGTGACAGTATGTCCGCTTTGATGCCTGCGTTTAATTGCCTCATAGCATCCACAAAATTTGTTCACTTGATGCTGAATTGTGAACCATCGATGCATAATCGAACTCTCTGTCCGCACAATATTAGTTTTTTTGTTCTTCTCAAAAAAAGCATGAACTCGACCCCAAAAAGTGTTACGATTTTGGTTGGCCCCGTGGAGGGAGTCTTTACTAGCGTTCAACCAGGCTGAACAAACAACTTCATCTTCCTTGAAATGAAAATTCTTGGACCGCCTAGTACCCTTGTTACCCTTGCTAGCACGACTTGGAGGCACAACTTCAACATCAACATCTGGACTAGACTGTGTATTTGTATCTGGAGAGATTGGAAAGGTGAGGTCGTCCAAACCAGCAACATGGCCGTCTTGCCCACTCATAAGAATGCCCGACAAGAAACCTTCTCCATCCATCTCCATCAGTCTAAACAAATGTAAACAATATAATTGAAAAGATATATTGAGCAGCAACATACTGTATGATCGACCATCAGCAAACAACATCGAACATATAAACAATATACAATCAATCATAAGCAAGCATCATTGGCAGGCAACTAATCTATACTCAATACTCAGGTAATTGAAAGCAGCGGTAATCTGTTTTGGTATGTACTGCTGACTCAATAGTCAATACTCAGGTATCATGTATGTAGTAAACAATTGTCATCCACCCAGATAAAGTATATAACAATCACAAGATCAGAAACCCTATCCGATCAAGGGAACTATATACATATATTACTGAACCCTATCCGATCAAACTATCACAAGAACAACATGGTTGAAACCCTAGGTTCAAGAGGGGGCACGAACCTCAACACCAGCTCGCGTCGTCGAGGAAGGTAGCGCGCGAAATCACGTCCAGGTCTACGATGAACTGGACTTGGGCGCGACGAACTAGCGGACTTGCGCGCGACGTCCGAGCAGACTTGGGCACGACGACGGATCACCGGACTTGGGCGACGGAGACCTGTGCGCGACGACGGATCACTCGACTTGGTCGATGGAGACCTGGGCGCGACACCGAAGCGGACCTGGGCACGACAACGAACCGGACTGGGGCGAGGGAGAGACGGAGTGATCCGCGGCGACGGATGCAGTATATTGACGGAGGCGCGGACTCAAGCGGGAACACGATCGGATTTTTCAGTCACCGCGCGGGAGAAGAAAACGCGGCCGCAGACTCGCGATGGCAACTTTGATTCGCGTGCGCAACTATACGCGCGCGGCACCACGATTTGGCAAACTCACAATTTTGGCAAGTCCCTTTGGCAAACTATTGGATATTGATTTTCTCTACTTTTGCCAAATTTTGAAGGATGGCAAGTCATATTCATAACTATTGGAGATGCTCTTAGTAGGGAAAATAAGGAAACCTTGAATATAGCCTCTAGAGGATCCTTCTATCACCTACCTGCTAGTGAAGCTAGAGATTTAATTGATTCATTGAGTGGAAAGTTTCCTAGCATTTATATCCCTAAGAAAGAGAAAGAACCAGTTCCTAGACAAGAAGAAGAAGTTTCGATGGCCAGATCACAACCACTTCAATTCCAAACTTTAGCTATTGATCCTAAACCATCAATACCCCAAAATTCTCCAAGGGAGGAAGGAATTCCGACCTTAAATCTTTCAGATGCTGATGGTTTAGACTTCTGGTTCCATAAGAGACCTTCAAGCAGGGATAATTCAAATCCTTGCAATAATGGTTCTCTTAGAGAATGTCCTGGTTCCTGTTATGAAGAAGTCAAGGATGACATATCAAGTGAAGGAGAGCTAAACCATATAGAAGATTCTATCTGCTCCCCTTCCATGTTCACAAATTCTAAATCCATCCTTGACCTTAGAGACCCCTCTTATCCCTCTCCTTTTAAGTCTCATGATGATCCTAACAATCCATCAAGACGATCAAACCATAGGAGTCATAAAGACCATGAGGATGACATGTCAAGTAATGCCATAGAAGGAGAGCTAAGCCATATAGAAGGTTCTATCAGCTCCCCTGTCTTGATCACAAGTTCTAAATGGCTCGAATGTGTAGAATGGATGGATAAGGAAGAAGCCTTAACGGATTCTGACTTTGGCTCAATTTCAAATGGTGAGTTCTTGACTCCCTTTGAAGATGAGATTCATCCAACTATAGAGGAGGACATAGGTGAGACCAATCCAGGAGAAACTCCGAACATTCAGATTGGAGACGAAGATAATATTAATGAGCATGGAATTTATTTCATAGCCACTTCGTTTACTCCATGCTCATATGCAACATCTTCCCAATCTATTGGTCTCTCCAACATCACCACATTTGACATCTCCAACCCCCTCTTCTTTTCTATTTACAAAACTTTAAAAGGGCGGTTGTCGATGCATATGTCTATAATAAATATTGCAGATCTCGTTGAGCTAATCTTAATATACAAAGGTTGGCATCGGAGGGGAAACCACTTCGCCAACATAAACTGATGGGTTCCCAAGGACAAGCTTAGTGTCCTAAAATAAGCGCTTATCAGATCGTAACACGACCTTGCCATATTGCCTTGTGCATTGAGCGTATAACGATAATTGTGAAAATATTCCTTCGGGTATTCTTGTCACTAACCTTTACAGGATTGGAGCAAGAAGATCGGATGAACGACAAGCACAAGGTATGTCCGACCAATCATTATGCAACACTGAATTAAATTCATCCAAACTTGAATTTTGCAAAATTTAAGCTTGGGGGAGTACCTTACATAAAAACATCCTTTGTCATATTGCTATGTTGGTTGTCCCTACCTTTGAGACATGCTCAATTTGTTAGACGCTAATCATTCTATTTTCATCTCCACTTGAGTAGATCTCTATAATGTTGTCATGCTACCTTTGTCTACTCACAAGTAAGTGTTGGTTTGGAAGTACTCGACATACTTCCATTGGCATTTAAATTAAGCGTGGTGCTTAGGTTAAATAGCCTTCCTTAATCTGATTAGACATGGAGTCTAGTTTGGTTACTGAACTAAAAAACTGCTTGTGTAGACATTGGTATATTTTGTTGGACTAACCCCTCCAGAAAAACTTTCAATATCGATTTGGGAAGTCCTGAGATAAACTCACATTGGAGACAAAAAGAGAGACACATCAAGTTTAACAATTTACACAAGGAAGACGTAGCTCATAAGAGATGATCCATGGAGGGTGCCACGAACTTGATGCACAACTGCAAAGACAGGAAGCTTCCACAAGGTGATAATGTACCATCACTCTTCAAGTAAGGTAACATCTTAAGGTACTTGACTATCACTTTTATAAGCTTCTCCTTGGTTCTGGCGTTCACATAAAGAGACAAACATGTATGATTTATAAATCCAAATTAACCAACCCAACTGATTCAACATGTTTAGTCCTTTAGTCTATGTTCCTAGTACTACCTCCATGATCCCACACTCCTAATCATATGAGCTAAAATGCTGCACACTCAATCTTTGGAAGATATATAAAAAAACATAAATATAGATAGATTATCTTTCCATTAGGTTGAGCGATCTGATCTGACAAATGTTTTAAATACTACACTCATGATCTTATTATCTATCAAATTTGTCTTGCTCACTATGCTTAAGGTTAGAGAAGAACAAATATACTTTTGGTTCTGTTGGTGTTTTCCACCAACATGACCCATGCACTTGATCTCTACCTTGTCTCTATGAACAGGACACATTTTGAGAAACACGGGGGATTTTTCAACTCCCAGACTCTACCAAGTGAAGGACCTGGATCTACAAGCACAAACACATTGAGCAAGGTACTGCCAACGCCGCACTTTGAACTGCTGGGCAAACAAAGAACATGGGTGACACAGTATCAAGAGGTGCAGACGTCAAGGTCCACACCTGAACCAAATGACACACCTAAAGAATGAACACAGTGAGAAGTCTTGTTCAGAAGACTTAAAACATTGAACCCTCGCCGAAAGCTAAAATCGGTAATTATCCATATTTATCCTTTCTACATTCCCTTTTCCCTTTAATTATTTACTTTCCTTAAATGGCTTGTTAGTTAATCATGCTATCTTGAAAATAAAATAAAAATGTTAAAAACAGTAAGCCCCATGTGAGTATGCTCGTGGCATAAAAGCCATAAGTACATTCACTGTGGTAGCGTAAAAACAAAATAAATATATTCCTGTCCTATAGAAATGAAAATATAAATAAATTTATGATCCTACCAAAGAGAGTAATATTTATTAGAGAAAGCTCAACATGATAAAGGCAAAGATATTTTTATGCTAACACTTAACCAGTTCCACAAAGCTTTGTTGTCTATTTGAGCTCCACAGAATTTAAGGATCAAAGAAGACTAGCAGACGGAGGACATCCTAATCGCTATCAGGGTACTGCCGACATTCAAATACACCTCCGCCACCTGCTAGCTACATCAGAAGAAATTACGTCAAAATCCAGCTTGGGGGAAAGCACCCCCATTTATCCAGCTAAGTGTTTCTACTCGCATTTATACTTTACTCAAATAATAAAAAGATGCATAATCATAAAAACCCAAATAAAGATTTTGTGCTTATATATATATATATATATATATATATATATATATATATATATATATATATATATATATATATATATATATATATATACTAAATAAATAAATAAATAAATAAAGTTTGCTATGAACCCTCATGATAACCTCTCACATGGAAATGATGAATAGTTGCTCTGCCATGACAGTTCTCAAAATTGAATTCTTTCTCAAGTTTAGGCATGACTATTATGAATCAAGATTTACTCTAAACCTGAACTTGTGGGAAGAGTACTTGATCTAAAGTCTAAGTCGTTAACGGATATGATATGGGAAGGTTGAGCTGTTGTTTATCTATTCATAGAGATGCTAGAACTCTGGAGAATTTTATATTTAAAAATCTTTAAAATGTTGCATGATGAGTTCTTGTATGATGAGAGTTTAAAATCCTATCACAGCCACATATACATGCTTATTAGACTATGAACCATACATTTACTTTTTACTGCTTATGAGCATTGAGTGTGGTCAAGCTGTGTAGACTCTTAGGAGCTTGTCATGCGGTTAAAATCAAGATTCACTTGCACGTTCACTCATACATGTTGCTTCTACTCCGGAAGTACGCATCTACATACATCCACTCCTTTCCATCTCTAGATTCACCCAAAATTATTCTACTCCTATCTAGGAGAGAAAAGCCAAAAAACAATATCCTGTCCCTGTTATTCCCCATGAAATAAATGCTCGAGATATTTTGGTTACTACCACTTGCTACATTATTCCAGGAGGGTGAGTGCTCTGAAAAAAAGTGAATACGAGGAAATAAAAAGGGGCAAGTGCCCGAAACCTCGAAGAAAAGAAAAAGTGAGACGAGAGGTAAAAATGGACAAGTGTCCGATAGTAGAATTAGGGGTACAAGATACCCATCTGAGAAAAAAAGAAAATATAGAGCATCTCATTCCCCTCAAAAAGCTTCAAAGTGCAAGAAAGGTATGTATCCCCTCAAAAGAGCAAAAGTAGAATTAGACTTTCACCATTGTTTTCACCATTATCACCATCATCACTCATTCGCCACACATGCACATCATGATTTGACTTATTGACTTGTTTCTTTGGATCCATGGTTTGACTATGCAATAAATGTCTTGTAAGTATGTATTAGCTATCTCCCACCTATGAGCTCCATATATCAAAACCTTATTAGAGTAGGATGAGAGAGAAGGCAATATCACTATGCCTCATACCAAAAATACCACATACTTTGAGAGAAGCATATACCATTACTGCCTTGGTAAGGATCCAGAAATACCACAAAAGAGAGAATTGAGAGAGTCATACAAGGAATCTCTCAGTTTTATTTTGAAAATCTACAAAAACTCCAGAGCTATAGTTGATCAAAGAACAAGAGACATGACGCTTGACTTGACCGTTCTATCTTTTAACTGCTTAAGACACAAGTGACAGTTGCAAGCCCCATGGTGGAAGAAAAAATGAGTAAGTTTAAATCTTAACAGTTTACCCTAACCCAGAGATGAGATCTTGTTTGAACGCATGTGTACCTTTACGGCATAAAACCACTGCAAAAACTCTTGAGTCCATCCTTGCTCAGGGACGAGCAAGAGGTAAGCTTGGGGGAGTTGTTGACGGTCCTTAAGTACCAAATATAATCATAAAATAAATAAAGAAAAGGATCCAAATGCAACCAACACCCAAACTTAGGGTTTTATCTGACAGAATTCCATGAGTTTTGGTGTTTGTCTATTTCTGCAGGGGGTTATCAGGAAATATGGAGGAAAGGCCCACACGTTAGGTTTCCATAGAGATATTAACGTGCCGCGCAATTTTCTATCATCTAGAAGACTCGAGAAGCCACGGGAACGAACGGGAAGCCGAGCGGGCTCGGGGACAGGGCGCCCGCCCTACCCCTTAGGGCACCCACCCTACTTTTTCCACCAATCACGCTCCGTCTCGCGGATTATGCTCCACCAACCTAAAGGATCAAGGAGAACCATTCAATCAATGTTGGTTTGATCCGACGGCCCAAATTCACTTGAGGGGACTATATAAGCAGGCCCCTGGCCCCAAGAGGAGGCACCCCTTCATCCCCATTCATTATTCATAGACAGAGAAAAAGCTAGGGTTTGGAGATGAGAGCTCCCCTCTCTTCTCTAAACTAGAGTAGATCTATATAGTAGCGAGATGGAGAGCGAGGGAGGATTGGAGGAGAGGTCGGCCTGTCGGTTCTTCCTCCGATTGTACTTTGCCATGATCAAGCTCTAATCAAGCTTGCTCATGGGATGACTCTGGTAATCTACTTCTATTTCATTATGCAATTACTATCCATGTATGTTCTGGTTCACAACTCTTTTGAGTACTTTAATCTATAGGACGCTATAAGTGAGGGTTGTAGTATAGGTGCAAGCGTGGTGCTTAGGCCTAGATTACTTGTGGATATCCCCTGTCTAGCCGGATCGTGTGGTAGGCCACGTAGGTGACAGTTACGTTGGTCCCCTGTAGTCCACCTCCTGTTAGCAGGACTGGTAAGGTTTATCGGCCTATGGATAGGCATCCTTTGTGGTGTATTCTTATCACGTGGTTCGTCCCAGACATAGACATACCCCTTTGAAGTAGAGAAATCATAGTTATCCTCTCTATTCTCCTACCATCGCCCATATACTAGATTGCTCTACTCTCTATTCTCATATTATCACCCATTGTTATCATACCTTTAATATTTTTCTTACTCAATTCTACCATCTTTCCTATTTACACCTACCTATCTATCTAGGTTAAGTTAGAGCGTAGATCAGTTCTCCTATTTCCCCGTGGATACGATAAAACCTTTAACCGGGTAAAAGCTACAACGGTATCCGTGCGCTTGCGGATTTATCTGTGTGCGTATAAATACCATAGTACACTCTAGTGCCATGCTGGGGATGACAACCTAGTATTCAAGTGGTGTTAGCAAGTGTCAACAGATACTAGAGAATTATAGACAGAGCAACTATTCATCATTTCAACAGAAGAGAAACTAACATATCATAGCGCACATGAGAGTGGAATATTTTTTTTTTGAAAGATGATGAAAAATTGCTGAAATTTAAATACTGAAAATAAGAACTAAAATTAAGTGCAAGAATGTAAGATACATGTTACCTCTTGTGGGGGTCCTCCCCCAAGCTAGCTCACTGCTGCGGTCCAGGGAAATGTCCCATGGATCGCAGGTAGGCCATCTGTGCCTCGTGTCGGCGACGACTTGCATCCTCAAGGTCGATGAAGCTCTGCTGGGTCTGCTGATGCCATTGGGTAGCAGTCTAGATGTGGGCATTCAGCGTACCTTGGAGCTGCCTGTTCTGGAGCTCCAGTCCTCCCATGCAAGTGTTGAGGACGTCCAGTGTGACCTGAGGGTGAACAGGGGTGGCATTCCCTCGGAATCAGAGGAGTCTCCTAGCTCGTGATGCCTGGATCCCCCTGCCCCATATGCCTCTGGCTCGCTTGGGCCTACGCCTCCGTGCGCCTGCCAGCTGGACCCTCCTGCCTGCCAGCTCGAACCTCCAGCCTCGTAAGGGTGAGGAACGTATCCCATACCATATCCATACCTAGGGGTAAATCCGAGTGCAGGTATAGCAGGGGTCCATCCCATCCGTAGCATAGCTGTCGGTGGATTGTGCTGTGTTGGCAACGCGGATGGTGCTGGTTGTGCTGACCTTGCTGCTTGTGCTGCCTGCTCTTCTTGTTCCCTCCTCCGTGAGTTCCTACGTGAAACAGAGCTCCTGCGTCCTCCTTCCCTCTTAATGAGGGTGAAGGTGAGGGATGGGGAATTATACAGAGCGAGATCCGGGTTAGGTAACTGGATCTCGTTTGTATATCCTAGAAAATAAAATAAAATCTTTTTACCTATTTCGTCGCGTTTAATCATATGTGCATGCGAAAGATGTGATTCATTAATCATGATGCGAGGAGTAGTGATGTAAATAATGGTATTAGCAGCATGGGGATCAACACTAGCAGCAAGGCGAGTAATAAGAGATGTGCACATGATAGCAGTTGAAGTCTTAATGGAATGCAACCAATGATTAACAAGCTCAACAACAGGTGCAACCTTAATCTTTTTGAGCGCAGCATAAAGCAACTTCATCTCTATGTCGTAAGTAAGATGCGTATCATCTCTTGAAAAGAACGAACTAGCAATCCACTTATGGAGAAGCCTCAAAGTGGGGTGATGGATGTTGGCAGAATGCCCTTGAAACTTTCCAACAACGTGTTGCCCCGAGATCAAATGCCAGAAAGCATGACGTTGGTAACCCCCGAGGGAGAAACCTAAGTCAATGGAGCACCGCTCGTGGAAACCCAAACGGTTGGCAAGATCCTTCCAATAAATATCGAAATCTCTTCCAAAGCAACGGAAGGTAATACCATAATCGACAATTTGTAGAGTGCCCAAAATTTGGATCGTCAAAAGACATGACCCAAGCTCATGAACGGGGGCAACTCTACTCCAACCAAGATGCTCAAAAATAGTATCAAACTCAACATCCATACCTATTTGGTGCAAGAATGCGGGGTCGAATGTCGGCGAATGGAGGAACTCGCGTTCCTTCATGAGGTTGTATGCCTGCATCTCCCGCTCGCTCTCCAAGTCGATGAAGGGGGCGTCGGCCTCATCAATGGCATGGCCATGTGGCTCCTCCTCATCTCCTCCATGTGTAGGCTGCTCGTTCCTTGCAGGGGTTGGTAGATCTTCCCCGCATTGGCGGCGGCTCCTTCTGAGCGGGGACA
Organism: Sorghum bicolor; assembly: GCF_000003195.3. Taxonomy (NCBI): domain Eukaryota; kingdom Viridiplantae; phylum Streptophyta; class Magnoliopsida; order Poales; family Poaceae; genus Sorghum; species Sorghum bicolor. The sequence continues at coordinate 12,817,083 of NC_012871.2, read as the reverse complement.
CCTCCCCCAAGCTTGCTTGATGTCGTGGGCCCCCTTTAGATATCTTTATTGGGACACAAATAGCACAAAATTTATTTTTATTATATATAGTTTTTTTAGATAACTACTGAATGCCTTCGGCAAGGGCTCAACATTTATAGTCCATTGGCAAGGCTTTCCTTCCTTCATTCTTCTGTGGCTGCATGGACGAACTTAGTAGAGGTTTCCGGTTGCCTTGGGATCCTCTCTGTGTTAGTGACAGGAATTGATGCAGCTATCTGTGCTATCTGTGTTTCTATCATCTTGTTGAAACTCGTCTGACTTTTGACAGATGAACAAAGAGTTTCAAGCTTGGTGTTGATGTTCTCAATGATCTTGTCATTTTAGGACAGCTTCTTGGTCAGAATCTCATTGATTTTAGCTTGCCCTATGACCAGATCTTTCAAGGAAGGTTGATTGAAGAAATTACCCTGCGGGCGGTGCTGATTGTTCTACCCGTTGTTACCTTGCTGTGGTGGCCGAAACCCATTGTTGACATATGTTGCTTCTTTCTTGGGTTTCGGGGCAATTGTTCCCCGAATGGCCATCATCACCACAAACTTCACACGATGTGTGTGAGTTCACTGCTTGGACGGTGCCCCTGTTGGAATTTGCAACTTGTCTGTCCATCCTTTGCAGTAGCAAGTCTATTTTTGCGGCAAGCACATCTGCCTCCTTCGCAGATTGCGAGCCTTTTTGTGTTTTCCTTCCATCTCCCCATCTTTGATTTGCCACCATCTTCTCGATGAGGGTAGTAGCTTCATTAATGGTGAGAGAAAGGAATGCACCTCCAGCTACGGCATCTACGTGCCCCTCTGACATGGTCGTGAGGCCTTCATAGAAGTTCTGGAGCACAAGCCAGTCTTCCATTCCATGATGAGGACAGGCCCGGATGTACTCCTGGATCCTCTCCCATGCTTCGGGTATGGACTCAACTAAAGATTGTTGGAAGTTTGAGATCTTCCCCCTCAGAGCGTTGGTCCTGCTCATGGGGAAGAACTTGGCGAGGAATGCCGCGGAGCACTTTTCCCATGTGTCAATTGCTTCCTTGTTCTGATAAAACCATTGTTTCGCCTTTCCGGCGAGGGAAAAGGCAAACAGACGGAGCCTGATGCTGTTCTGCGTGACGTCCTTGATGACGATGGTGTCGCATAGCTCAAGGAAGTTCTAAAGATGGGCGTTGGCATTCTCGCTTGGCAGGCCACAGAATTGGCTTGCCTGCACCATAGAGATGAGCCCAGTGTGAATATCGAAGCTTCCATTCCCCATATGATAGCGGGCCCAGTCGGCACGTTGGCAACAACGGGAGTGGAGTAGTCACGGAGTGTCTTGGCCATAGCGATTGGTGGGGTTGGTGCTAGAACGGTTGATTCGCTTGCCGATTGCGTAGCAGAAGAAGAGACGGTACAAACCCTTCTCTTCCTTAGGAGTGTTTCTGGATCACTGTGGAAGTTTGCCGGCAAGTTGAAACCGCTCATACACTATCCTGTTTTCATTCCAATAAAAAGAGAAAGAAAACAGTAAAGTTATCCTGCTTAATCTATGGCTACCAATGCTTATTATGCAATCAATGTTTATGCCAGTATGATTTTTGCCTTCCCCAACAATGGTGCCAGAAATGCTTGTTGGCATTTCTTAGCATCACTACTAAAAATAGACCATAGATCCATCCTTAGCAATGGCACCAGAAATGTCAGGTGTTGGCATACCGTAACTATTGCTACATCAGAGAGATAACCCAAGGCAACTCGAGGGCGCCGGCCTTAGCACTGCAGTCTGGTAACAATAATTAGGAATACCGGATTGGCCTTCCTAACCATCCTTACTTGCGATATGCAAAGCTGTGGCACTACGCTTGAAAGTGCATAAGGATTACAATCTTAAGTAACGGTACTTAGGTACGCCAATCGATAGTTCATGAATGAAGAAGTAATATAACTGCAAGCGGACAGAACTATCATTGTAGCATTTCAACCCGTGAGTATTCAAGGGTGTCGAATTTATAATTCCCGTAGGAAGGCAAAGGGATCAAACATGGTGTAAACATGATTACTTATTGAATGCTTGGTAGACATAGAGTAAAGAGGAATAAATATGATATTCAAGATAGTGGACACACATTGGATCAACCTCAGGGATAAAATAGAAGAGAAATAATAAGTAAAGAATAAAGAAATAAATCTACTTGAGCAAGCATGGGTTACATATAACTATGCATAGAACTGTTAGCGGATCATCTAATTAGCAATAAATAGAGTTAGAACTAAGCCTGAGATGAGGGGAGATCCCCGCAGCTGGATACCCAGCCGATAGAGACTTTACAGAACTCCTATCGGAATACCTGATCGTGGGGGAATGCAAAGGATGACACAGCTGTCACTACCCTGCCACCTACCCCTCTACCTGAAAGATACCCGCACATCCACTGATTCCCGCATACCTGAACACCATGTTCATGTAATTGGAAACAACTCCTAACCACCACGGGCCCCACCCCTTTGGAGTGACAGGCTAGGCTAAGAGCAACCATCATAGCACAGTGAACCATCATCCCATTCCTAATTCTAATCTTAATCATACTAATCTGATGAACAATGAAGAACAATGATGAACATATCAAGAACATAGCACAAGAACTAAGAACTAGTTCATATACTATGAACATGATAAGAACACAACCATACTCTAGTTCATATGCATAATCATATAAAGATGAATAGAACTTGCTCATGGAAGAAGATTGAATATTATTCATACCAAGAAGATCCTTTCTTCCAAGGAGACAAGCTCTCCTTACTAGCTCTTGCCTTGCTCTACTACTAATCTAGACTAAAGATACAAGTGAGAGGTGTGAGGTAATTTGACTCCAAATGATGTGTGTGTTGAAAAGGGGAGAGTGCCTCTCTTTTTATAGTAGAACTAGGACGGTTCGTCGCATCTAAATTTGGTAGTAGGTGAAACCATCCTATGCATGGCGGCATGCAACCGCCTGAGAAAGATGGGCCCGGTTTGCCACCTCGAGGGGTGCACCCTGGGTGGGTCCCCCTAGCCACCGTCTTCGCGTGGTCGGTTTGGCTGTGGGCTTGGATCTCTCCCGTGGTTATGATCAGGCCCAGTTCTGTGTTATTCGGGCCTTTCTCTATTTTCTTGGTTTGCGCATTTCTGAATACGTCTTTTGGTACTTTGTGCTTTCTTTGTGGTATGGCACATTTTCACTTGTTGCACTATAATTCCTGCAAAATATAATCACTATGGTACAAGTGGAACTTGTTAGTAATAAAATGCATGTGTGTATATAATATGATTGCTTCTTCTCCTTTTGGATCAAGTTGGCAGTTTATAATTGGTCTATAATGACTGCCAACAATGACTCACTGAAAAAGCTAGGATTCGTTCACTAAAAAGCCTATTTGAGACGGGACAGTGGTGACAAATCAATTCACTTGTAAAAGTATTTGTATGATATGAGCATGACATGATGACTCACTGAAAAGGCTAAGATTCATTCACTCAAAAGCCTATTTGGCATGGGACGTTGGCCATCAATCAATTCATCTGTGTATGATATGACAATAACATGATGACTCACTGAAAAAGGCTTGATTCTCGTGGTGTATTGCACTAGTGTACTTCTAGTAGAAAATTTTGGTAGAATTTCTCCTATTCTTTGATTTAATCCTTACACAAATATGACATGAATATATAACATCATCAAATATATACCACATTCATCTGAAACCATATACATGAGCATACTAAATAACCATGGAGTTCAATAATGTCCCTAAAATCCATAGTAGTCCATACAGTCCATATAGCCATAATAGTGCATAGTGAAAGTCAACAAAGTCCACAGTAGTCCATAATAACAACCACCAACTATACCACATCCCTCACTGCCTCTTAGACTTACCCTTACCCTTGTGACCAAGAGTGTCGGTGCCTGGAGTGAAAGTCTAGGGTGGCCGACATCGCCTAGTGTCTACCTGTTGTGTAGGCTGAGTCGAGGGAGTGTCATGTAGCTATGACATGCCAATCTCCTCCTTACCTCTCGTCCCATCATTGTCACCCTCCTCGGCATCCTCATCCTTGTATGGTGTGCCTATGGACCTTGTACGCCATGGCTAGACGAGTCTCCACCTCCTCTAGGCAATGAAGGAATGCACACGTCTTGCATCATGGCTGTCCTGCAACCACAACGTGTAGCCGCATGGTGTAGCCGTGGCACAAGTCTTTGTTGTGCAAAATCATGTTAACTGAGAGAATTACGACTGAAAGAATGTTTAGTTTCTGTTGATGCAAAAATTGGTCTTTCACGTCAACAATCTCGGGTGCTCTTAGAGGGAGCGTAGGAGCTGAAGTCCTAGACCTCCTGATCCACAAATGCATGAGCTTGATGATTTTATTCTGAGGCGTGCCAGTTAATTTAACCTGAAATTGACAAGGTAGAGATGCAAAAGTCAAATTATGGAACCTGTCGGTTGTTGCCGGACAGTTCCGAGATGTATGACTTTGAGAAGTCGTTAATCGAAGGAAATTAACTAGAAAGTCAACTCCTGTTGATAACGCATCATGATATTCGTTATTAAATGTTTAAAATCTCGTCGAACAGTCACGTTTATACGAAAAGATAACCGGATCGGCTATTTAGCCGATACGATATGTATGTGCATAAGATAGCTTATGTACATTATCCTCTTATCCATTAAATAAACGATAATTTATTAAAACTGAACTAAAGGCCTATAGTTTTAATAAATTACTAGTTTATTTAATGCCATAATTGGGTGATGCACGCGCACTATTCATTTAAGCTTAACTGGATTGGCAATTTAGCCGATACAAGGTCCATGAGGCACGAACAGTATCTATCTACTTCGTTATGACTAGATTTAGTTGTAATTACCAAATTAATCATAGTAAAGTAAATATTCCGAACGCACAACAGATTAACTATCATATATTTGCTTTATAATTATTGTTCGTTTAGGGTTTACAGCAAGTGTTTCAATTTAAAGCTCAAGCTAATCTGTGAAATCTTGATTGCGCAGAATATTGTTACGATAAATATAACATTAATCCTCGAACAATATTGATAACTTAATGAATCTATTAAATCGCCAATCTAATAGAGTCGATAACTAACTTGAACCGATGCTCATAAGAGATTGAAACAATGCAGCCTTACAAATACAATTCAAGTCGATAACTAGTTCAAAATCAAGTTTCACATGAGTTCGGATGATGCAGCCATGACAAACTAAACATGAACCATGACAATACTTACAAGCAAACCGAAGGTCGAAATCAACCAATGCAGCTCGATTTGTCGAAGGTCTCCTCGAGATCTACTATTACTCCTACTCCTAAGGTTGGTGGCCGGAGCCAAGAATGGTTTATATTTTGATTGTGTATATTCTTACAAAGATCGAGTTCCTAATATTTATAGTGCGGAGATCTAGTCTCATGTCCTCATACGACTATCCCTGAAAAGGCAATCCGGACTCTAACCTTCCTTTTATGATTGAACCCGACACGTTTTCTTCGCCTTGTCTTGATCCGACACCCCTTCTCATCGACTACTTCTATCACACTTCCATTTACTCGATCCACTCATCTGGTTGTCCCTCCTTCCGTGAAGTGGGCCCACGGGCAGTTTCGAACTAACAGTTTCTTACGTCAAGGAAGCTCCATGTGTTGTCATCTCACACTTTTGGCCTAAAGAGCTCAATGTCTACGACCTAGAGTCTGAGGGTGTTGCCCTGCAACAAAGTTCAGAGTTAGAATTTATTGAAACATTAGTGAATGTACAAAAGAAATCCAAATGATGTACCACTCGGTCCAATACTGGTCCTGCCTCCACCTGTCTTCCTACACGAGTAGTCCAATCATATGTCATGTCTTCGTCTTTAGGGGACTCGATATTTGCACAGTCACCATGTGTCCACTGTAGCCTAAGTCGTGGACGTGTCACTCCTTTGTACCAGGCCTCATACTCCAAGTAGGCACTGTTGCTATGCGGCTCTTCGTTGTCATCCACATTCTCCTTCTGCACGCGCCTGATCCGAATGAGTAAGATCATTGAACTCATGAACTCTAGGATCACGGTGGCTAGAGTACACATGTCTCAACATCTCAACATCACTCTGCATCATCTCTCTAACAAGACAATCATCATCAGAATCAATTGCCATTGCAATCTCATATGGCTCTGAATCAACACTATTGGAGGCACGAAATCCTTCTCTAGGAGGAACATCCACATTGTCGGGAATGTCTCCTACAGCATAAGCTGAAATACAAGGAAAGAATGAGATCAATAGATGACCAAAGGGGGGTAACTGACAAAGGAATGATATGGAAAAGACACTTGGATGACTCTATGTCAAAGGGATCTCCTGAGGAGGTTCTACCACAACATCATGAGACCCACTACCATCTCCAACTATCACACCAAGCTTGGCGCCATCCATCTTGGCGCCAAGCCGGCAGCCATGATAGCTTGGTTCTCATGCCTTATCACCATTGCATCTGGTGCCAAGCTATGTGAGCTTGGCGCCATTGTCACTGACTTCCAGATTCTAAATTCTTACCACCAAGGGCATATTTGTGAGAATTTTTCGAAAAGGCCAAAAACAAAAATGATGGCCGTGCCATACGGCTTTGCAACAAAAGTTTACTTCAAACATAGCTCTTTAGTTTACTAGCTTTTATTCAATATCCTCTCTTTGGTCTCTTTTATAAATAGTGAGATGTATATGCCTAAAGCCTAAAGAAGGCCTCCAAACAACAGTACTGCAAGTAGGGATAAAAACGGTACGGATATTTTTCGACCGTATTCGACACCGAATTCGTTTAGAGGGGTTCAGATCTGTCCGTATCCGAGTCCGAATATTTAACATCCGATACCATATCCGTATCCGAATACATAAATCGTATATTTATGATGTCGACATCTAATCGTATCTTATCCGACATGATTGACATTATCCGTATCCGAATCCGAATTCGACCAGAAATATGAAAACAAATATGATATCGATGATATCCGTCCATATCCGATCCGTTTTCATCTCCAACCGTAGGCAATAGTAAAATACTAAGATTAAGCCAACTCAATTTACAATAAGCTATTGACAACATGAGCAAACAACAACATAGACAACCACATCAATATCAAACTGCTATGGCCCATTATGAAGAAGAGGCAAGGAGTTATTTCATATGTGAGCACACAATTTAAAAATAAATTAAAGATCTAATATTGTTGTATTGCTCAAAAAACCCAGATTGTTACATGTACCATCTCAAAACCCTAGGAATATTGTTTATCTAATAATGCATGTGGCACAAAATATATTAGTGGAGATGATTCAAGTTTCTACATGAGATGTGTTATTTTTCACAAAGAGCAACATATTACATATGTGTTATTTTTCACAAAGAACAACATTTCAATTCTAAGGTCGTAGCAGAATTTCATAGGGCCTGCCTGCAATGGGCGTTGAGCTTGTTGGGTGTGGTGGCTGACTGGTTGGGTTAACAAAGGTAGCCAAAAAACCTGAGATGATTGTAGGTCAGGGTGCGCCGAGCAGGAGCTGGAATGTAGTGAGAGAGCCAATAGTCTAGCAGGAGCGGTGATTGATAATGATAAGGTGTGTGGCCATGGAGAGGGCCTCCACCCAAAACTAAGGTGGCAAACCAGCATGGAGAAGAAGGCTACGAATGCTCAGAGTTTTGAGAATTCGCTCGGTCTTGCCATTTTTAGATGAGGTATAGGGACAAGAGATTCAAAAAGAATTGGCAGACGTGCAAGCCTCTGCGTAACGCCCCAGAGTCCAAACGGTTTAGATCTATTCTGCACGTTGAATGAATCACACCTACCACCATCCTATACTTATGATTTCATCCTTGTTTCAAATAAAAGGATTAACCCGAGAATGGTATGATGGACTCCAGAAGTCTTATATGTTGATCTACCCCATCTTTAACAACCAAGGTAAGGACCAAACCCTTCACAATATCTCATTAACATGCACATGGGGTCACTATGGACCAAATTCCAAATTGAGCTAGATGTCAAACTCTGCAAAAGAAGTGGGAATATCAACTCTGTCAGAGAGCGCCAAATGGGAGAACATGGGTTGAAGAGCTAGACACATCGGTCCTCGCTTGGAAGCTCCATATGCTTCAGTATTTTACAAAAGGTTTTCTTCTGCTATTTCCTAGTACAAAGGCATTCAAGTATTTTCATGCATGTTGGGAAAAAATATCCTAACAAATAAAATATAGAGGGGGCACTAAACCTTAAATTCTATATATATATAGTGGAATGTTCATTCAAATAAAAAGGTTCTAGATTTCTAGCTTGTACTCTCTTTAACTAAGTTGCTAGAAAATATTTCATAAAATTGACCAGCACACACACTTCATAACAATAAATTAGTTAAACACAACCCCTCTCCCAGTAGCCACTACACCACAACACCAATACTGCGTCAGACATCTGACGCTAAAAGTGTATATTTACCAATGTGTAGTCTGACGGTAAAAGTATATGTGACAAACCATAGTTATCCAAGGCCCAGCCCACCTGTAGCATCAAAACCCTAAGAGGACAAAAATTTCCCTTAGTCGCCACCGGTCTCTCTTTCCCTCCTTGCTTCCTGTGCTGCCGCCTCCACGAAAACTCCAATCCACCGTGGATTCCCTCCTCTCACCAAGTCCCACGCCACACAAATTGCCCCCAAATCCCACTAGCAGGGCTCAGGCCAAACCCTATCCTCAACTGAGCTCCTAAGCCACCACCGCCCAGCCCAGTCCTGCAGCCCAGCCAATTCCCTCCACGAGCGAGGATCTACACCCTCAGCCAGACGATCTCCTCCATAGCCAATCTCCTCAGCCAGTCCCCTCCACTGAAGCCGCGAAGGGGCACAACAGGGGGTGCGAGGCGCGGGGCGAACGGACACGGCAGGGGGTGCAGGGCGAAGGGGCACAAACCAGTCCCCTCAACGGCCGCACGACCAGGGCACAGGGCACCCAGACCTGCCAGGCCGTCTGCCGGCACCAGGACGCCACCTTCAGACCATCCCCTCCCTCGAGTCTTCACTGCACAGCCATGGTATGTCCTTTTTTGCTTCATTTGGTTTGAGTTTGCATCTTGTTAAACTGTAAGCCACGATTTGTTGCTTTTATTATGGAATGTGTTTTCATTTCAATTTAGAAGGTAAAAAGTGAAAAATCTGACATTAAATCATTTTCCCTTTCAGATCTTTACTTTGTCTGATCAGATTTGCCTTGTTTTGCTTGGAGACACTTGTGAGCATCTGGGTTCTTCAGGTCTGTAGCCTATCCTTTCTTGTTTGTGATTCTATTATATTCCTTCCATCCTTATGTAGTTTCCTTTTATTTCTGTATTTTCATGGTATTAGCAAAATTCTTTATGTTATCTCTTGGTACCTGTTACACATAGGGTACAGGGTGTATGTACTGGTGACCATGTACAATGATCATAAATAGTAAGGAACAAGAGAATGCAGGGGACTGTATATGTTCAGTTTGATGGCCATATAGGAAGAAACTAATCTGTATTTATTAAGCAAACACTACAACACTAGGACTGTTGGCCTGTTGCCCTGTTGTCTCTATTTCTTGATAATTTATATCTGATGCATACTACCTTCGCAGGAGCAAAACCTGTAGCTGCAAGAAGTTTGAACTTTTTTTGTAGAACTACAATATTCATAGTTGTTGGATGTCGGAGCTTTGCGCAACAGTATGATTTTGTTTCTCGAGTTCCATTCACTTGATGTCACATTGCTTTTTTTTAAAGCTTATGTTGTGTGGTTGTATTCTCTCCAAAAAGATTTAATCTGAGCGTGGTGTGACCTTCCTGTAAAGGTGTATGGATAAAACATGGATTAATAATGAGCATAGGTACAACACAACTACTTTACAAATATTAAAAAGTGTTTTGTAGTGACCATGAGATTTTACATAATACATTCCATGTAGGTACGGATGAAAACGGATCGGATATGAACGGATATCACCGATACCATATTTGTTTTTATATTTCTGGTCGGATTCGGATTCGAATACGGATAATGTCAACCATTTTGGATAAGATAGGATTAGATGTCGACATCATAAATATACGATTTAAGTATTCGGATACGGATACGGTATCAGATGTTGATTATTCGGATTCGAATACGGACAGATCTGAACCCCCTAAACGAATTTGGTCTCGAATATGGTCGCAAAATATCTGTACTGTTTTCATCCCTGCATGTAGGCACACAAAGAAATATTTACAAGGGGTGAACGGTTTTCTAGCTTTTGCATTTAGAAATTCAGCAGTAGGGGACAAGATATTATGTCCTTGTAGAAAATGTATTTAACTCATTTTGGAGAGAGGCTAGTGATGTACGTGAGCACCTAATATGCGATGGGTTTATACAAGGGTACACAACATGGAACTTACATGGAGAAGAAAGTACATCTTATGAGAATCATAGAAATAATGTTGATGTTGATCTTATTGAACAGTCCACTGAAGAAGATGATGTATCTGAATTGCTTAGAGATCTAGCTTGTGGTTTAGATGATAGAGGGGATTTTGAAGACAACAGTTCTTTTCAGCCTAGTGATGAGCTACTTGCCCTTCAGAGGTTGGAAGAAGCCAATAGTCAAGAGTTGTACCCTACTTGCAAGAAGTATACAAAATTGTGCTTCCTAATTAGGGTACTTCCCATCAAACTCCTTGGAGGATGGACCGATAGAAGTTTTGACCTTCTACTTGATCTGTTAAATGATGCATTACCTAAGGGTTCTGCATTGCCTAGAAAGTTCTATGAAGCTAAGAAATTGATCAAATCCATAGGACTTGGTTACATTAGCATTCATGCTTGTGAAAAATGATTGCATCCTCTATCAAAAGAAGCATGAAAAATCCAAGTCATGTCCAAAATGTAAGGTTTCTAGGTGGAAGTCAGTTAGGAAGAGTCTAGATGGAAAACATGTATATAAGGTCCCTAAGAAAGTTCTTCGCTACTTTCCAATAAAGAAAAGTCTCCAAAGATTGTTTCTATCTTCTAAAATAGCAAGTCTAACAAGATGGCATGATGAGGACAGAACAAGAGATGGTGTTCTTAGGCATCCTGCAGATTCTCCTCTATGGAAAGACTTTGATGTAAATCATCCAGAGTTTGTTGTAGATAGCCGCAATATCCGACTTGCATTTGCCACTGATGGTTTCAACCCATATAGATCCCAAAATAGTAGCTATAGCATTTGTCCTGGCATATGTATTCCCTATAATTTTCCATCTTCAATGTGTATGAAGCAATCAAATTTCATCCTTTCTCTATTGATTCCTAGACGGCATGCTCCTGGTAGTGATATGGATATTTATTTTGAGCCACTTCTTATGATGCTTCGAAGCGTGAGCACTTCCAATTGCGTGCAGCAGTATTGTGGACAATTACTGATTTTCTTGGTCTAGGCTATGCATTTGGATGTGTAACATCCGGTAAAGCAGCATGTCCACATTGCCACTCCTATACATGTTCACTTAGACTAGGTAATGGCAGCAAGACATGTTATATGGGTCATCGTAGGTTTCTGCCCGAGAATCACCCATTTAGGCTTGATGTCCATAAATTTGGTTCAACTGAACTTAGGACAGCACCTACTCCTCTTTCTAGGGAAAAAATTCTAAAGATATTGTTGCAATTTTTGGAAAGGATCCATCTAGAAAGAAACCAGCAACCAAGAGACCCAAGGCAGGGGAGCCATTAGTCATTTTCAAAAGGAGATCTATTTGGTTCAAACATATTGGAAAGATTTGATGTTGCCTGCGGGATAATTTTGATGTCATGCATATAGGGAAGAATGTGTATGAGAAATTTGTCAATACATTCTTGGGTACTGATGGGAAATCTAAGGATAATCTGAATTCTCGCTTAGACCTTCAAACTCTAGGTATTAGAAATGATCTCCACCCTGTTGAACTTGAAGACCAATTGTATTTACCACCTGCACCATATTCAGTGTGTCCTGATGAGAAAAAGTTATTTTGTCAAGTGCTAAAAGTGGTAAAGTTTCCTGCTGGTTATGCATCTGATATACAACCCAATGTTCATGTCAATGAGAGAAAGGTGGTTGGTCTTAAGAGTCATATGAATACAGATGGTTGAAAGCATTATTCAAATATTGTGCTAATTTAACACCTCCCTCCTTCCTTTCCACACGAGGAAACCCTATTTCCATTGAGGGAAATGGAAATCCTCCTTCCTCCTTTCTGTTTTATTGCAAACTACAACAACAAAGATGATACCACTCCTTTCTAGGTAGATAGACTTTCTAGGTACTTCTCCACAATATCTAAACCACATAGTTGTTTCACCAGCGTCATTGGTGCAGGGACATCCATCTTGAATTCCAGCGGTGAGCGTCCAGATACAGTGCTGTTTGCAAACTCCATTCTCGCTGCTCGGATAGCTTCTCTCAGTGCACAATGAACGGATGAGGCAAGAACCAAGGCAGGTTCACCAGCAGCTGGCAGAAACAGTACAAATTGATTGGTATGTACCAAGCCTACTTCAATATATACTGCAATGACGAAATAACTAAAGTGACTACCTTTGGAAGAAAGCACACGGTTCTTATTGTATCCAGTGTTCAGCACCTCAGCATTGAACTGTTTTGGGATTATGTCGACAGTTGGGATCTTGTAGTCCCATGTGCTGTTGCTAATCATGAGGCCATCACTGTTTGTAAGATACTCTTCATATACGAAAAACCCAATTCCCTTTATAAAGGAACCTTCAATCTGCAAGATAAATTCCATGGATAAGATATGGTGCCATCAAATTAATGTACACGAGCCCAATGAGGCACTAGATATGTTGCAAAACCCTTTGCCTGTACTTAGTTGTACTTATATGTTTTAAAAAATAACTCAGCCGGTGGGGAAAGACTGCCCCACAGTTTTTATACTAAGAAGAAAGTCTTGGTACCCCAGCCTCACCCGTGAAGCAGACGGTAGCCTGGACCAGCGACCACTGCCACAAGTCCACAACCCCCAGGTTGAGCCACCACTGTTGCCACAGGCCGGGCTGTCCCACACAGGGTGGCACAGCGAGGGGATTTTTTTTACCCCTAGCCTAAAATTCGCTCCCATGAGGAGTCGAACTCAGGGGTGTGCCACAGGAAAGCTCTAACCACCTGGCTAAAGTCCTTTGGCTTTATATGTTCAAAACAAAGTTTTAAATAGCGGGCTAAGCCTCTTAGCGGCTGGCTTTCTCAAAAGCTAAGAAAGGCTATAGTAGGCTAAGTCATTTAGCGGTTGAGCAAAGAAATATATAAGCATTAGGTAACTTTACACATAATAAACATAGAAGACAAAGACATTACAAATACCAATTACCATCTAATATCTAACTAGTGATAGATAGTAAGTCTTACTAACACATCAGAGCTTCATAGTTCGTACATATCCAGACATTACAATTTAAGTATTAAAAAAAGTAAAGAACAGAGAACAAACGGAACTCGAAAGCCAATCATGCAGCTGGAGAAGAAAGAAGCTAGCAACTACCGTCGTTCATGGTCATCTGCCCCGGTCCTCTGCCCTTGCTCTCAAGCTAGCATGCCAGGTTGTAGCCGTCGACGCCGCCAGACGCAGTGGCGCCATTGCCACTAGCGTTTTTCTTCGCGACATTTAGAGAGGAATGGATAGGGTTACTCGCCGCCGGCTCTATACAGCCTCATGATAGACTGGATGCTTGCGATTTTGGGCTAAGGGAGTTCGCACGAGCTGATTTGGCCCAATAGCGGCGCTAAATAGAGGTCAGTTTAGCGGATTTAACGCGCTATTAGCAGTTATTAGCGGCTGAAAGATTCTAGTGCTAGAAACGTGAAAGCCTAGCGCCAGCAATGCTCAGACGCTAAATCCCGCTATTTTGAACATAGGTTCAAAAAGATAAGTATGGAGCACAACAAACTCTTGACAAGGGAAATGCTGAAATAGCTCAATGTTAGTTCTATCGGTGAGTTGCATCTCATTGTTAGCATGTCAGTTAACTCTCTAATCTACATCAAACAATGAACAGAAAATCTGCTTCATATTTTGCGTGTATTTAATTATAGTCCTCATCCAGTCCAAACTTATGGTCTATAAATCAATGAACTACATTAAGAATTAAAATTGGTTAAGATAGGAAGCAGGAAAGGATCAATGGCAAACCTGTCCTAAGTCCACAGCAGGGTTCATGCTCTTCCCACAGTCGTACACAAGATCACCCCTTAGTAAAGTAATTGCTCCTGTAAGAAGATCAATCTCCACCTGCACTTTCAGAAGATTCGAATAGAAAGAGTATCACCTATAAGACATACAAACATGATTTAACTCCGCTGTTGCAAATTAGTCTTGAGAATTTTGGCACACCTCACTTATACCAGCTCCATAGTTCAGGTACTTATTAGAAACTTTACCAGGTACCCAGTACGTGCTCGCAGATAAATTAACATTGTCTTTAGAAGCCTGCTTGGAAACATTACATTACAGAAGGCAACAATATTGTACTCAGCATGAGCGAAAACTAGAGGAGGATAAACTCACCTGAGAAATCAATGTATCCCACGAGACATTTTCTGATTGCTGCTGCAGCCTATCGAAGACTGGTTTCAATCTGCCAATCAGCATATTACATGCCTGAAGAGTTGCTGCACAACTAGATTCAGAACTAGTGCTGCCAGCAGTAAGTCCGCCTTGTATTAAGTTCAAGGTGTCAGCTTGTAGAACACGCACTCTCTCAAGAAGACTTTCACCCCCATCAGGCCACAATTTTCCCAGAGCAAAGGCAGTCATCTGCTGTACTTTAGTCCACAGTCCTTGCCCGATTTCAATTCCTCCAACCTCCACCACTATGGAGCCATCATTGAGCACGGAAACTCTTCCAGGGGCTGCCCTCGGATCAACTTTGAAAATGAGTGGCACACAAGAGATGCCCCGTTTCCGCCACTTGTTGTTACTGTTAAATTCCTTTATGGACTCAGCTCGATCCAGGTAGCTTGAAGTTGAGATCAACCTATCAAAAATAGAATGCAATGTGTACGTAGAAGCTTCGCCTGCACTATCTGGGTAAAACAACTGAAGAGTACCATAAGTGTGAAAATTCTTTTCCCTCACACTGTTAGCATCCAGTGAAAGGGCAGACGCGACATGCTCAATTACAGCATCTGCAATTAGAGAGCCTTGTGTATCTCCAGGAGCACGCATTACAGATTTAGATGAAATATTTGTTTTGCAGAGCTTGATATCAAATGACAGAGCACCCCAGTTGTACTTTTTGACACTAGATATAATAGCATCTGGTATAATGGGGCTTGCATCTGGAGATATCCCAGCATTAATTAATAAATCTAGATGCAAGGCTGTAATTTTCCCATCAGACTTGAATCCAACGGAATAATGAGCTTTCACTGGGTGTCTACCACCAACCATAACCATATCAGTGTTGCGATTAAGGTACATTCGTACAGGACGTCGTAACTTGTATGCACAAAGCGCAGCTGCAGTTGCAACCTGCACGGGTATGTAACATATCGGTAAGAAACAGCAGGGTTTTTTTTTTGAAAGAAAGCAGGTAATGTATACTAGGTCTTTATGAATTCACGATATTGTTATTAGATTATTATATATAAGCATCACATATGTAAATATATGTAAACTTAAGTCTAAATTTGTTGGGACATATCTTCAAAAGAACATTGAGAGTTAATTTGATTTTGCGCTAGGGACTTTGTATTGTGAAGCCCAGATAAATAGTCAAAGTTAGATGCATTTGCATGTTGGTGTAAAAGCACGTGGTTAAATGAATATAGATTGTCCATTAGGCCTAAATGGATTTCCTATTTTCCAAATATTATGTGAAAATGGTAGACATATAGTACAACTAACAATGAAGTTAACCAAATGAGAAAAGAAGTATTGCAATTAACTCCTCGAGGACCTGTTTAGACCCATGACAGCAAGTCTAAGGAAAATTCTCTTAAGTGAATAGTAATAAAGATATTTTAGAAAATTGACACCACTAGTTCTAGCATGCAATGACCTCATCACAAGTTAAAAATGATACAGAAGTACAATAAATGCTGTTTCAGGGCAAAGCTTTTATATTAATATTAATTAGTTTTAATAAAAAGGAAGATTTCGGTTATTATGATCTACTTTTGTGTATTCTCACTTGGAATGATCTATATGCCTTTCCACCGAAGCCACCTCCAACCCTCCTTGTAATGACACGCACACTGCTGAATGGAATGCCTAGGCACCTTGCTATCACACTTTGTGCAAGTTCAGGGTATTGCGACGAACTGTAAACTACCAAAGTGTTATCCTCATCTGGAACTGCTAGTGCTGTCTGTGTTTCCATGTAGAAGTAGTACTCAGAGGCAAGCTTTACCTGCATCAAAATTACATGAGATATGCTCTCTTAGATTCCATGCAAAAGGGAAGTAGGATAGATACTAGTGAAAAGTACACTGATGGGTCTTATTATGTAATTTACATAAAATTGCATCACTACAATTTTGAACTTCCATATTTTAAAATTACACCAGAACAATTTAGAGTCCATGTGAAACATCACGAATTTTTTTAACATGTATATGTTTCAAGTCAAAAATTGGATGTAGAAAAAAAAAGTGTGACTAAATGTGTCATCATTAAAAGTAGTTACCAACATTACACAATCAATAAACTATAGTGATGTAACATTACATAAAGTTAAAATAATGGCTAAAGTCACATATCAGGACTGTCAAAAGATCACAACCATCAAGCAAGAAATAATGTTGGATGGTGGGGTTAAGGGGTGCGGTGTCCAAGCATTTGCAACTTTCACTCTGCAGATCAATTTCATGGGAAAACTAATTGCAAACAGTACAGATACAACAATAGTTAGTTATTAATTTAACACAAATACTGTTCTACACCTAGGGTACAGTAATTGTTACTTCAATCATAACTGAAGACCATTACAGAAGTGATTCAGTAATCCTGAACTTTTAGAAGTACTGGTTTAGATAGTATTCTACTCAGCGGACTTACTCAAAATTTGGCTTCTCAAATGTGATAAGGTTTCTTTGTCTATTGACGTATTAATGAAATAGTATGTACAGTATAATAGTTCAAAGCAGACTCCACACAGGATGAAAATTAAAACTTTGGAGCACATAGAACTCCATTGTTCAATTTCCATTCATTGTTTTATGACACAAGTGAAATTAAATTATTAAAAAATCCGAAAGGTTGTTGAACTAAAATACTTCAGTTGAGGGAATCCTGTGATCAGCTTCTGCCATGCCCTTGGAAACATCACCAACTTCTTTAGGATACATTTCTGGTGGAATTTCAAAATAGCTACTGTTTTCCACTGCTTGTTCCACAGTTATGATCGGTGGGCCCAAATCCTTTGTGTCATATTCAATAATAACCTGCTTGGCTGCCATGTCAGCATACCTCTGTGTTTCTGCAATCTGAGGTAGAGGCAATGATTTAGCAATACTGATTATAGTCATTAATATTCATAATTGTCTTCTATTATAGAGATCTTTAAGACAGCAATAATTGCTGTGATTGGGTATACTACAAAGATGAAAGGGTAAGTACCACAATGCCAAGTGCTTGACCAGCATACTCAGCAACTGGATCACCAAATAGTGGTTCGTCACCATACGAGAAGGATGATCCAATATTTTGTCCTCCACTTGGAATATCCTTTGCAGAAACAAAAGAGACGATCTTCTCTGATGCTAAAGAAGATTTGAATTTTATACTTTTGACATAAGCAAGGGGTTGTGTGCTGTAAATAAATTCTCCATAGAGGCAATTCTTAGGAGCAGGAATATCATCCACATATACTGCCTCCCCTGTATATAGCACAATAGAAACTTCAAATCTAGCTCTGCAAAGAGATTCTGGAAAATATCTTGATAACAATACTAATAATTCTAACGATGTAACCACATACCTGAAGCTTGAAGTTCAACACCATATTTCTTAATCGGCTCGCCGACTGGTTTATATTCATCACTGAAAACTGTTTCTCGACGTGTTGATAATGGCATGTTACAGACATCATCTGTAACTGCTGAATCAGCAGAACTACTGGTCAGAGACTTTCCAGGCTCTGGGATGCCTTTAGAAAGCGGAGATAGAAAACTGAAGAGAAATCCAATAGCTGCACTGACTCTATATTCAGGATGTGATGTTCCCTCCATTGGTACAACGGTTTCTCTAAGTAATTGAATTGCACCAAGTACAACCGATGCAGTGAGTGATTTGCCAGTAAGGAAGTCCTCCACCTTCTTTGCTCTAATAGCATGTTCTGTTCCATATGCACCAAAAGCCAAGCGCAGATTACTCAATACAAGAGTATCTGATTGTTCATCCACAGAAGCATGCCCCAAGAAAGCACAATTTACATATGAAACAGCATTGCCAAGAGGACGAGGCGCTGCTCTGTAAGTTTCAAATAACAAACTTGTTTTTGTCCCAGAATCTGGAATCCAATGTGGAATAAATATGCTCAGGAGTAAAGTAGTCGCCTCTATAGGAGGCTGCTCTAGGAACTCTTCCAAAGTAATTTGTCTCCGTTCTGCAACTACCTGAAGACAAACAGTTGCACCAGCACCAAGGAGTATGGTTGCAATATCTGATGGAAATGGGTATTTTTGTGCCAAAACTATGTTTCCTCCAATACTAGCTGTGTTACGAACAAAAGGTGTAGCAACTTTGCTCATGTGGTTCGCAAGTTTTCTGAAAACCACACTTCCGTTTGGAGAGGATATAGATTCACATTCTTCCTCAAGTATCTCAATGGTCCTAGCGATTGGTGTAGCTGCTCCAATTTCAAAGCCAGACTCCCTCCTTACAATATTTGATAGTTCTGGAATCCCTCCTATGTCAATATACTTATTATAGAGGTCTTGATCCTTGTATCCTGGTACACCACTACTAGTATTCCCAACAACCACTTTGACTGAGTCACTAAAAAAACAAGAATTTATTAACTCATAATACTCTTTGATACTCCTTGGATGATACCAACCCTCCCTGGAGTCTGCAATACAAGGATTATTCAGGTGATCAAGCGATGATTTTAGCTCAGCTTTTAGAAAGTCTGGGAAGGTGCAGACTCCGCCACCAAGAGTGTAATGTGGCAAGTCACTAACATCTGGTTTCCTATCACCTTTCTTCCAGAATATATTAAGTCCCAAATCCTCCAAGTCAACATCTGATGCAAAACTTTTGCAAGCATCAATAATTGGACGGTAACCAGTGCATCTGCACAAGTTGCCAGAGAAAGCCTTTTCTGCTTCTGATACTTTTAGTTTTGAGAACCCATTTGGTGGTTCAGGCCTCTTGGATTTATCAGCATTGATAAGGGAAGTGAAAATAGACATGCACATTCCAGGAGTGCAGAAGCCACACTGAGAGGCATGAAACCCAGACATCCTTTCCTGAACAGAATGAAAGCCATCTCGGGAATTCCCTAGACCCTCAGTAGTGATAATTGAACAGAAATTGATATTGTAGAGAAGTGTCAGGCATGAACTTGCAGTAAATTCAGTCACTTCATCTGTCTCTGGGTTATACTTTGCTATAAGGACAACACAAGCCCCACAACCGCCTGCAATATGAATTAGTGAGAAAAGTCATACTAAATATACCATCATAGTTGTGCAAGAATAAGCTGAACTGAAAGATCTGAATCTAATCTAACTGACTAAAATAACCAAATGTGTCGCGATTTGATTTGTCACGATTGGTAAAGATTTTTTATTCCAAACCTGAATTAAAATCCACAAAAAACAACAAATATAGTCACACTAGGTGATTGAGATGTAACAAATTAATTCAGTTTGCAAAATAACAATTTCTAAGAACTATATATTTATTAAATTCCTAACTTTTAGTGACATTCACAGATATTGACATGTCACAAGAGTTGAAAAGTAAGAAGCATCACAGTCATACAAATACAGGTATAGGCATGCTTCTTTTTCAGAACAGATACTTCGGACCTAGGGCCTCTTTGGATCATGGCCATACAAAGCCACGCCATGCATCGGCAAAGTGCGGCTCGCCACAGGTTGCGGCGGAGAAATTGGCCGCCATGCTCGCCACAAATTTGCCACAGTCTACATGCACTAAGCGACATGCGATGGGAGGAAAACGACATGGCAGAATTCTGTGGCTGCCTAAGGTTAAAAATAGAACCAAACAACTGCCAAGGTTAGTGTGGCTGCCAAACTTTACTCATGGCGAGTTGTGGCCGTGATCCAAACAGGCCCCTAGTATTTTACAGGCCTTCCCAAGCAGTTTTAAGCGACTTGCCCAACTTCCTGAATCCTGCAATGTCACAGAACTAGGCAGATAGCCCGCTCCCTCCCCAAGTTTGCTAGACCAAAAATTCCTATCTATATCAATATATGTAAATCTAACCTGAATCTCACGCCGCGCTAGATAGACAAGAAAAACAGAACACTGTTTCGTACTTTCGTTACCCTGGTGTCACTGGTGGATGCAAGGGGCGCCATGACGACCGAACGCACTGATGAAGGAGCTCGGTACTGTCAGCATCTCTGCCGCCAGTTCCGCCTCACCCGAAGTGCTCCCTCGTTGCGCCGCCACTGCCCCTTTCCGAAGCGAGCTCATCTTGTGGCAGCAGTCCGCAAAATCTGCGGCCACCCCAGCCCGCGGGACACGGGCAGGGAAGCTCGGCCCCTTGCCGCCGCGCATCGGCGAAGCTAAGGCACAAGAAATGGCGGGTCTGCTAAGATCGCTAGAGAGCACGGAGGCTCGCAGGCAGCTCTCGCGCGACGGCCGACGGCCGACGGCGTCGTGACTCGTGAGAGGCAGGAAAAGTGTGTGCAAGCTATTCGACGAAAAGTGTCAAAGCCATCGTGTCAGGCAACTGGCCTCTTTGGAACACAAACCCTTTCATTTTCGCAGGAAAAACACAAAAAATAGAAATAAAAATTGTGCATTCCAAAGAAGATAATTGGCTCCCGTCAAGTCAAATCATGTTTACATGTCATATAATTTTCAAAAACTAAATCACAGTAATACTCTTACCCATTAAAAAATTTAGAAGTCAACTATTCTATGCTTTGATTGCACATTACCTTTTACATATTAAGTTTGAAAAAAAAAACTGTGCTAGGTAAGTATCCATATATGTTGTTTGGAGACACTCATAGGGGTTAGGTTTATGTATATTATTCAATATTCATAGAGGTGAGTGTATATGCTTATTGTAGACATCTACGATGTACTATGTAATTTTCAAAATAAATGTATGTTGTATCTTTCTAACTTTTTCTGTGTCGGAGATAATATTAAAGGATGAACAAGGGAAGTTCGATATTAAAATTGAGTCAAAATGGTTTTATGTTTCTTTACTGATTTTACACTTTTCATGTCACTATATTTGTTGTTATAAATAGGCAACTAAAGCAGATTTTACGAACATTCAACATTGCGACTCATTAGTGTACCTAGTAGACACAACAACTAGAATGTGTTTCTTTTGGAATATTAAAAGGATGGACTACAAAAGTTGGATATTAAAATTAAGTAAAAATGATTTTAGTGTGTTTCGACACTTTTTTCACATCACTGTGGTGTTATAAATAGACAACTAAGAGCATCTTCAAGAGACTTTCTAAATTCTACTCTCTAAATCATTATCATTATTTGTGTAGTCATTTGAGTAAAAGTCTTTCTCTATATCTTTATATTCTCCAACATCTTTTTCTATATCTTGTGCGCAATCTAGAGAGCCATTCTCGGTCTTCATCTTTGGCTGCGACAAATTCAGATTAGAGAATATCTATATTTAAATATCTAATTGAAGAGGCTGTTGGAAGTATTTTTTTTACCATAATCTCTATTCATGTTAATTAGGAAAGATATAAATAGTCTCTTAGAAGTGCTATACAGCATATTTCCCTACATTACTCATTAGTGTACCCTAGTAGACACAACGACTAGAATAGATTTCTTATTTTGGTACTTACAGTTCTTTTTTAAATAAAGGAAACATAAATATACATATACATAAATATAGTTGATTCAACGAATGTAGACTCCACATACAAGTTCCTCAAAAAAAACATCAACAAAATCATACATGTGTAAGGGTGCATTTGGACGTCGCTCCGGCCCAATACCTCCTGACACGACCACTCAGAAATTGGCCCATGTGACCAAAAAAAAGGATAAAATTTATTTTAGGTTCCTCAACTTTCATAAAAGTTTAATTTTTATTCTTAAACCCTAAAATTGAACAAAATACATCCCTCAACTTTTAAAACCGTGCATATTACATCCGTTTTGTCTTTTTCTTTTTATTTATTTCGGCTGAATTTTTTCAAAAATCAAAGTGAATCACATAAAAATTATAAAATAGAAAACTCAATTTTGTTGGACTTCAGATGAGTAGATCTACACATTGAATATATAATATAATATGTTTTAGTACAAATTTTTTGATGCAGCTTTAGATCTATGCTTTTCGTAATTAATTAAACTAATTATAGCTACAGTTTCTATGGTCCAATTATGATGAAATTTAGATGGTGGGATAATTATTCTATGACTGAGTTTTAGTAAAAATTTCATACTCATTGGATCATGTATTACTTAGTTATAGATTTATTTAGGTTTATGCTTGTTAAATCTTAATAAATCTATAACTAAGTTATACATGATCTAATGACTATGAAATTTTTACCACAGTTTAAACATATAATAATTAGCCCAACATAAAAAGTTCACCACAATTGGACCATATAAACTATAGCTATGAATTATTCTAATTAATTATAAAAAACACAGATCTAAAGCTATAACAAAAACTTTATACTAAAGCATATCATATTATATGTTCACTGTGTAGATCTACTTATATGAAGTCCAACAAAATTAGATTTACTATTTTATGAATTTTATGTGATTTACTATAATTTTACAAATATTCAGCTGAAAATAAATAAAAATAAAAAAAGACAAAACTGTCTTCAAAACCGCTCATAATCATGTCAGGGACATAATATGCACGATTTCAAAAGTTAAAGGATGTATTTTACCCAGTTTTAAAGTTCAGAGATGAAAAACAGACTTTCGCAAAAAATGAGGGACCTAAAGTGAACTTCTTCTACCAAAAAATAAATTGCACGTGAGCATGTGAGCCAAATATCAGTCACAATCCAAACACACGCCTTGTTTAGTGGTTGCTCACGGCCAATGGCTGAAGTTCCTCAAATGTTTGTGTGTCAAAATGTGAGTATGTACAGCACGCATTATGTTTCTCAAATCAGTACGAAACGATGCGTTGCAAATAGTCGCTAAAGTAGTGGTTTTTTTTCCAGGAGTATTATTATTATGCATCATCAGCACAAAAATGGAAAAGGAAGAATTGGCAACTACTGAACGTTTTTGGAGTCTGGACTACGGCGGCAGGTTTACATCGCTCCACTGCCATAGCGCCATCACGCATCCGCTACACGCTACTTTCTAGCCCAATCGCTGTCGCCGAAGATTATTTTTGCAAGCTTCAGGGCTGTTTAAATTTGGAAGCCGTCTTCGAACCTAAAAACGGCGTAAAATACAGTCCTTGCTATAAAATGTTGCTTTTGGATTGTTAGCGTGTACTATTTGGTTTCAAGACCAGGTAGAGTGGAAAAGGATCGTCCTATTTAGTGTTTGCTTGAGAGGGACGAAGTTTATCCTAATTATTTTTGTTTTGGTTAGGGTGATAACTTATCAAATGGGATGGATGGAGTTTTAATAGTAGCCTTATCTCTTCTCTCCTCTTCAGCACCGGTCCCGACACTCACCTAGTGGCAGAGCCACCGCCTAACCACCCGAGCGGCTGGCTGGGCCCCTCAATAAACTTCAAGAGAAAAGTTTCTATATATCAAAGAAAAGTGTTATAATTTGCTAGGTAAATATTTTCTTTTGCGCAATGAGGATTGCCTGGACTCAAAAAAAAAACTTCTGGCTTCACCACTGCACTCACCCATTGACAACCTCAGACAAAAATAATCTTTGTAACTAAATCTACAAAACAAGAATTATTTACATATGGGTCCCACGTATCATACATAGAGTTTTGGCCTTCCATATAAAACACATATTTCTCATCATCAATTTTGTCATGGTCAATTTTTAGCCTGGTGTGTGTGTGTATATATATATATATACCAGGCTAAAAACTATATAGGGCCTTGTTTAGTTCCGAAAACTGAAAAGTTTTCGGAACTGTAGCACTTTCGTTTGTTTGTGGTAAATATTGTTTAATCATAGACTAACTAGGGTCAAAAGATTCGTCTCGTGATTTACAGTCAAACTGTGTGATTAGTTTTTATTTTCGTCTATATTTAATGCTTCATGCATGTGCCGCAAGATTCGATGTGACAGAGAATCTTGAAAACTTTTTGGATTTCGGGGTGAACTAAACAAGGCCTAGGCATGCCTTTGTTTGGCCAGCCCGGCAGGGCTATTTGGGTCACTAACCAATGCAAACAATGCCCTATCAGTGGTACCGAATATTCCTTCCTTCACCTACACCTACCGCAACATTAATTTTATTCAAGGTAGCTACTACGACCCCCTAGCTAGAGTTGAGGATCCAGCAGGGAGGTACGGGCTTGCTTGCATTGCATGGTTGCGCGTGGCGCCACGCTAGTTAATCGCTAGTGCGGTAGTGCGTGCCTATAGCATGGCTGTTCGGACGTCGACCCGGCACGGTGTCCTTCGTCGTCCTTGCTGTCGGGCAATAGTCACATGCATGCAAGATATGCAAACAGCGAGCTAGCTACGCACGCATCGCGTGATCTTCATACTACAGGTACGGTCACCCACCATCGCGTGATCTTCATCTTTTGTCTGGACACACTTTATACTAGTGCTTGAATTCAGTCTCATGTTCATCCACACCTAGCTAGCTGTTGCCTAGAATGTTGTGTGTTGTAACATGACAACTATAACGCATTTAGTTTCAGATCTGTTCATTATATATAGTCGTTAATTTTTTCTGCAGGAAAAAAAACCGTTGCTAACTGTAAGTTACATTTTAAAAAATAAAAAAATTGCTTTAGTTTGTCTCCAGATGCATGTATATCTATGGTTCCCAAAATCTCGAGAGTCTGTTATTTGATTCTACCGTTCTCGAATCTATTGTACTCCCTAGCTCCATCCCAAATTAGAAGTTATTTCTATAATTTTGGAAAGTCAAAGCATTTTAAGTTTGACCAAATTTATATGTTATTATAATAACATTTATGATACCATCTAAGTATGATTAGATTCTTTATTAGTTATATTTTTATAATAATATCTATTTGATATCATAAATCTTTCTATTTTTCCTATAATGTTGGTCAAATTTGAAATACTTTGACTCTCCAAGATTATTAGAATGATTTATAAATTGGTATGGAGGAAGTACTATATATACCATTGTTCTATCACTCATTAAGTAAATATACCTAACGTCTTTTTGAATGCGTGTATGTGAGAATAGTGGTTATACGGATTTTTATGTACCCGGGACCTCGTATCCGATTGCAAATCTGCAGTTTTGTACGCACGCACGAATGCATGCATGATTCCTCATGTACAGAGTGCTAGCACGAGGTATTATGGAGCCCCGTACTCCCATGCAGACAATGGACCAATTCGAGATGCGGACAACCGGATTACAGTGTGGACCAGTGACTGCAGTGGACCCTCTTTTCTCACGCGGATAGTGGACCCTCGATAATTACAATGAAAACGGTATAAATAGATCCGTCCGTATTCAAATTCGAATATTTAACATCCGATATCATATTTGAATATTTAAATAGTATATTTATGATGTCGATCCAATCGTATCTTATCCGACATGGTTAACATTATCCATATTCAAATCCGAATCCGACCAGAAATATGAACGCAAATATAATATCGATCGTTCGTATCCGATCCGTTTTCATCCCTACACTTGATTCCACTTCCTCTATTTCGATGCAAAGACTTCCCACTTCTCTTAATTTTTACTTCCTCCTATTTTTTTACATAGAATTGTCTATATATGTATCTAGACATACATAGGTTATATCTAAATACGTAGCAAAATAGATGTAGCAAAAAATCAAAGCAACTTATAATTTAGAATGAAAGTAGTACTATATATTTAGACATAGCATATATCTAAATATATAGCAAAAAAGATATATCTAGAAAAGTTAAAATACAATAAAAATTGAAATGGAAAGAGTAAATTGTAAGGGTTTTTCATATACACAGGTTTTACTATGAAATTAGACATAAATGTATATTTAGTTATATAACGAAAACTATGTTCCTAATTAGAAAAGGTAGAAAAACTAGGAGGGGGTATTCTTTTTATCTATTATGGTATTTAAAGTAGTAATTTTTTTATTTTGTCCTTCTCTTTACATCGTTCATCCGTCTCTCACTCTCACTCCTCACTGCCTCACTCTCATTCTTCTCTTTTTGAGTTTAAAGCTATAAATCATTATCAACGCCACAACCAGGCCTTGTTTAGTTCCCAAAAAGTTTTGCAAAATTTTTCAGATTTCCCGTCACATCGAATCTTTAGACATATGCATAAAGTACTAGATATAGACAAAAATAAAAACTAATTGCACAGTTTGGTCGGAATTGACGAGACAAATCTTTTGAGCCTAGTTAGTCCATGATTGGACAATATTTGTCAAATACAAACGAAAGAGCTACAGTGTCCATTTTGCAAAATATTTTGAAACTAAACAAGGCCCAAGGCCTTGTTTAGTTTCAAAAAATTTTGTAAAATTTTTCAGATTCTCCGTCACATCGAATCTTTAGACGCATGCATGGAGTATTAAATATAGATGAAAATAGGAACTAATTGCACAGTTTGGTCGAAATTGACGAGACGAATCTTTTGAGCCTATTTAGTCCATGATTGGATAATTTTTGTCAAATACAAACGAAAGTGCTACAGTGTCGATTTTGCAAAATTTTTTGGAACTAAACAAGGCCCAAAAAGAAAACAATAAAGTAAGACAAAAAAAAACAAGAAAGAGCGACCCGACCCTCTAACCAGTCATTATTCTACACGGTCTTCAACTAGACCATGGTTAAAAACAGTACGTGCTCCCTCCATTCTAAACTATGAAACATTTAGGATTTATTTAGATGTAGATTTTGCTTTGCACTCAATATGTATTTAGAGAAAAGCTAAAATATTTTATAATTTGAAACCGAGAAGTATAGCTAAAACTATCCGATGTACTTTATATTTAAGATCATTAGACGTATGTACCTTCGCCGCAGCCGAGCTTGGGGCCCCTGAAGGGCGTCTGGGTGCGGATGAACTCCAGCAGCCTCGTCGACGGGTCGACTCCGGCCACTTCATACCGCTGCCCGTTCAGGGCGAACACCACCCGATCAACGGCCATCCCATTCACCGTTGCCGCCACCGGTGCCGCCGCCGTCGCCATGGATGGAGCACCAGCTGCGCCTAGGGCATGGACCAAATGCAGCTACTAGCTAGCAAACGTGAGGTAGCTGCGTATGTGCCGCCGTTGTCAGATTTTATTAAGAGAGAAAGAGAAAGAGAAAGAAGAGGAGTGCGTGAGGAGGAGAAGGAGGTGGTGCAAGTGCAAGCAAAGCTTAATTTGCTAAGCCAGCTGATGAGGAGATGTAGCAGGCACTGGGAGAAGCTATAAAACGTACGAGGGCACGCGTGTGGTTGCGTGACGCCGCGGGGTGCCTCTCCCGGATGGGATCCCCATCGGAAGGGCCACCGGACCACCAGTGCACCGGCCGCGTGTATAGATCAGACGCCGCGCGCGCCCGATCGTGACCGTTTTGTTTAGTCCCAACAAGCCATTAAATGGTAGTACGGTGGATCCGGCGGCAGCTAGCTAGGTAGTGTTGAATGGCTGACACGACCGAAACGCACGTGATGTATATATGTATATATATCGGGGCATGCTACGGTCGGCCCGTTCGGACGGTAAACCCGGTCCGATGATTCCCGCGCACGTTTCTGTCTGCGTGCTGTCTCCCGCCCACCTCGGTGCCGTCAGAGCGCAAGTATTATAGTGGGCTGTAAGCTGGCTAGATGCTGAGTTTGAGGAGAGAAGAGAGGAGAGAGAGGAGAAGCGGGCTGTAAGCTTACAGCCAGCGTGAACACAGAAACCAAGAAACTTTGTGAGAGAGACAAGTGGGCCATGTATTAATAGTGAATAGCTAACTATTGTATGGGTGGGCTGGGAGAAAGCTATAAGGAACCTTACAGCAAGTGGGCTGTATTATTAAACTTGCTCTCACGCGGAAACCCCGCGCCGGTAGCGCACATAGTGGGTTCTGGCAGCACATGGCCCACCACACCCACGTGGCCACATCATCTCTCAGCTAATGCATGTAAATAACTTTAACCAATAAAAAAATAATAACTGCTAAACTAAAAATCCAAATTAAATTCTAATTACATCATTATATTTATTACAATATCAGTTATTAAGTTTTCTTTTGTGTAGCGTGCTCACTGGTCCGAGTGTGTGTGAGGCGCTTGCGCTCGCTGAGCCACATGGTGGGCCGTACTTTAATGCATCTTTCTCGCTCTTTGCACCGTATTGACGCGCTGGGAAAATCACCGTGGACTCAGATTCGAACAACCAACGCGCGGGAAAAATCATCGGCGGACGGTTGCCGTCTGAAGCGTTCGGACGGGAACGTGGGCGGATTTAGGGGTATTTCCCGGTATTCCCGGGAATATCCAACTATTTTGGTACACTTTTATATAAATATGTATATATATTTATATATATAAATGTATAATGCTATAATATATAATATTTTTACACTTTTGAGCTCAAAACATGTAAAAAACTGGCATTTTAATTAGAAATCTATATTCTAGAAAGCAAATTTTGGTTTAAAGTTGCTGACTTGTAGTGCAATTAGCTATATTTTAAGCCTATAGGTTCGACTTTGTGGAAATAGGAATACCAAATTTCAAATTCTAGCTCCGCCACTGGACGGGAAGAATCCCGATATATATCTCGTGCAACCAAAACGGAAAAATATTATCACCTATCTTGCTCGAGATTTTTCTTCCTCTCCGATTTTCTTCCATCTAGATATATATAGCATATATCGCTCTCGTCTTAATTTGACAAAATGGACCGGACATAGGATTTTCTTGCCAAAATCGTACACACCTCAAGCGAGATTTTCTTGCTTCAAGGATTCAACCAACGTCCCGTTAGGCAGTTACATCACTATTATTGCTGCTCGCCGTACGTGCTACGTCGTCGTTGAAGCGCATGCGGCACGTGTAGCATGTATATACGTACATGGTAGTATCTATCAGATCTTGCTTGTATGCGTACATGGCGACAAGGTGGGCCTATTATGAGCATGTTCGCTCGACTAAAAAGTCAAGTATTATTCGTTGATTTGTTGTGAGAGAAAAATATTACTTTTTACTCTAAAAACTTAACTGAGCGGGCTCCCCTTTTGGCCGGCTCGGTTAATGCCCACAATTAACAAAGGTAGGTATTTTTTATTTACCGAGGTAGGCATTTTTACCCGGAAAATTTATTTATAGTGGCGAACATCTTAAGACAACCGCCTTAAAAATTAACCTATTCTCGCATGCGGTTGTCTTAAAGTGCCCATCTTCATAAATCGATTTTCGGAGACAGGCACTTCAGAGGTGGTCATATTAATGTGATCGCCTCCGTAAATCGATTTTGAGAGGCAAACACGCTACAAAGCCTCCCTCCGAAAAAGGTCTGGTCCAACAGGCCCATATGTAGCCCGATATCCGCTTTGAATATAAATATAACCAATTAGGGTTTCTCACTCACTCATGTCTCACACTTTCTCACACACTCCCTCCTTCCTCGGCGTGATAGTGGCGCCTCCTCCCAAGGCACAACACCAAGCACCTTGTGGTGACCCCCTCCTCCCTCCGTACGACCTCGTCCACCTCGCGACGCTAGGCCCTCCTCCATCCTTGTAGAGCCGGCCCATCCTTCCTCCTCGAGACCTATTTGCAGAAAGAGTTATCTTTTGGGTCTTTTTATTGGAGAAGACCAAAAACATGTATTGAACATTTTACATGTAGCACTACCCAAAGGATGAATGGGTCATGTACTTTGGGTCACTATTGTTGGAGACAGAGCATCTCCAAGAGATTAGAAAAAATTAGCCAAATTTACTGATTTAGCTACTCTCTAAAATAAATTTGAAAAAAAATACTAGTGTAGTCCAACAGACTCTATAAAAACAAGAAGTTAGATAGTGAGGTAGGTTATCCAAAACTAGAGAGAGAATGAGGTAGGATAAAGAGCTACTAAATTTGGAGAGTCATTTAAAGAGTCGAATGAGGTAGGATGGAGAGCTACAAAAATTGAAGAGTCATTTATAGAGTCGGAGATTTTTTTCTTTAATAATAGCCAACTTTATCTTTATAAAATAAATTTAGCTAATCTCTTTGAGATGCTCTTATCTCTTCTAATTTGTAGTGCTGTGTGCATACGTATATATCTACAACCATATATATTGTGCATGGAATCCGCTCTTACATGGAGTATTTGCAGCGGGAAACACTTATCGAACGCTAAGGTCGACAACATTGGATGTTGGACCTACGTTCGACGTGTGTTGGCAGTTTTGTGTGTTTTTCAGTGGGTCACTGGCGCATTCAATGCTCTAGCACGAACACGGCTGAAACACTATTGAGCGTCCAAGGAGCTGTGATGTCAGCAGGGTCGTGAGCATTGTTTTTAGGTAGTGTGTGTCGCATACTGAGGCACGTCCAATGGCATATTATTGGACGTGTCCGATGTGTCTTTTGAGCAATTTTGAAACTCTTTGAGTAGCGTACGGTGTGAGGGAGGAGCATCCGGTGTGTAGCACCTGGCGTGTCTAACGCCTCGTGACCAAGTGCGTTAACGTTGAAGTGACTGTTTGTGGGGGTATAAACCCCTATACCCTTACGGCTAGACTTCAGCTAGGAAGCTTGGCCCACTACGAGACGAGTTCAAGGCTTGATCTCGGCAGCCCGTGTTTCGTGCAAGGAAACAAGACGTGGAGATCAAGCAGGATTCTAGTCGGTTAGAATAGGAATTGATATCGAATTATCTATGGTAATTGTAACCGACTAGGATTAGTTTCTAGATCTGTAACCCTGCCCTCCAGACTATATAAGGAGGGGCAAGGGACCCCCCTAGGACAGATTATCTCTCAACACAATCCAATACAACCAGACGCAGGACGTAGGTATTACGCCAACTCGGCGGCCGAACCTGGATAAAAAGCTTGTCCGTGTCTTGCGTCACCATCGAGTTCGTAGTTTGCGCACCGTCTACCGATAAACTACTACCGTGGGTATACCCCAAGGTAGACTGCCGACCAGCTTTCGTCGACAGTGGCGCGCCAGGTAGGGGGTGTGCGTGCAACTTTTCCGGCGAACAAGATGGTCACGATCCCAGCTTCCGCGACCGTGCCCGAAGGCCTCACGTTCACCGTCGGCCAAATCACGTGGACGACGCGCAGCGGCGGTTTCGCGACCACGGTTCCGAAAGAGATCCAGATCCAATCTGAGATCACGTCGTCTCCGACCACGCGCGTGACGACACCAAGCTCCCGACCACCGTTCCCGCTCTACAAGGGAAGGGAGATCGACTGCTCGGACCTCCTCCAAGCGCTCGATCGCGCTGACTCCAAGCTATTCGAAGTCTCCCAACTAATAGATGGAGTTCTGCGCCGGCCCGACCAAGCCGCTCGAGCGGATTCTTTGAAATTCCGCCGGCCAACTCGTGTCACCACACACGAACGGCTGGGAACATCCCTGACGATAACCTCAACCCCCTCAGGACGATCCGTCGAGCTCAAAAAGGATGACTATCCTTGCGGCCTGAACAACTCGGCCTCTGTTTATTCACAGCATGTCCAATCCGTTTTCACCAAAGCGGGCTGGTCGCCGACAAGGAACAATCGTCACCATGTCAACATGGTGACCATCCGAGAGCTACGGGACGGCCAGGTTTCCAGCACCAACTCAAGCACCGGCTCCGTCCCCACCGAGGTTGTGAACACCGAAGACGAGGACTATGACCTGGATTTTCCTTCACACCCTCCGGGTTTCGACCGATTCCCGATATTCCCCCCCCGGCGAGGGGATATTGTATTCAATGTCAGCGCCGACGAACCAGCCGTTGACGGAGAAACAGACGACCAGAGGCAACTCCGCGAACAGCGTAACGCCGAGCGCGCCCGACGGCGTGCAGACGAGCAACAGCAGACGCCGCCAGGCAACCTCAACGACGCCTTCGACATGGTCGGGGACCAGCCGGTCTACAAAACGCCAAGCGCCAACGTGGCTGTCGCCATGGCCAATCTGGACCGGCTTCCTGACACCCCCGAATGCCAGGGAGTCCGGACCAGTATCCGAGCACACCTGATCGCCGCAATGGGACAGACAGCCACTCTGCTCAAGAGAGTCCAGGACGCCTCTTATACGGAAGCCGCCTCCGACCAGACTCATCGTAGCCGGGCCTCACCCAGCAGGCGTCGCCGCAGCCGCTCCCCCGACAACCGTCGAGGGGACTCACGGCGCGATGATGGTGGTCGGGACACCGATGGCCGCCGACAGCAGGACCGCGTACGCGGCCAAGAAGAAGAAGATCAACACAGGGATCTCCGCCACAACATCCCTCCCAAAGATGCCCGGGACCGCATCAACAGGCGCGCCGCAGAAAGAGCAGTCCACGAAAACCTGCGCCGCATCGAGTACGACGCGACCCACGGCCCTCCGGGCCTAAGGCAGTTCTCTTCACACCTCCGCCAAGTCGTGTGGCCCCGCAATTTCAAGCTCGAAAAACTTAAAAAATACGACGGCAAGGAAAATCCAGAGAACTGGATCACTCTCTATGAAATCGCCGTCCGATCAGCGGCAGGAGATGAGCACGTCATGGCTAATTACTTCCCCGTAGTCCTCGACCAGGCTGGTCATCAGTGGCTTCTCGGCTTGCCCGAGGACTCCTTCGACTCTTGGGAAGAGCTACGTCAGGCTTTCATCGACAACTTCATCGCCACATGCGAGCAGCCCGGAAACAAGTATGACCTTGAAAGGATAAGAGACAGGAAGAATGAACCTCTGCGCGATTACATCCGACGATTCTCGGATATGCGTCTCAAAATCCCGAAGATTTCTCATGACGAGGCCATATCAGCCTTTATCAAGGGTTTGCGTTTCCATGAAGCGCTGAGGAACAAGCTATTGCGTAAGCGCCCATCAACAGTAGCAGAGCTCCTCGCCACGGCTAAAAACTACGCCGATGCTGATGACGCAGAAAAACTAATCCGAGACGATGCGAGAGGCACCGACCAGCCCTCCCGGCGACACGACGGTCGTGGTCGCTACGACAATAGAAATCATCGCCGCTCCGACAACCGCGATCACCGAGAAGGTTGGGATCGGCGGCGCGACAGCCGCGACGACTTCAGAGGAAAGCGCCCTCGCGAATACGACCACGAAGTAAACACGGTCAAACGTCCCAATGGACGACGGGACTACCAAGACGACTACAACAAAACGTTGAAGGGACCGTGCCAGCTACACCCGAAGTCTAACCATACCATGGAAGAGTGCCGCGTCCTCAAAAGTATCTATACACGGCGGGCCGCCCAAGAAGACACCGCCAAGAAAAGTAGCAAACGCGACGGGCACGACCACGAAGATGAGGATGAGGACCAAGACAGGGACCCCCGACACCAATATGTCAGCCCTACCGACGTGGTTCACTCCATTTTCGGGGGCAAGGTCTCCACTGAGTCCAAGCGAGAAAGAAAACTGTTAAAGAGAGCCTGCCTCAACATAGACATCACGGACGGGCTGATCGCAGACCCGAAATTTCCCGCCTGGTCCCACAGGGAGATCGCGTTCAGCAGGAAGGACCAGTGGGCCGCTATCCCAGAGCCGGGTCGTTTCCCACTGATTCTTGATCCCTGCATCAATAGCATCAGATTCGAGCGCGTGCTCGTGGACGGGGGAAGCTCCATCGACATCCTCTTCCGCAACAGCCTGCCCGCCCTCAAGATATCACTGGCGCAACTAAAACCTTACGACGCCCAATTCTGGGGGGTTTTGCCAGGTCAAAGTTCGGTGCCCCTCGGACAGATAACATTGCCTGTCCAATTCGGCACACCCGATCACTTCCGGACGGAGTTCATCAACTTCGTAGTCGCGGACTTCGACGGGACCTACCACGCCATACTGGGCCGCCCATCACTGACAAAGTTCATGGCAGTCCCGCACTACTCATACCTGGTGCTTAAGATGCCCACGGAGAAGGGCGTCCTGACCGTCAGAGGCAACGTCTATACTGCGTACACCTGCGAAGAAGAAAGCTTCAAGATCACCGAGGCAATTGACCTCTCAATCCGCATGGCGGAAACAGCAACCCAAGCCGCACAGCTGCCCCCCGACCAGCTCCGATTACCCGAACAAGAGACAGCCAGAAAGAATTCGAAATCCAAGGAGTACAAAGAAGTGCAGCTGGTCGAAGGTAACCCCGAGAAGACAGCCCTCATCGGGGCTAATCTGGATCCAAAATAGGAAGACGCGCTCGTCAGGTTTCTAAGGGACAACGTGAGCGTTTTCGCATGGAAACCCGCAGACATGCCCGGTGTCCCACGAAACCTGATCGAGCACTCCTTAAACGTCTCGAAGACCGCAAGACCAATCAAGCAAAAACTGCGACGGTTCGCTCGTGACAAAAAGGAGGCTATTAGGACAGAGATAACACGGCTTCTAGCAGCCGGATTCATAAAAGAGGTGTATCATCCCGATTGGCTCGCCAATCCGGTTCTTGTACGCAAAAAGAATAATGAATGGAGAATGTGCGTTGATTACACCGATCTCAATAAGCACTGTCCTAAAGATCCTTTTGGTCTTCCTCGCATCGACGAGGTGGTCGACTCAACGGCCGGATGCGAACTCCTCTCCTTTCTAGATTGCTACTCTGGTTATCACCAGATCTCGTTAAAGGAAGAAGATCAGATCAAAACATCCTTCATCACACCCTTCGGCGCATACTGTTACACTACCATGTCTTTCGGACTTAAAAACGCCGGGGCCACTTATCAAAGGGCCATCCAGCAATGCCTCCACGACGAGATTCGCGACGACCTCGTCGAGGCCTACGTGGACGACGTGGTCGTAAAAACAAGGGACCCGAGCACCCTGATCGACAACTTAGACCGAACCTTCAAGGCACTCAATAGGTACAAGTGGAAGCTCAACCCCAAGAAATGCATTTTCGGCGTTCCTTCCGGTCTACTGCTCGGCAACGTCGTCAGTCGCGACGGCATACGACCAAACCCTTCAAAAGTCAAAGCCGTACTCGACATGCGACCACCGAAGAACGTCAAGGACATTCAGAAGCTAACCGGATGCATGGCCGCCCTCAGTCGTTTCATCTCAAGGCTGGGAGAAAAAGGCCTCCCTTTCTTCAAACTATTAAAAGCGTCAGAAAAATTCTCCTGGACCGAAGAAGCCAACGCTGCGTTCACTCAGCTTAAGATCTTCCTCACTTCACCGCCTGTCCTCACAGCGCCTCAGCCTAATGAAGACCTGCTCCTTTACATTGCTGCAACCGACAGGGTTGTTTCCACGGCAATAGTGGTCGAGCGAGATGAACCAGGTCACGTCTTCAAGGTCCAGAGACCCGTTTACTTCATAAGCGAAGTTTTAAACGAATCCAAGGCCAGGTACCCACAAATACAGAAGCTTATATACGCCATCCTGATAACGTCAAGAAAACTGAAGCAATACTTCGACGGCCATCGAGTCCTGGTGACAACCAGCTTTCCTCTCGGTGACATCCTGCGCAATAAAGACGCCAATGGCAGAATCGTGAAATGGGCAATGGAATTATGTCCATTTTCCCTGGAGTTCCAGAGTCGCACCACTGTCAAGTCCCAAGCCCTGGTCGATTTCATTGCCGAATGGACGGATCTCAACGAACCTTCCGTTCCCGATGTCTCAGACCACTGGTCTATGTTCTTCGATGGGTCCTTGAACATCAACGGTGCAGGCGCTGGGATACTGTTCGTATCACCCAACAAGGACAAACTCCGCTACGTCCTTAGGATCCTTTTCCCGGCGTCAAACAACGTCGCCGAATACGAAGCATGCTTACACGGCATACGACTAGCCGTTGAACTGGGGGTCAAGCGCCTCTATGTCTACGGCGACTCTGCCTTGGTCATCAACCAGCTCAACAAGGAGTGGGACGCAACCCACGAGAAGATGGATCTCTACTGCAAAGAAATTCGCAAATGGGAAACTAACTTCTATGGCATAGAGTACATCCACGTGGTCCGGGACAAGAACCAAGCAGCAGATGCGATGTCAAAGTTAGGCTCATCTCGGGCCCAGATCCCGCGGGATACTTTTGTCCAGGACATCCATGAGCCAAGCGTAAGCCCTCCCCTGGTCGACAAGCAACCCACCGAGGCAATGCTCATAAATGACGCCACTCCGGCAACCGGTGGGCGTGACTGGCGCACCCCGTTCATCAAATACATATCAGACGGAACAGGCTATCAGGACAAAACAGAAAACGAGCGCCTCATCCGACGATCAAAGAACTACATCCTGGTCGACGGAAAACTCATGCGGAAAAACGCAAGCTCCGAAGTACTGCTCAAGTGCATACCCCAAGATGATGGTATCAAGCTCTTGGAAGACATACACGCTGGATCCTGCGGCAACCACGCCGCATCTAGAACGCTGGTCGGAAAGGCTTTCCGAGCAGGTTTTTATTGGCCAACCGCGGTCGGCGACGCAGAAAAACTGGTTCGGCATTGCGAAGGATGTCAGTTTTTCGCTAAGAGGACCCACGTACCTGCCCATGAAATTCAGACTATCCCGTCGTCTTGGCCCTTTGCTTGCTGGGGGCTTGACATGATCGGACCATTTAAACCAGCCCCGGGCAATTTCAAGTTTGTCTTCGTGCTAATCGACAAGTTCTCCAAGTGGATCGAATACATGCCCTTGGTCAAGGCAACCTCCGAGAAGGCCGTGGAGTTTCTCAATCAAATCATACACAGATTCGGCATCCCGAACAGCATAATCACCGACCTGGGCACTCAGTTTACTGGCACCACTTTTTGGGATTTCTGCGATGACAGAGGCATAGTCATAAAATATGTGTCAGTAGCACATCCACGTGCTAACGGTCAAGTCGAACGTGCTAATGGAATGATCGTTGATGCCCTAAAGAAGAGGCTGTACACCGAAAACGACAGAGCACCCGGTCGATGGATGAGAGAATTGCCGGCAGTAGTCTGGGGCCTCCGAACCCAGACCAGTCGAAACACAGGGGTGTCTCCCTACTTCATGGTATACGGTGCAGAGGCGGTCCTGCCGGCTGACATACACTTCGGATCTCCTAGAATCGAGCACTACGACGAGGCGACTGCCGACAACGCCAGAGAACTCGAAGTCAATTGCATGGAGGAAAATCGTTTAGTTTCATGCCTCCGAACAGCAAAATATCTCGCGGCAGTCAGGCGATACTACAACAGGAACGTCAAGGACCGTTCCTTTGTGGTCGGCGATCTGGTGCTTCGATGGAAAACGAACCAGGAGGGAATGCACAAGTTATCCACTCCCTGGGAAGGACCCTTCGTGGTGACCGAGGTCACACGACCTACGTCCTACAGATTGGCATACCCAGACGGAACACGAGTGCCTAACTCTTGGCACATCGACAAACTGCGACGATTCTATCCATAAAGTTTTAATGACTTTCTTTTGTAAGTATCTTATAGTTTTTGATAATAAGATTCAATATTTCTCGCCTACACTTTGTCGTACGCAGCACCCGGCAAAACTCCTGCAATGGATGCTCTTGGCGACAACCAAGACAAATACGGTGACACGTCACTCAGACATTCTTACAGCGCTCAAAACAACAGTCATGACAAGAAAGAAAACTTTATTACAAACTTTACATACAAAGTTTACAATAAACACCCTGACGGGCAGATACTAGTCTATTCCTACAGACTACTTTATTGGCCTAGCTGCTCGGGCTGATCACCCGCCTGGCCTTGCTGCCCGGACGAAGGGGTCGGGGCCACCGGCGCCTGGCTGGTCGAGACCGCAGGCGTCGACCGCCCATCTCCAGCAACGGACGCGCCCGACAACTCCCTGGCCGACCTATCTGAGCTCGGCTGGTCTGGAGGAGTGGCCGTTCCGCACAGGTTGATGTCGCCGATCACCGTCGACGACAAATCCAGCAGACTTCCCCGAAGTTCGTCCGCTTCCTGTGGGCCGACTTCCTTTGGGTACCCCTTCTCCAGCCTGCTCAAGTCAACCAGGGGGTAGTGGGCGCGCACCATGCTGAGGACGTGCGCGCCGGCAAACTCCCCGGCGTCCTTCACAAACTGTTGGAGCCAGTCCCACGTCCGTTGCGCCTTCTCGACTGGGGTCAACTGCGGCGCGCGGGGCTGGCTCTCCGGGAGCTCAGGACTGATCAGGTCCAGGACCGGGGACACTCCCTTCCAGATCTTGCAACAGTTGGCCTTCCAGGAGTCCCGGTCCTTGATCAGGTCATCCAGGTGCTTCTTGGTGTTCACCTTGAGCACTGCAAACGAAATGAAGCGTTACTTTCGGTATACCAGACAAGCACAGGGCAGGCAGCAATCAACAAGGTGGCACCCATTACCAGCTAACTCCCGGTCTTTTCGGCCCAACTCCTCTTCCGCTCGCCGCCCGGACTCCTGTGCACCGGCGAGCTGTTGGCCGAGCTGCTCCTTCTCTTGCTGGAGGCTCGCCACCTCCTCCTCCAAGTCTGCGTGAATCCTAAACTGGTCAGCAAAGCAAACTATACAAGTATGCGAAACTGCTCGGAGCGTGTGACTAACCTTCCTGCAGCCGGTACTGGTCGGCCAGGCGACGAGCGAGGTCGAGACGACGCTCCTTTTCGGCGCTCATCTCGACCACCTTCTCTCCGACCTCCGCCCGCAACCGGTCTACCTCCGCGGCAAGGGCCTTGTTCTCGGCCATGACGCCTTCTATCTGGTCAAAGCACCGTTTCCGGTACTTCGCCGTTTTCATAACGTCCTACAAAGCAAGCATATAAGAATACGCAGAAGACAAGGCAAAAGAACGCGCGGCAGCTCAAAACGCCGCTTACCTTGACTTCGTCGACAAGGCGCTTGGCCGCGCGCTCCACCCTGGCGGCCTCTTCGGACTCGGCGAGCTCCTCATGACCGATAAAGTGATCCCCGCGTTGGCGCCACACATACACGTGTTGGCGGCCATCACGGGGACGACCCTCGATCTCTTCTACCTCGTCGTCGGAGGCCGCCCTGGTTTCCTCCTCCTGGGCTGCGTCACCCCCGGTGGTGGTCCCAGGCGCCACCATCCCTTGGACCAGGCCTGGGGAGCCCGCAGCCGGAGAGGCTCCTGCTCGGGGTGGCGGGGGGACTTCACTCCCCCCGGCAGGAGGAGCGGTCGGAGACTTTCCCTTCTCCGAGGAGTCAGTTGGGGGAGCCTCCCCAGCCCTGGTAGGGCTGCTTGTTGTAGTAGGCGCCGCGCTCGGGAGCCCCTCCGTGCTCCCAGGCGCGACTGCAGCTGTCGGCTGCTCTGTGGTCTGGGGGGCCGCATCCCCAGAACCGCGGGCAGGCTCGCCCGTTCCCTGGCCAGCAGTTTGGCCAGGGTCGACATCCGATGCCGCACTACAGGAACAAAAGTTAAAAAAAAAAGAGAGAGGAGTCCAAAATACGTAAGTTGAACACTTACAGGTCTGACCGCCGATGGGTCGCGGTGAACCTCCTCCTCGCCCGGCCGGTCGGCGCCTGTGCCCCCACCTCGGCAACTTGCGGGGCAGCCGCGTCGCTGGCCACTCGATCAGTGGTGACCGGCGCAGCGTCTGGGCGGTCCCGAGGCCGTCGGACCAACGACGGCGCAGCCTCCTCGTCGTCGTCGTCGTCGTCGACGATCCGCACGAGCCGACGACGCTTCGGCGCTTGGCTGCTCTCCGCCGGTAGGTCTGCCGGCAGCTCCGGTGTTGGCAAGGGATTCGCCGGCAATGGCCTTTTCCCCGCTACCCTCTCCTCGGAGGTCGGGACGGGGCGGGCTCGGTCTTCCTCTGACGGGACCTCTCCCACAGGATCTTCCATCCCCGGTGCCAGTGATGCGTACACTACGCACCGGTCGACATCACCGACCTGCAAAAGCAACAGAGGTGAGCCAACTGCAGACGACATACGAATGATCAAACGGAGTATGCTACATACCTTTGGTGCTGGTCGTCCTAGCTTGAAGGCTTGCACCCGATCACTGCTACGGGTGAAGCCCCCATCCGCAAAGTTAAACAGCTCGTTCAGCAGCTGTTGTACCTCCGCCTTCTCCAGGATCTCCGACCGCATCCTGGTCGGGTCTGCGCTTCCGGCATACTCATACGCCGAGTGCACCCTCTTCTGGCAGGGCATCACCCGGCGGCAAATGAAGTTGCCGACCACGCTAAGCCCATCCAGGCGTGACCAGTCGATCAGCTTCATCAGATCCGCCACTTGACCGTCGTACTCTGGGCGGTCGCTCCAGCTCGCCCTCTTCTCGGGAACGTACCCCACGTCGCAGAACGTGGAGCTGCCCGGTTCCTCCCTGACGTAGAACCACCTCCTGTACCATTCGGTCAAAGAGGTGTTCCATGGGCAGTGTAGGTAGCGGTTCTTCATCCCATCACGAAGGTTGAGGTATACTCCACCTGCAACCTTGGAGCCTCCAACTGCTCCCTTCTTCCTCAGACAGAAAAGGTATCGGAAAAGATCAAAGTGCGGCTCTATGCCAACATAGGCCTCGCACAGATGGATGAAGGTGGAAATAAGGAGAATTGAGTTCGGGTGCAGATTGCAAATCCCGATCTCATAGTACAAAAGAAGACCTTGTAGAAAGGGATGAACAGGAACACCAAAGCCTCTCTTGATGAAATCTTCAAAAACGACGATCTCACCGGCGCGAGGGTCGGGGTAGCTCTCCCCTTCCGGCGCCCTCCAGCCGCCGAGCTCTGCGCCGTGCAGAAGCCCCATGTCGACGAGGTCACCAAGAGACTTTATGGTGCTGCGAGACTTTTTCCACTCCTTGGCCATCAGTTCGGCCCTCTTCCTGGAATCGCTCTTCGCCATTAGAGGTGCGAGTGTGCGCTGGAGCTAGGAAGGTGCAGGAGATTGGAGAAGATGAGAGCGGAAGATTTGACGGCAATGGCAGGAGAAGCGGTACAGGCGGTCCTATTAGGCCCTTATAAACCCGCGACCCCACCTCTCCCACTTCCTGTATTCTCGGAAAGTGGGCAGGCCATGCGGCGGACGCGGCGTTTCGGTTTACAATGATTATAGGCAATTAATGCGGCGGAGTTTTCGTACCAATTGATGGTTTCCTTTTCTCAAACCATGCAAAGAGCGGTTGTACAGTTGCCAGGCGCGGCTTTTCATACATCCGTCTGACATATCGTCAGGAGACCCCGTCATGTCAACTTTAATGGGAAAGATTTTTTCAAAAGTAAGAAGACACATACGCCAGTGAGTCAGCAATCCGGGGACTGCACCGACCACCGAGCACTCGACGCTCGGGGACTGGTCGCCCAGTCTATCAGCTTGGAACTTCAAGGACTGCACCGACC
The DNA here is from genome assembly GCF_000003195.3 of Sorghum bicolor. Classification (NCBI taxonomy): domain Eukaryota; kingdom Viridiplantae; phylum Streptophyta; class Magnoliopsida; order Poales; family Poaceae; genus Sorghum; species Sorghum bicolor. Next base: position 12,775,281 of record NC_012871.2, on the reverse strand, counting down.
ACCGAGCACTCGACGCTCGGGGACTGGTCGCCCAGTCTATCAGCTCGGAACTTCAAGGACTGCACCGACCACCGAGTACTCGACGCTCGGGGACTGGTCGCCCAGTCTATCAGCTCGGAACTTCAAGGACTGCACCGACCACCGAGTACTCGACGCTCGGGGACTGGTCGCTCAGTCTATCAGCTCAAAACTTTAAGGCACGCACCGACCATTGAGCACTCGATGCTCGGGGACTGATCATACAAGTATAGTAACATGTAATTCCACGCAGCACATTAAGTGCCTGGGGACTGGTCGATTGGCATCTTCGATTGCAGACGAGCATGACATGCTCGGGGACTGGTAAATTCAATTTTTCAGACCTTGCTACAAGGCTCATACTTCGCCTTCCAGCAAGCTCGGGGACTACATCGGTACGATGCATCTAGCGATGCATCTCAGTCTCAAAACTACTTTGGGGAATTTTCTTTTGACCCTGGCACCACGTGCCTACGCCACCTACTACCAGGCTCGGGGACTAAGTGGGCACACTTCACCTAGCGGTGAATTTGCTTGCCTTTTTGATGCTTCTACCTTTCAGAAAGGCAAAGTGGGCACACTTCACCAAGAAAGAAATTTTTTTTAGAGCACCATGCATTCTTCGAACAACCTGCTTCTTCGATGTCAACGTTGATCAACTGTCCTTCGAGTTGGTCAAGGAACCGTTGCGACTGTTTGGGCGATTTTCCCGCTTATTAAAGACGACAAGCCTCGCTGATTGAAGAAGCTCAAGACGGCGTGTTGCATCACAATACATGGCGCTCGGGGACTAGCTGTGGGGGTATAAACCCCTATACCCTTACGGCTAGACTTCAGCTAGGAAGCTTGGCCCACTACGAGACGAGTTCAAGGCTTGATCTCGGCAGCCCGTGTTTCGTGCAAGGAAACAAGACGTGGAGATCAAGCAGGATTCTAGTCGGTTAGAATAGGAATTGATATCGAATTATCTATGGTAATTGTAACCGACTAGGATTAGTTTCTAGATCTGTAACCCTGCCCTCCAGACTATATAAGGAGGGGCAAGGGACCCCCCTAGGACAGATTATCTCTCAACACAATCCAATACAACCAGACGCAGGACGTAGGTATTACGCCAACTCGGCGGCCGAACCTGGATAAAAAGCTTGTCCGTGTCTTGCGTCACCATCGAGTTCGTAGTTTGCGCACCGTCTACCGATAAACTACTACCGTGGGTATACCCCAAGGTAGACTGCCGACCAGCTTTCGTCGACACTGTTGGAGATCAATGGCTCACGTTTCACTGAGGACATGTGGTAGCAATCGAGAGCTACTGACAGAGTATATAACACTCCAAAATTTTAATTTTGGATTGTTATTAGAAAACACTAAATAAAATGAAGGATTTAAATTTTTCTAAAATATTACAAGATTTTATTAATTATTGTCATTATAAAATGAGAAAAATGTGAAATTCTAAAATTTTCGTAAAGTTAAGTGAAGGGTGTTTTGTTTGCTATTATGTGCTTTGTGCCCTAACTTTGTTTGGCTTGTGAAAAAAATGAATTTCAAAATTCCTAGCGAGCCATGTTTAGGTCCTGTCGGTTTTTGAAAAAAATAAAACACTAAAAGTGGCATTTGAAAACCATTTCTAATTTGAGTTAAAAAAAGCGAGAGTTGTTTTAAGAAAATTGGTACTGTTCTCAAAAATAGGAAAGAAAACAAATTCCAAAATAATCCCTAAGTATTGAATCAAATTTATTTTGAAATAGGGTTTGAAAATAGTTTGGAAATTGGTTGGGCAAAATAGTTCAGAAAATCTGTTTTATATAAAAAAGAGAAAGGTATTTCTTTCCCTCTCTTTTTCCATCCCTCTATTTTGGCCTGCTCAAGCTCCCGGCCTGCCCCAGCCATAGCCGAGCCAGCCCACCTCGCACCTCGCTCGCCCTTGGGTCTTGGCCCAGCAACCGCGGCCCAGTAGGAGCACAGCAGCAGCGCCTGTTCCAGCCTAGCAGCGCCCGCAGTCCGCCCTGCGCCTGAGCCGCTGACTGGCCGGACCCGTGTGTCAGCCGCTGCGGCTTCTTCCCCAGCGCGTCGTGCGATTCGGAGAAGGTCGCCGTAGATCCCCTCAGTTGCCGCACCCCGGATGACGAAAACCGATCCCCGAGCTTCGTGTCGAGGTGAGGAACCCACCGGAACTTCTCCCGCCCTCTCTATCCCTTCCTTTCGCGCGAACGGCATCGCCGGAGGAGCTCGTTGCCGCCGAGCCACCCCCACCGCGCGGCCAGCGCACCCTGGCTCCTCTTTCGCACAGGCATCGTGCGCACTGCACTCGCCACGCTTCGCTCATCCCGCCAGTGCCTTCGCTACGTCTCGCCGTGCCTCGTAGCGTCGACGCGGCCACCTCGCCGGCGTCGGCCATGGCGCCGCCGCCCACGCGCCCCGTGCCGCCGCGGTTGGCCAGGCCCCCAGCACCACGCGCCCGACCCCAGCCCAGTCCACCGTGGACCGGTGCACCCCTGCCCGCACCCGGTCCACCGTGGACCCGCCAGTCCCTAGCCGCCACGTGTCCAGCCGGGCTGGCCACTAGAGATGAAAACGGATCGGATACGAACAGATATCAATGATATCATATTTGTTTTCATATTTTTAGTCGAATTCGGATTCAAATACGGATAATATCAACCATGTCGGATAAGATAGGATTGGATGTCGACATCGTAAATATACGATTTTAAGTATTCGAATACGGATACGGAATCGGATATTGAATATTCAGACTCAAATACGGACAGATCTAAACCCCTATAAACGAATTCGGTCTCGAATACGATTGGAAAATATCCATACCATTTTCATCCCTACTAGCTCTTTTGCAAAAAGGCCCTCGGCCTTTGAAGTATTTAACCCGCAGTCCGCAACTATTCAAATTTAATTAGATCTAGGTCCTATTTTTAACAGTTAGGACCCTGACGCCCTTAGTATTTATTTATTTAGTCCAAAATGCTTTTTAAATTCAGTTTTGATTTATTTAAAATATGAAAAATTGTTCTGCTTTATCACAGTTTTGCCACTAACCTAGTTTTGGCCATAGAATCCGTGTATTAATTCCGATTGAGCCTGTTCTTGTCGCGGTAGTTTCGTATCATCGTAAGCTACACTTTAGCAGTGATAGTTACCTCGTTTGACCATTTAGGTTTACACCATAAATACAAAATGATTAATGTCTAACTAAACGTCCTTTTAATCTATAAAAACAATTTATGTTTCTAACTTTGGTTTTTCATAAACAAATATTAATATTATTTATACCAACATAAATACCTTTTTAATTGTGATCTACTTAATCTAATCTCAGTTGATAAATGCCTTGTTTAACTTATGTCACGAATTCTACGCTTTTTCTAAACTATAAATGACAAAGTGACTTAAATAATTTATTATTATCCATAAATAGAATATGACTAGAACTATACTTCATCTTTGATAATTATGATTTGTTTAACTCCGTATTATGAAATTTCTCTTGAATATCTGTCACCATAATTCATCTAATAAAATAAGCCAAGCGTATAGTCTATGTTCTCCGTTATGTTGCAAACCTCGAAAGTCATGTTCGATTAACTATAGCTCTGTTCTCAATCGTTCTTGCGTTGTCTCGATCGTAGCAACAAACCGTGTCATTCAGTGCGCTCTTTCTAAGCTTTCCTTATGATTGTCATTTGTTCTTAGTCGTGTTTGTTTGTTGTTTGTCTGTTTGTGTTGCTTGGTTGGTACAAGTAGAAGAAGCGTGGTTCGTCAACAGTGAAGACCAAGAGCTGAGGACCGACAGTCGAAGCAGAAGTTGGAGATCAGAAGAAAGAAGCCAAAGAATTTTGAGCAGATATACACTAGGAATAAAGGCAAGTGTAGGCACCCTTTGATCATATTGTACCTATGAACTTTAAATACATTTACTTTTCATTGCATGTGTACAATATGATTATAGGTACAATATGATCAAAGGGTGCAATATGATCAAAGGGTTGTTGAGGAAAGGGGGAGCGGGTACTGTTGGTTGGCCCGGTTGCCGGGCGTACCCGTCTCTACTCTCCGTAAGGACTTGGTCATGGAGCGACCCCTGGGACATACAGTGCAACTCTAAGCTATATGGCTCTGGCTTGACTAATTATCATGACCTCCGCTAGTAGGGTGTTACTTTCCGGGTAGGCATAAGGAAGTAGCTTGGGTATTCATATTAAGACGTCGATCAGTTCGGGGTCCCATTGTTATGGGCACGGCTGCCGCGCGCCCTGGCCAAAACTTACGAGTGGCATCCTATTAGTTGGACCCTGTAAAAGGTCTCGTAGTGAAACCCTGCCTGCTCACCTTGGTAGTGTTTTGGGGAGTCGTGTAATACCCGATTCTAAGGACAAAACCAGATATACACTATATATGAGTTTTAGAAGTCAATTCTCATATATAGCTACAAATAAGGGGTAATATCAAAAGACAATGCATAAGTTATATAACGTACTTAGTACAAAAGAGATAACCTTAAGGAGCAAACAACGGAAGATAACTCCAAACTTCGGGTATTAACTTCACTCTACAGGATCCAACTGACTGGTTGATCACAAGCCTAACACATCTCCTGAAGTGTGGGGGAAATAGCAAGAGTGAGTCCATGTCGAACTCCACAAGTATAGCAACTAGATTGTATAGCTCCCACAATCTCATGATCAATGTGACATAAATTATGTAAAGCATTAAATAATAAATAACGAGCATATTCAACACACAGGAATCATCATCGTCACAGCAAGAATCCCCAAGGCCGCTCCTGACCGTGAGCTCGGCTAGTATACTAGTTTTTAACCCTCTGCAGAGGTTGCACATCTTTACCCATGAGTCATGATTTACCCTTTCGCCCGAGGTAGCTAGTCTCTTAACCCCCTTCCTAGGGAGGTCGGCAGGGATCACTATGAAGTCTTTCAAAGGTTCGTCTAACAAGTTAGGGCCGCTTGGTTTCATTAGTCAGTCCGTGTGATTCACCCGCAGGAATCCACGGTCTGCTATTCCCCAATTGCGCCACAACGGGTAACCGCTAACGAGCTAGAAAAGTTACTCATACTTAACTAAAGCCAGAGCCATTATAGCCCTCATGGTTGCACTGTTGTCCCGGTTATCACTTACAGATAAATCATCAAGTGGCTAAAAAGTCATTTTTATCATTTATTACTTAACATTAATCTAGTCACACGATCATGGACACTGAAATAAAATCCAATTGTTATACTTGCCTTAATCCAAATGCTCTTGCTGATCTTGCTAGTTGTCCAAGGCTCTGATCTTGATCACTGAAGCACTCTTGTTCACCACGAATTGCTTACCGTCTAAACTCGATCATCGATCACACAAACAATCGGGAATAACATACACGAAGCAAACAAGGCTATAATTAGAACAGTACACCAATCATATGAAAACAGTATGAAAAGTTTATAAAAAGATTCTACGCATCGCTACGATTTAATAGACGTAAAGATCACGAAAATCGGAGCTAAAACGGAGAAGATCTGAATTTTTCGGGATTTTCTATAGATAAATAATTAATTAAATGCTACTGCGAAAATAAAAAGTTTCAAAGCAGAGATTTAATACTTCTAACATGCAGATCTCGTAAATACGAATCTAACAAAATTTGAATGGGTCGAAACGGAATTAAAATGAATATTTTATGGCTAAAACAAATTCAGTGGCAGTTTTGTAAATTCCGAAATCGTATTTTGGATTAAACCGGAATAGATTACGCTTTCCAACCTGAGAAGGCGTATTCCACAAAACCTGCTTTGGACTGCGGGTTCCATATTTAAATACACCAGGGGCTCTTTAGAAAGATGTCCAGGCCGAAAGGGTATGGACGAATATGGGCCGTTGATCTTGGATCGGGTTGCTCAGATTAGATCGGAGAGAGGGGAAGAGAGAGCGCCGTCAGTTCCTGTAGCCCGACGGCGGCGCCATCGCCGGAGGCTCGCCGGAGTTGGGCGATTTGGCGATTCAGCGCACGATTCGATGAACCAAAAGCACGGGAAGGTAGAGGAGGGCACCGCGAACTTACTCAGGGACTTATCGCGGCCAGAGAGGGCTCGTAGCGAACCGGCTCCGTGCTATGGCGGATAGCGAGTTCCCTGTGAACTTCGGCAACCTGAGACAAGCAAAACAAGGCATGACTTCGAGGGAGGAAAAGCTCGGTGGCTTCGCAAGCACGCAAATAAGCTCGGCAAGGCACTTACAAAGGAGCTAGAATCACAGACGATGGCGTTCTTGTTGGCTGTTGAACCTCGGATTGGCGAGATCCAACACGGCGACGGGGAGCTGCGAGGTTGGCTACAAACGCGTATAGATGGAAGAGATGGTCGCAGGGGGTTCGCCTAGGGCTAAAAAGGACTCGGGAAACCAAATCCCGTAGAAATCGGGGTTGAACCAGATTTGGCGGCTCCCTGCGTGAGTCCTGCTCGGTCACGACATGAGGAAGGGGAAAGGACTGACACGTGGTCCCTACTGGTCAGTGAGAGGGGAAAGGAGGAGGGTGCCCGCATTGCTTCCTGGGCTGGCCAGGCTTCGCGGCCCACGAAGGCAGAAGGAGGGGAGGGGGAACCAGGCCGGTGCTGCGCATTGCTGGGCCAAGCCAGAGGGGGAAAAGGGAAGGGAAGGGCTGGGCTTTCGGGCCAGAAAGAGGGGGGGGAAAAGGTTCTGTCTTTCTTTGTTTTTTCTATTTTCCTTTCTTTCATTTCCAAAGTCATTTTCAAATCCATTCTAAAATCACTTTGAAATACTTTTGAACTTTAGTAAAACCACTCAGCAAAATAAAAATGCATAAGCATGAGTGCACAAAAATGTTGCTACACTCTATGATTAATTTTAATTTGACCTAAAATATTATTTTTCCTATATTTTTATGAGCACAAAATACAAAATTAAATCATTTTTCTCCTATTTCAAAAGTTGTAAATTTTTGGGTGTTACAAATCTACCCCCCTTAAAATGAATCTCGTCCTCGAGATTCGGATGAGACACGGATTCCAAAAGAGAAACAAGAATAAGATATTGATCATTATTTCAACTTGACAACTTGTATCCCAGATGCAAGCACTTATGTTTCGGGATTACAACTTGTGAACAAAACTTCCATAAGATGTCTATTATTCGTAATTGCTCACTGTCCATCTTGACTACCAACTTTTCAACTTATACAACTCGAAGACATGATATCTCGGCATGGATATGCCTCCTCAGGTAGGAGTGGACCACCTTGATACTCAATTCTTTTCCCTGATGGTGCAGTTAAGAATATTTTCCACTGGGTAGCATAGATCACTGCCTTGTGTGCACATAACCATCCATTGCCAAGAACCAAAGGAATATTGAGTGACTCTAGCACAATGAGGTTTACAGTGAAGTTTTCCTTCTTTATGACAAGATTGATATTTGAGCAAACCTGATCTGCCTGTATTTCTCCCATTGGGGTTTGAACTAACAAAGGCTTTCTCGTCGGACACTTCACCCGTTCGATTGTCTTTACCAAGTCAGCGGAAATAAAAGAATGTGAAGCACTTCGGTCAAACAGAGCAAAAACTAGTACTGAGTCCACTTGAATATAGCCTCCCACCACTTTGGTGGCTCCTTGAATGTTATGCATATCCACATTGTTCAGTCTTCCATTGATATAATTTCGCTGTACTTTATTTCCGAGAGCAGGCTTCTTACGAGCTTTCCTTTTACGCTTCCGTCGTTGTGGATTTTGATTTGATTCATTGTCAACTTGCTCCTCAATATTATTTAGATAACACTCAGCTTTGTCATACTCATAGCATCTTTCTTCAAAGGCAAGATGATCATAATCTTCCCACCTATCCATGAGAGGTGTCATATTGTGCTCCGGATTCATGGGACACTACACTCCCTGTCATCAAGTGACCAACGTCAGTAACACGGCAAGGATAGATGATCATAACCATAGAATATCTTAGAAGACAATTATCACTCCAAGCTAGTCTTAAAATGCAACACTCGTGATATCAAGGTACTACCCCCCTTAAAATTGGGTTGATTGGGGACACTAGGGACTAGTTCTCCTATCCTTTTTGGACGCCACACATCATAGTCTTTTACATTCGTGGTACCGAGTCTCTTGTTCCAACATTATCCAATTCTTCTCCATATAACCCCTTTATTTAGGCTACCCCCCTTAATAAAGGTCATCTAGGGGACACAAGAAAGGTAGCTAGCATGTTTTCCAGACAAGTTAACTAACATTGAGAACTTATGACATCCCAAAGAGCTTTTGTGCAAGAGACAAACATGTATCCTGAAATTTTTCCGCGATATGAAAAACACCAGCATAGAAAAACAGGTATAACTCCCATTCTGTTAATCCAATAGAGTTGTAGCTTATACCGTTAGAAAGATTATGAAATTCCCTACAACTTTCCTGTAGAAGACGTCCTTAGGTTCTGTATTTAGGCTCAGGTAAAACAGCCAAACATAATATCCTTCCTGATAATATCCCAGCAAGGATGCAGTAAATTCCAGAAATTATATCTCGAGCTCCTTAACTCATCTGGAGATGATCCTTATATTGTTGAAAAGCTTATGAAATCCTCTACAACTTTCGTATACAACTCTTTCCCAGATTCTGAAGTTAATTCAGCCGAAATTAGGAAATTCCAGATCTGTCCAGATTTTGAAACAGAAAAGAAACATCCAAGTTTAAATGTCATATCTCAGGTTCTACTTGTCCAATAATGTTCCAGCTTATACCGCTGGAAAACTTAGCAAATTGTCTAATACTTTTCTATAGAACACTTTTCCAAATTCTATAGTTATATATGTCCAAACAGTAAGCAACCGAAACTGGTCCAGATTCTTGACAGCACAGTTGTATCCTGTTGTGATTTTTGTAACTTCCAAACCATAACAGCTATGAGGGTGATTCTTGTGGTCAGAGAAAGATCTTGGAGTCTAGTTGTTTCCAGAAAAGTTTAGTAAAATTTGCACGATCAGATCTTGATATACACTATGATTATTGCAGACTGCTCCAGAAATCAGCAAAAGACAGAAACAGGATGTAACCAAACCCAACTACTTATGTCATTACTCCGTATGCCTTAGTTCTATAAACTAAATGAAATTGTGAAGAACTTCACAAAATCATTACACTCATTACAAAGATCCAAATCAAACATAAACATAATAACAAGCAATTAAGCATTAAAGGTTCACTAGGCACACAACTCAACTTTCGCTACTAGCGTTTTTATTACACCAGGGGACACGGACACCTATATCTTAGACTTAGTGTGGTTATCTTCACGATGCATCTGTTGCTTCTTTTGTGGACAAGAGCTTATATAATGTCCTTCTTGTTGGCAGTGATAACACCTTCTCTTAGCTGGTTCCTCTGTGATGTTATTTTCCACTGAAGTGTTGTTCGGTGTGTTATCAACTTGCATACTCTGATGGTTTATCTTTGCCTGGTTAGATTTCTTTCTACATTGCTTGATCCTCCGAGGTTGAAACTCTCTATAAGTAATTGTCCACCCATCTATGCATACCTCATGAGCAGTGGGATTAGCTTGGGGAATTTGTTCATCTCCAAGGTTTGAGTTTTCCTGACGAGGATTTGAAGCTACATGTGACATCTTGGGATTTGGGTGTTGATCACTTCCCAATCTCGGCTCTAGTGCTTTTGCCTTCCTCTTCTTATCCTCATTAGTCACACAGATTGGTTTTGTCTTAACTTCCTTCTTAGATGACATATTCCGAAGACAAGGAAGACCATAATGCTCACAACAGTGGCATTGATCCTGATATCCTGATGTATTACTCCCAACGCTTCCATGATTTCTCATATTTTTCCAAGCTTCTGCTACTTGTCTCCTCACGGGTCCTGAGATACGTTGTTGAGAGTTCTTATTCTGAGTTATTCCTTCCACTACTTGTGTTTGCATGGCTAGAAGCTTCTCCATGTCGAATGCTTTTACGGTTGGAAAATCTGGGTGCTTTCGTTCCTTCTTGTCAAAGGTCTCCTCGTTATGACCCATCTAAAGAGACAAAGAGAGAGGATTTAGAATAGAGACAAGATTTTATAAAAGAACTAGGCAAGAGGTAAGCATAACTTTTAGCAACTATCAAGGTCAAGGAGAAAAGCAAGAAGTAAGCAAAGATAGAAGCATGCCAAAACGTCCAGTTCTAACTAGGCTTGCGTCCTACAGTCAGCATTGCTTTGATACCACTTTGTAATACCCGATTCTAAGGACAAAACCAGATATACACTATATATGAGTTTTAGAAGTCAATTCTCATATATAGCCACAAATAAGGGGTAATATCAAAAGACAATGCATGAATTATATAACGTACTTAGTATAAAAGAGATAACCTTAAGGAGCAAACAACGGAAGATAACTCCAAACTTCGGGTATTAACTTCACTCTACAGGATCCAACTGACTGGTTGACCACAAGCCTAACACATCTCCTGAAGTGTGGGGGAAATAGCAAGAGTGAGTCCATGTCGAACTCCACAAGTATAGCAACTAGATTGTATAGCTCCCACAATCTCATGATCAATATGACATAAATAATGTAAAGCATTAAATAATAAATAATGAGCATATTTAACACATAGGAATCATTATCGTCGCAGCAAGAATCCCCAAGGCCGCTCCTGACCGTGAGCTCGGCTAGTATACTAGTTTTTAACCCTCTGCAGAGGTTGCACATCTTTACCCATGAGTCATGATTTACCCTTTCGCCCGAGGTAGCTAGTCTCTTAACCCCCTTCCTAGGGAGGTCGGCAGGGATCACTATGAAGTCTTTCAAAGGTTCGTCTAACAAGTTAGGGCCGCTTGGTTTCATTAGTCAGTCCGTGTGATTCACCCGCAGGAATCCACGGTCTGCTATTCCCCAACTGCGCCACAACGGGTAACCGCTAACGAGCTAGAAAAGTTACTCATACTTAACTAAAGCCAGAGCCATTATAGCCCTCATGGTTGCACTGTTGTCCCGGTTATCACTTACAGATAAATCATCAAGTGGCTAAAGAGTCATTTTTATCATTTATTACTTAACATTAATCTAGTCACAGGATCATGGTCACAGAAATAAAATCCAAATGCTATACTTGCCTTAATCCAAATGCTCTTGCTTATCCTTTTGTTTCTGCTGGTCTCACTTGTTGCCAAAGCTTTGATCTTGATCACTGAAGTATTGTTCACCGTCTAAACTCGATCATCATCACACAAACAATCGGGAATAACATACACGAAGCAAACAAGGCTATAATTAGAACAGTACACCAATCATATGAAAACAGTATGAAAAGTTTATAAAAAGATTCTACGCATCGCTACGATTTAATAGACGTAAAGATCACGAAAATCGGAGCTAAAACGGAGAAGATCTGAATTTTCCGGGATTTTCTATAGATAAATAATTAATTAAATGCTACTGCGAAAATAAAAAGTTTCAAAGCAGAGATTTAATACTTCTAACATGCAGATCTCGTAAATACGAATCTAACAAAATTTGAATGGGTCGAAACGGAATTAAAATGAATATTTTATGGCTAAAACAAATTCAGTGGCAGTTTTGTAAATTCCGAAATCGTATTTTGGATTAAACCGGAATAGATTACGCTTTCCAACCTGAGAAGGCGTATTCCACAAAACCTGCTTTGGACTGCGGGTTCCATATTTAAATACACCAGGGGCTCTTTAGAAAGATGTCCAGGCCGAAAGGGTATGGACGAATATGGGCCGTTGATCTTGGATCGGGTTGCTCAGATTAGATCGGAGAGAGGGGAAGAGAGAGCGCCGTCAGTTCCTGTAGCCCGACGGCGGCGCCATCGCCGGAGGCTCGCCGGAGTTGGGCGATTTGGCGATTCAGCGCACGATTCGATGAACCAAAAGCACGGGAAGGTAGAGGAGGGCACCGCGAACTTACTCAGGGACTTATCGCGGCCAGAGAGGGCTCGTAGCGAACCGGCTCCGTGCTATGGCGGATAGCGAGTTCCCTGTGAACTTCGGCAACCTGAGACAAGCAAAACAAGGCATGACTTCGAGGGAGGAAAAGCTCGGTGGCTTCGCAAGCACGCAAATAAGCTCGGCAAGGCACTTACAAAGGAGCTAGAATCACAGACGATGGCGTTCTTGTTGGCTGTTGAACCTCGGATTGGCGAGATCCAACACGGCGACGGGGAGCTGCGAGGTTGGCTACAAACGCGTATAGATGGAAGAGATGGTCGCAGGGGGTTCGCCTAGGGCTAAAAAGGACTCGGGAAACCAAATCCCGTAGAAATCGGGGTTGAACCAGATTTGGCGGCTCCCTGCGTGAGTCCTGCTCGGTCACGACATGAGGAAGGGGAAAGGACTGACACGTGGTCCCTACTGGTCAGTGAGAGGGGAAAGGAGGAGGGTGCCCGCATTGCTTCCTGGGCTGGCCAGGCTTCGCGGCCCACGAAGGCAGAAGGAGGGGAGGGGGAACCAGGCCGGTGCTGCGCATTGCTGGGCCAAGCCAGAGGGGGAAAAGGGAAGGGAAGGGCTGGGCTTTCGGGCCAGAAAGAGGGGGGGGGGAAAGGTTCTGTCTTTCTTTGTTTTTTCTATTTTCCTTTCTTTCATTTCCAAAGTCATTTTCAAATCCATTCTAAAATCACTTTGAAATACTTTTGAACTTTAGTAAAACCACTCAGCAAAATAAAAATGCATAAGCATGAGTGCACAAAAATGTTGCTACACTCTATGATTAATTTTAATTTGACCTAAAATATTATTTTTCCTATATTTTTATGAGCACAAAATACAAAATTAAATCATTTTTCTCCTATTTCAAAAGTTGTAAATTTTTGGGTGTTACAAGTCGTGACCCCCGGGCAAATGGGAATCACGACTTGGAGTGAAAGTGCACACATCTGTAGAGTGTAAAACTGATATATCAGCCATGCTCACGATCACGAGCGGTCCAGACTCTCACATGATGAGCAAATTAGAATCACATGAAACTTGGTGAAGGAACTTGGTCGAGGTTGCTACCTCGTGCTTTGGTGGAATGGCTATTCCGTCTTGGCAGGATTGCTATCCTGTGTTCTTAATTGGGATTGCTATCCCATGACCTTAATGGGGTTGCTACCCCGAGTTACTATCTGAGGTTGCTACCTCAGAGATCTTAATAATAATAATTATAAAGGTGACTAATAATATTGTTAATTTACCTTCATCTAAATAAGGGTTGGGATGTTCTACTCACAACTAGTAATAGGTTGTTTTAATAATAAAGTTGTAATAAAAGTTTACCAACTAGAAAGCTCACCTGCAGTCAAATAGTGTCAGCTTTTTCTTTGATTAAGCCCTGCATGTCATACATTTTCTACCTGTACTTGTTGAGTTCGACATGAACTCACCCTTGCTATTTCCCCCACACCCCAGTGTGCAGTAAAGTGCTGCTCAGGAGAAGGACAGAGATGTTATGGATTTTTTTCTAGAAGTTTATCAGAAGTGCTTGGCGTACGTAGCCCCCAGTTAGCCGTCCCTGAGAAGAATGGAGCCTAAGAAGTTTAGCTATTGTTTCCACGTGCTCTGATGTTTGTAAGTGTTATTATAAATATGTTTTCCGCTATATATAACATTGTTTCTGATAGTTATATTCTTCTGTTGTATGTGTGGACTTCCTGGACACACATATGACGACTCTGGTCTTATTTTTAAAACTAGGGTGTGACAGAGTAGCATCGGACGCTAAGGTGCGTCCAACGCCTAAGCACCGCGGTGTCTAACACCCCTAATAGTAGCAGATTTCAGAGCCTAATGACTCTAATTCTTTGGGGGTTTATAAATACTTGGTGACCGACTCAAGGATGTTCCTCTTAGCACTTTGGCATACTTGACATCCTTGTGAGGCTAAGCAAACACCTCTCACTCTTTTCCTTCATAGATTCGTCATCTTTGTGAGATTAGGAGTGATTTCAAGTGTATGTGCATGAGTGATTACACCTTGTGGCACTTGGGGTCATTGTGACTACAGAGTTCTTGTTACTCTTGGTGGTTGCCACCACCTAGATGGCTAGGAGCAATGGTGGAGTTGTGGCAAAAGTTGGTGATTGTTCTTCGCCACCTCTGGTGATCTTGTGAGGGGTGTTGTGTCTTTCCCAGTGGAGTGCCAAAGGTAACTCTAGTAAATTGCTCGTGTCATTGAGTTACCTCACTTGTGGGTAGATTCTTGCAGTGTTCAATTGTGTGGACGAGGTTCGTACAACATCACTAAGCCGCTGAACCACCAAGTGTTGGTCGACACAACGAGGACTAGCGTGCCAACAAGCACGTGAACCTCGAGAGAAGAATTGTGTCTCTCCATTGTGAGTGTTGGCTGCCATACCGCTACGTTGGCCACCGCCCCTAGCACCGAGTGACCTCCTAGCTATCTACAAGTACCCCTGTGCTCTCTAGTGCTATAAAAGGAGGCCTCCGAATCTTGAATCGAACATCTCGACTTCAAGCTCAACATACTTACACTCAGTAGCACAGCTTAGCTCTTTTGTTCTAGCGCTAGCGCTAGCTCTAGCTTAGCTTAGCTCTTCTAGCTCAGATGTAGTAGCTAGCTAGCTAGAGGAGAAGAGTCGAGTGAAGCTTCTGCCTCGGAGTCTGGAAGAGTCTTCTAGAATACTCCTTTATATCCCTCATGTCCTGCATAACCATTGTCACGTATTTCTAGCGTTGGGATTGACAATTCCGCTAAGTAACGCTAACAAATATCAACAGTTGCTGAGTCGACTACCCTGACACAAATAATCGAGGAAGGCAATTGGTCCAACTGCCTCGGAGGCCTATTTTGAAACGCCTCGCAAAAGATTTTGTATAGTAATATGTGTCCCGCATTGATCCTAGTAGGTGTAGATTGTGTTTACCTCACGCATGCAACTTGGTTCTAGGCTCCTGATCAATGCCGGAATGGGACGACTATGACCCAAGAGAGGGGGCGGAGTTCTGTTCGCTTGTCTAAGCCGTACTTTTTCTACCAGCCAACATTGTTTTTTCTCGTAATAAATCAGCGAATAGTATTTTCAGCCATGACTTTTTAGACCAGCGAAAGATAAAAAAAGGAGAGAGAATGTAGGGTCGGTTTTTCTGGTTGGACTAAAAGGGAGGAAGAGGAAAGATTTTTTTTCATTTCCAAAATTTTCAAGCTCGCTCAATCCATCCCATGGGAATTTATTCTATGCTCAAATAAAATGAAATGCACTAGCAGGAATGCAACAAAAATATTTCTAGCACTTATATTTTTATCTAAATTTATAAAATTTATTATTTGGACTAATTGAATCATGAAAAAATAAACAAAATAAGGAAAACAATTCAATATTCAGAAGAATAATTTTTAGGGTGTTATAAAACCTCTCACCCAATGATCAAAGTCTGCGCTCTATGTGGCGATGGCGTGGAACGACATGGAAAAGCTTGTCAAGTAGAGCTTGGTGCCAAGAAAGACATTCTATGGGTTGTGTGCATAGAAGAGAGGGGATGAAAGGGGATAACAACCGAAGTTCATGCTCTCAAGAAGGGCTTCTGGTAGCCCAACATATTGGATATAGCCAATTCATCATCCAATATATTGGATATAGCCAAATCATCATCCAGTCAGACTGCTCAAAAGTGGTAGAGACAATGAAGCAGAGGTGGTAGAGACAATAAAGCAGAGTGGATTTTTTAGCAAACAACTGATACCAATATATGATGAATGTAATTCAGATGCTTTGGCAGGATGTCCCTTTTATTTCTACTGAGCACAGTAATTGAGATATTAATAAAAAAAGTGACGGGGAGGTGTGAAACATATGCCACACACTTCGTATAGATTTTTAATGCCATATTTCCATCCTGTCAAAAAAAAAAAATGCTATATTTCCATAGATCTTTTTAGTCAAAGTCGTGGATGTGAAACCGTATCAACGTAAAGACACCTAGTTATCATCGGAGTATTCTACTTTATTACAAAAAAAATATTTCATTGTTTGCACGAATTTTAGTAAATTAATTAATTATTACATGCATTGCCAAAAAAGAAAATAAATAAATTACAAAACGACCTTTAAATTCTTTGGGCCGAATCCAGTCGCTAGTGGGCTAGCTGGGCCGTCAGTGTGCGTTTACTATTTCAGAGCAGCCTTGGCTCCTCTCGCCACTCTCCCGAAGCAAGCATCCCGAATTTCTCCCCCATTCGCCGTCGTTCAATGGCGACGGCTCGTAGACCCAAATCCAAGAAACCTCGGGTGGCGGCGGAGGGCGGCGGTGGCATCGGGGGCCACGAAGAGCCGCCGGAATTCTTGGCCGGAGGACCCGACCTTATCAGCGACCTCCCGGACGCCATCCGCGCCACCATCATCTCCCTACTCCCCACCGATGACGGCGCCCGGACTCAAGCCTTGTCCACGCGGTGGCGCCACCTCTGGGGCATCTCGCCTCTCAACCTCTGCGACGGCGACATTAGCGGGTCCAGCCGCGACATCACGGCCATCGTCTCCCGGATCCTCTCCTCGCATCGCGGCCCCGTCCGCCGCCTCTCCCTTGGCTGGCCCTGGTCCCTCGTCATGTACCCCGACCTAGACTCCTGGCTCCGGTCCCCCGCGCTCGGCAGCCTGCAGGAGCTCGAGCTGTGGCGCGGGTTCACGCGTCCGGGCCCGATGCCGCCGGCCGCATTCCCGTTGTCATCCTCCCTCCGCGCCCTCGTCCTCAGCGGCGGCTATGGACCGTTTTGCGACGACGGTGATTTCCTCAACTTTCCTGCGGATGACGTGGATAGGATGCGCTTTCCCAACCTCAAGCAGCTAACGATCAAGTGTGTCATCATCGCGGAGAGCGCGCTCCACACCCTGCTCTCCAAATGCCCTGTGCTTGTGAGCTTGGTACTGAGCCAAAATGTGGGCTTTCGTCGCCTCCAGATTAGCTCCCCTAACCTTCGAAGCTTTGCTGTTTCGGATGACCGTCTAGACCTGTGGGATCCTGAAAGGCTGAAAGAAGTCATTATTGAGGATGCGCCTCTCCTACAAAGGTTCTTCACCCGATTCGAAATTTTTTCTGAAAGTGAAGGTCTATCAGTTCGGATATCTGGCGCGCCCAAACTTGAGTTCTTGGGGTCGCTCACACATGACATTACAACACTTGAGCTTGAGACTGCTATTTTGAAGGTGTCTAGTTTGTAACTTAATGTGCCATCCTCTTATGTTTATACAGCTTCTATTTCATGCTCTTACTGTTGATACCCAATGTTTTAATTCAGGAAACTGTGTCTGTGAACTCAACAGCGGTGGTGCGATCAGTGAAGGTTTTGGCTGTGCACATGTCCCCTCCTAGTATCGATGATGTTATTGGCCTTATGAAATGTTTTCCCTGCTTGCAGAAACTATATGTCAAGGTAGGTAACGAATGTTTCCCACCAGCCACCATTTTTTTTATTCTTGTTCCCAACTGCTCTGTTCCATTTTTATCATCCTGTTGGATCTGTCTTCATGTTGAATCATGATTGACAAAAAATCTTTTCTGCTTCATATTCAGGTTTCTCTTAAGGATAGGTCAAAAAGGGTGCAGCATCATAATCCACTTGATTATCTCGAATGCCTTGATCTCCATCTGAAGAAAGTAGTATTGATGGATTATCAAGGGATGAAGAGAGACGTGGAATTTACCAACTTCTTTCTTTTGAATGCTAAAGTGCTAGAAATTGTGGAATTAACAACCCAGCGTCGGTGTGATTCTAAATATTTGACTGAGCAGCTTGCAAAACTGCAGTTGAAGAACAGAGCTTCTAAGGATGCTCAAGTTCACTTTCTTATGTGTATTATTAGCCTTCGCCATGCAAATGATTTTATGGACATCAGGCATCTGCATGATATGAGTACTGTTGATCCCTTTGATCCGTCATTGTGTAGCTGCAGATGTATTCAGTTCCTCTAAGCTGGTGTCCTACGCCTGTTTTCTGTAAACTTTAGAAGGTATCTTACATTCAGAAGAAAACCATACTATCTCTGATAAGCTATATTCTGCTAACCATTAATCTATTGTTGCAGCTAGTGCTTAGATATCTGTTATCTCGTTGTTATGCATGTCTTAATTCCATCCTTTTACGTCTTTTCTTTTATCTTTTTACATGAGAATGTCTGGACTACAGTGTCTGCAATCGTGCTCTGCTTTTCCTACTGTAAAACCTAGAATACGATTTTATATTCTGAGCATCCATACTATAGTTTATTGCATTTGATGGATTAATGGATGAGATTAGGGCTCGCTCCCATCTGCTTCTTCTGTCTCTAAAGATTAGAGTCATCGACACGATTCCAGTCCAATGCTGATAAAGTCCTGCTTTCCAGTTCTGGAAAGCAAGTGATTGATTAGTTCCATTGGTATATTGGCTTCAGCTTCCAGTCTACATTATTTATATCAAAATGATCTGGTGTCTTTAGTGCGTCAGTTGAGCCATATTCGAGGCTCTATCAGCAATGTGCTGTTGTTTTTCAGATTGTGCAATCATGGACTAGACCCTGTTTAAGGCTGCTTTTAGGTGCTCAAAAATCATATAAAAACTATATTTCTGTAGTAAACTTCAGTCCTTTCTTTTGGTGTAAAGATCATGTTTACATCTCTTCTACTTTTAGAGACATGACCATTGTTAGATCATGCATTGATCCCCTGATTGTGTACATAATGTTACATTTTTGTGGACCTATCTTCTAGGACAAAAAAGGAGAGAAAAATTCTAGTATCTCTTATATAATCCTAAACCTCACTACAAGTCAATCTCAACATGCAAGTCATCCACGTCAGCAGCTCACAAGCACATGTAATTATGGCATGTATCTATTCATGCAAGTTATCTACATCGGTAAGCCACTCCACTAACATGTATTTACGGTGTGTTTGGTTCCATGAATATCCATGGATGGCACCTAGATATCCCTGGGCGAGGGTTATTTGGTTGAAGGGATATGATGGCCAATTGGCCATGGATATCGAAATATTCCCCCAACATGCTGGATATAGTTGCCCCTCAAAATATTCATCTCTTCCCTACTGGTGCCCGCTAGCGCGTAGGTGAGGAGTGGGAGCAGGGGCTGCGTCGACAAGATGGAGAGACAAATTTTACATTAAATATTTTCTATTTATCAACTAATCACTATTAATCACGTTGATGATAGCGTCTGATTATGAAATAAAATGAGGGTATATAAGTCTTTTATGCTCTCTTTTAATTTGTCTTAAAATTTCTAAAATGCACTATGTTACAATACAGGGAGAGTATATATGTTTCTGCTCTGCACATTTCAAAGGGGGTAACCTCACCACTTTAGGTAGGTGGTGAGTGCATTTGCTTTCTCCATCCTCATCCAATAGATATTCATCACTCTGTCCAAGAGATATGCATCCAACCAAATTAAAAATTGGCTCGTCCTATCTATCCAATCAAACAAATAGCATGGATATCCATGGATGACCATATCCCATCCACTCTTGTCTTCAAACCAAACACACCCTTATTATCCATATCAACATTTATCACACAATTCACTAAAATTTATTCATGATCCTCACAATAACACATGGAGTATACTTATAGTACAACTAATTTCTTGTGAATTTGTCGGTAACAATAGGTTTTCATGCATCCTGTCCCTACTATCAGAAAATTCTAGCACCCAATTGATAACCACACAGCCCAATTGACACCACACAGGTGCTGCACCTCATCAGTGGCGATCCATATCGCTTGCAGCAGCGTGGCGTGGCACTAATTGGGAGCGCGGCGATGTGGAGTGACTTGCAGCACATTGGTGTGGCAAGAAAATGGAGCGGATGGAGTCGCATGTGAGGATAACAGGAGGATGGCTGCATCATAACTTTGCATGCCGTAGGAGGCATCGCCCACACATAAACCTGAGAACAAACACGAGGGACCACACCGATGCCGACTCCTTGTAAAGAGTTTTGTTCAAATGATGCCGATTTATGGACGGAGGGAGTAACAGGCAATCGCTATCGGGTTGATTCGAACTCGAGACTGCGAAATTCATGTTCCCTCAAGCATACTAACCGACCTATACAACACATGTAACTAACGCCAGGGGTGGAGGACCAACATGGCATGCCATACCTTGTGTCTACCACACATATACCTTTTTACTACTTGTTTTCTTTCACTTTCTATTTTGCTACTTGTTGAAAAGATCTCTAGATTATCAAAACAAGACAATAGTTAGGCCTAGTCAATAGTGCACACGACATAGATTATCAAAAAACTCTAGAATCGTGGCATGCTTTGATCTTCCACATCTCAAGTTTAATCCGTCGTCCGCCACTAACTAATGATATTCTTCTAACTAGACAATTTTGAATTTTATATCATATATTTGACACTCCAAACGATATTAAATGAAAAAGTTATTAACTACAAAGTTGTGTAGATCTCGTTGATTCATAACTTAACTTTGATTTTCTCTCCATTTTTAATCATCTCAATTCTGACCTGAAAGCTTATGTATTGAATATTTGGACTTATAAACCATCTCAAATTAAAAAGTTATCAACTACAAAGTTTTAGAGCTCTTTAAATTATACAATTTTGATATAAAGTTTATCTTGATCTGATATCATATGAAAAATTATGATTTTTTTTTTGGGAAAAAAGTGTACCAATAGCTGGCAGTTTAAGGCACACCGACTAGGTAGTGTCCAGTTTGTGGTTTCAACTGACAGTAATAGGTCCGGTTGGGCCACCTACATTATCATTATCGGTTGAAGCCATGAAGCGATAGTGATAATCTATCACTGATAATGATACTCTATCACTATAGGTTCCAGAACAACTGCCAGTGATAGTCTGAAAACTAAGGTCTTTTCTAGCATAGTGTCTATAGCCTACTTGTGGCACCCATTGCTGCCTTGCCTCGTCACAAGCACTGAACGATCCACCGCCCCCAGCTATTTGTGTATGGCCAGAGGACATTGTAATTTTTCCCCAAAGCCCAAGTCCTAGCCCTAGCCCGAAGCCTGTCCGCCCTTTTGCTGCTGTGGGTGTTGCACACAGAAGATGCTTGGGCATCACACGACAAAGACGATGATGCAGCTCCCTCCACGCACATAAGGAGAACAAGCACAGTCTTAGTAGGGTTTCATGTCATAATTTCTAACACACACCCATATTTTGGAAACAACTCAAAAGCGCGAAAGTCTCTGTACTCTCATGAAATTTTTGTCTGCTCTCTCTTCATCAATACGTGTGGACTGACCTATCCCTCCTTATCTTTGTAAAGAATTCTGACCCTATAGTCAATCTTAATATAAATAATAGCTACCCACATGAACGCAGTCTTGACTCGGGAGGAACAAAACGAGAAAGATCGATCACGATGCACACACAAGCACGGAACTGTTCGCCTAAACGGCCGTTTAGACCGTTTAAACGCCGTATAAACGCTACACAGTGGTACACCGTTTCCGTTTAATCATCTGTTTAGCCCGTTTAATTGATCGTTTAGTAGTCCGTTTAATGGACTGTGTTTAGCCTGAATAATGGGTAAACGGTAGGTGACCGACTGTTTGCCGGCGTTAGGAAAACATTGGCACAGATGCCATGAATTGGGAAAAATATTTGTTATGTTTGTATGTACACTTCATCAGGTTGAATTGTCTCAAAGCTTGAAAGATATAAGGGTTGTACTTAGACAGGATCAAATAATATCAGATAGATAGATCATGCATGGACCCCTCTGAGTGTGTATACATAATTACATTTTTGTGGACCTATCATCTAGGACAAAAAAAGGAGAGAGAAATTCCAGGTGGATACACTACTAATTAATTTCTTGTGAACTTGTCAGTAACAACAGGCTTTCATGCACCATGTCCCTGCTATCAGAAAAGGAAACAATTTCGATGCACATTTTCCACGAAAAGAGGAAAAAAAAGAGATCACAAAAGAAGGATGGGACGTACGTGCATGACTTAGAGCGCGCAACACATGAGAAATCTGCGTGCATTAACACGCACACGAACAGCTTGCACACCGTCCTATCAGAAGGCAAAGATGGCGCCGGCGGCCGCCAGAGTGGCGCTGGCAACCGCAGCAGCGGCGGCGGGGCCGCGTACGGAAGCAGCGGTGGTGGCACTACTGCTATCGGGAGGACCCGGTGGCGCGAGCTCCGGCTCGGGCTCCGTCATGGTGGTGCCGATGGGCGAGCCCACGGGCGCCGCTTCATCGTCGTCCATGGCGTCGTCGGCGATGGGCCCATCGGCGCCCTCAAAGGATCCGATGGGGGTGTGTGCGATGGGCGTCAGGATGCTCGGCTTGGTGTCGGCGTCGTCAGGCGCGGAGTTGCCGGTGGGCGAGGAGTCGGCGGCCACCGCGGCGGCCCCCGTCAGGACGACGACGACGAGGAGCAGGACGACGCGGCGGGACACGGCAGCCATGGTGCGTGCACCGTGCGTGCAGTGCGCGAGAGCTTGCGGTGATCAGGCAGAGGCTAATTTTGGTGAGGATTGTTGCAGGTGGATGAAGAGAGGCATATGGACGCAGCTTGTACGAGTATATTTCTGGTAGGGCGTGCATGGCATGCGCGATCGGAGAAGGCGAGCGAGCGTGCGGCCAAACCGGCGATAGGTTTAGACAGAGACGGCAACGGGTGGAGGCGAGTTGACGTGAGCCTCATGTATATGTGGGCGGTGGAGAGGACACAACCTTCGTAGGAAATTATAAATTAATATAAGGGGGGTTTAAATTGAGGGCTAAAGTTTAGGGGTGTTGTATGAGGGTGTTATATCGACGAAACCTGAATTGTGCGTAGCATTATTATAGATTGTCCACGCTAGCCATAATCGACGCTAGCCATAGCACTAAGGATAGGGATGGTGTTTCAAATGGGTACTCGCAGAATGAACTACTTCCTCCATCCTTTTAAAATTTATACTCAAATATAATGCATTTTGGAGGACAAAACCTAGTTTTACATTAAATATTTTTTTATTTATCAACCAGTCACCACTAATTACGTTGATAATAGTATCTGATTAGGAAATAAAACGAGGATACATGCATCGTCTTTTACGTTCTCTCTTAATTTGTCTTAAAATTTCAAGAATGTGCTATATTATAGGACAAAGGGAGTAAATAGACAACTCATTTTCTCTTTTTTTTCATTTAGTTCATTAAGTTAGACTAGAGAAGAACCGTGAGTATACATTTGGAGCAGGAGCGGAGGGTAGTGGAGGCCAAACTGGGCCTCCACCCCCCTGGTTGACAAAAGTTTAATGGCCTATATAACTATAGCAGCTGAACTGTATATATCTACAATATGTCACCATGATTTGATACTGAAATGAATAATTTGGCCCCCTCTTGCTATTGAGCCACGCTCTGCCACTGATTTGGAGCACCATCCCTATCCTTACATAGGACAAGGATGATCAAGTAGCCTTGTTCCACTTCCATATCCTAATGACGATTATATTTGGTGCATTCGAATCTTCCACTTCCATATCCTCAATAACTTTGGTGCATTCAAATCTTCCACTTCCATATCCCCAATAACGACTTGTAATTTGAGTTAGATATGTAAGAGTTTGTTAATAAGAAAAAAGTCAAACAAAAAATTAAGCTTATTTAGTATCGTGCATTTGTACTCTGAAAGTAACATACCAGCTAGGTAGTTTAGGTTTTCTTTTGGTTCTTCAATTATTGAAAATGATGTAAGATGACTTATCATTTGAATGGTTGCAAATACCTCTTAACATACCATCCTATGATTCAACCACTCATCTCCCATTTTATCCTGAGACTCGATCTTGACAACCTTCACTACAACAAACCTATTAATACATAACAATTCAATTTCGTCGCAGATCGCTAAATAACCTTCAGAAATATCATCTATGATGGTTTTAGATATTGTCATGTATTGAGCGTCATAGATTGATGTGTGTGATGGTTGCTCGACACTAATATGGACACTAATGTTAGCGCTGATGTGGATGCTAACATCAGCATTCACATGGACACTAACATCATTCTAGCTCATTTTTGCCAATCTCATATTGATATAACACGCATCACATGCAACAAATAAAGTTTTCATCCAACACTAATTCCAATACAAAGTTTCATGCTTTCACCCAACAATAGATCACATACAAGTTTTTATCAAACAAATAAAAACCATAATTAATATTGAGACTATATCATTTATGTCCAATCGTCTTCCACTATATTGTCCATCCTCCAAACTACACTAAATTTCCATTTAATCGATTTTTCACCCTGCAATAAAACACAACACAAATGTAAGCCCATATGTTAATGTTAAAACATTGTATATCAAACACTAACATTATTGATACTTAAAGAAGCAAATGATCTACCAGAGATAGACACAAACTGATTTTTATTTAACTTCCATTTGATCTGTCACATGCACGAAAACATAGTGTTTATTTAGGGCTACTACAATTGTATTTATCGAACTTTATAAGCTAAATCATTATTGAATGCTTTAGTGGTACCTAAATGAATAGCAGTCAAAGAACAAATCTTAACATCCTGGCCTAGGGCTTAATAGGATTAATAAGATACTTATACTAACAAGTTGCAACTTTTTTCGGAAGCCTATCTCTAAAGAACTCTAAGGTTTAGCGTGCTTGGCCTAGAGTATTTTTAGGATGGGTGACCGACGGAGAAGATTTTTAGGATGGGTGACCGACGGAGAAGTTCGTCTAGAAAAGACTGATGTTGGTCTATAAGGGCAGTCTATATCCTATAGATAAGCTGCTAGATGTAGACACTCGCGGTTTCATGGGCGCTTGTGTCGCAGTTGCGCAGACATGATGCGTATGGCTGGTGTGGACCCAGAGTGGTCACACAACATGGCACATGCGCTAGCACTTGACACATGGACGTGGCTAAGAGGGGACGTTTCTGGCTTGGGGTTGACTGACGAGGACGTCGGTCTCTTAAGAGGGTGAGGATGTAACATCTGGCCTAAGGATTAATAGGATACTTATACTAATAAGTTGTAATTTCTTTTTCAAAAGTCTATCTCCAAAGAACTCTGAGATTAGGCATGCTTGGTCTAGAGCAATTTTTGGATGGGCGACCGATCGGAAAGTTCTTTCTGAGTGCGCACGAGTGAGGACAAAGTGTGCAGTAAAGACTGGTATTGGTTTGTAAGTACAATTTAGATGTAAGTGGCCCAACTTTGAAGAAGCGGGACGTTACAAAATCATTCAATGGATGAACCAAATTTGATTAGCACAGATAGAAAGATTAATGAGAATAAAATGGTATATAGTTTTTATCAACTATGTTAGCTAAGCCAACGACAAAAGAGAAATTATAGCTAAGAAAATCATTTCTACTATGGTGGTTGCAACCGGTAAAATCAAGATCAACTCAATGAGGCGAAAAACCAATACAAATTGTTTGTGTTCTATCGGTCTGAACCATCTTTATAGCAAGAATACTAAGGTCAATACAATTTCTAAAAGAAGGATCAACTCTCACACCACTAATGAAATTATTATGTTGGCCCCCAAGCTGGCCCCAAATATGATCACGATCATATTGGGAGAATCAATATCAAATCCTAGCATGTTCAATTAGTTTCTCATAATCATAATTGGCAAATGAATTCTTTGGATCTAATAGTATGCATCCCAGTAACTACGAAGACCTTTAATTCAACAATAACTTGGTCATGCACCGCATTAAATATCTTAGTTTTGAAGTGACGGTACTAGGTGACCTGCTGCCCTCCATGACCTCTTGAATGACCTCGAATAGTTATTTTATCCTCCATATCAGGGATAAAGATCTGTGATGGATCACACAAAACTCTTTTACTTCCTCAAATACCTCCTTTACCAATTATTGAGAAATCTATAATTTTAGATTCTAATTATAACGAAAACTCTACAAAGGGCTGAAATTGAAAACTCCCAAATTATTAGCAAAGAATTAGAGTCAAGAGAAATACCTTTCGGGGCACTGCAGCGGCCGGCAGGGCCGAGTGGGTAGCACCGGAGGGTGAAGGCCCGAGAGACGGAGCAATGCTCTGTATGTCGGTGGAGTAGCGGGTGACAACTGATGGCACGCAAGCAGTGAGCAGTGATGCAAGCAAGGAGTAATATACCTTTGTCCCTTACTGGGTGCTCTAGTAGATTTGTGTGTACACAACTAGATTAATATGATATAGCTAGTGTAGACGCGATGTCTAGGCTATATGATTATCTATGTTTGTTGCTTGCCCCATGAATTATTTGTGGTAGTGATCAGGTCACTACTACAAGATTTGTTTTGGGTGGCATTGACATTTTTTAATGGAGGCGGACACTCTTTTTGCCCACTTCCATTATCTGTAGCCCGACTAGCCTCTCGAGAGACTGTCTCGGTTAAAGGTTATGGAGATGGTCGCCTTAATACGACCGCCTCGGTTAATCACCCATTAACCAAGGTGGCTGTAAATAAATTAACGAAGCAGTATACGTAACTTAACCACCTTGTTTAATAGCTATTAACTGAGACGGTCACCTTAAGCCAACCGCATCTATTAATCTTTTAACCGAGGCAGGCGCGCTACATCAATCGCCTCGGTTAATAGGCGATTAACGGAGGAGGTGGTCATCCTTAAGGTGTCTGCCTCCGTTATTCCTGTACCTATAAATGCGCCTAGCCGACACCCCTTCTTCGTCGTGGCTCCTCTTCCAATTTTTAGGGGTTTGAGCTCCAAAATCCTAAAAATTGAGCAATTTCTCTAGGGAGAAGTTTTGCCCTTTGTTTGTTGAGGGAGGACACTGCAAGAGATAGACACATGCTCTCGCATCTTCATTCCTCTCTCTCTTCATCCTTTGGGGCTCTAGATCTAGATCTAAATCCACCTTTTCATGGAGGAGAGAGAAAGCTGCTATTTCTTTAACTCTAGATCTACTCTTCTTTGTGGCTATTTATTTCTAATACTATTTTTTTGCTGCTTGTGTAAGGTTCGCAGGTATGACATGTCCAATTGGATGTACCGATGGTCGAGACTGGAGTACCTAGATCATGTGAGGATGTTTGTTGCCGCTATGAAAACTCATCGTGTGTGCCTGAATCGAATGACAACCACATGTTCGTGTTCGAAGTGTATGAACATGAGAGCCCACGAAGACAATGTAGTGCAATCTCACTTGATCAGGTTTGGTTTCTCCAAGGATTATACGGTCTAGACTTTTCACGGCGAAAAAGTAAATGTGAGTGGCATTGCATCTAGAGGGAACTCGTCCTCGGCAATGACCAATGCAGACCCTGTTAATGGGCACTAACCGAGGTGGTTGTCTTTAGGCGTCTGCCTCCTTTAATGCATTAATCCAGGCAGACAGGACAATCGCCTCCATAAATTCATGATTAACCATGATCTTTGATTGGAGGCAGTTGCAGTGCTTGCCTCCATTACCCTTTTTACCTGCCTCTATTAAGATTTCTGTAGTAGTGGGTGGTGACAGCCTATCGGTAGTCTACCATGTTTGGGAAAGTTATTAAAATTGTAGGGCCACTCCTATTGGGAGCCTTGGCACCCTTCACATCCACTACGAAAATAGTAGAATTCTCCTAGTGTTTTTAAGTAGTAATAAAACACTACCACTAGTCATAGCACATGAGAATTCTCATTAGAAGACATTTTATAGGGAAAATTTATGCTAAATTTTGAATACTGGAGAATCCCACCCCACGAGGAGAAGTAGAAAATTCTGTTTATGATCCCTTTCCATTATCATTTCTCATCTAGCTGAAACTGTTGCAATGTGTGTGAACACTGTTCTTGCATGCTATAACTTGTCTTGCTAAGTTAGAACCATATAAGTAGAGATAAATCATAGGAAGCATTTACTTACCCCCACCTAGCTATACCTTACTTGTATGTTTATTTGAGTTATCTTTGTCTTTAGTACCAACACTACTTTTCATTTATCGCTTACGCCCACTATACTTTGATATCTTAATTGAGGTATAACTAAGATATCTTATTTATGATTACTCTTAGCCACTGCCTTTTCTTGTGGTTAAAATAAATAATGATACCTTAGAATACTCCTAGGTGAAATTCTATAATGGTATTCTATGGACTTAAAGAATTATTCACTTAAGCATAAGAATTATCAACACATGACGAACCACCACCCCTACGTGGCAATGATCGATCTTTGAAGATGCATCATCTAACCCTATTGTGGGTTTTGGTGAATTAGTGGCAATGCACGCATATAAAGATCCAATGAGTTTTGTAAATAATTTTAATGATAATCTATTGTGAAAAGTGCAAATCAAGGATGGAGACCTCCCTAATTCTTAACTAAGTGATCTATATGGCATTGAGCAACTTATTTGAAAGATTGATCTTTCTATGGTTCATTTTAATTCCTTTTAAGTTTAGAATGACATAATATTAATGGGGATGAAAGTTAAGTATCATGAAGGTCTCCATGTGCTCTAAGTAGACTAACAAAACCGTAGACACCGTATAAAAAATCCCAAGATATACCTTGTGTCCTGGGTGGAAGAAAATCCTATTAACATAGACTTTCTTAGAACAACTTGTAGAGCTTAGCTATTCTTATTATGAAGGCTATTTTAGAATTGCATAGCAAAAAGTATACTCCAATATGTGTGCTATCTAGTTTTGTAAAATAGAAAGTTGACTATCCCTTAATTTTTGGTGGCTATATATAGCGAACCACTGACACTGGCTATCTGATTTTGTTAAATAGCAAGACTGTTGTGGACTTCTTATTTTTCAAAAAGTTTTCCAAAAATGGCTAACCAATAGAATTTGACTACTAATTTTAGCCAAGCTCTTGGAGTTGCTCTTATATATGCTGCAGACCTTCTGCCTCTGTTAATGCTGAATGACTGCAAATGAAAACCTAGTCTATAGTGGACAAACGATTTATTTACAAAATAAATTATTCAGTGCATAATTTCCGAGTAATGCTAGCAGGAGACTAGGGGACGACTGTGTGATAGCGCTCCTTGGAGCAACTTTTTTGTGAGAATTTCTCCTCTCCAGCCCAACAATAGAAAGTCACGCAGATTCCCGTAGGATCAAATAAGAAAGGATCACTTCTCCATCTACAGTTGGAATGGGAAGATAAAAAAATCCAGTCCCTGCTCCAACCTATTCAACTCCCATAGAATCACTTTGCAGCTGCTCCCCATCCTGATCCCGTAGCAATCACTTGGTAAAGAATCATGAAGCTAGAGCTAAGAATCAGGGAGAGGAAGCACTGCAGTGGGACATGGCTGATTTTTGTCGCCTAAGGTCATTGTTGCAGCTTTGCATTTGATGTGGGATTAGTGGTTTGCTGCTCTTCTTGTGTTTTGTTTGTTTTTTTGCTGATCCATTCCACCCGGCAGTAACTTCATATTACCATTGTTGTTTGTAACTCTATCCCCTTTTAATGAAAAACATGCCTCATGGCACGATCAAGAAAAAAAGCTAGAGCTAAGAATAAAGGAGTAGAGCTCTACTAAACAGCCTTAGATAAAAAAGTACATGAGTATTTATTCTGTTGTTAGTCTTTTTTTTAACGAATCGGCCGGAGAGCTGCTTATTTTATTAAAAAACAGGGAAGCCCTGACAAGCACTATATATAGAGAAACTAAATTAGCCACCATAATAGCAGCCGCAACAGCAACAACAAAGTCCTAGCAGGCCAAAACAGAAAAAAGACAACGCACATGAAAAAATTGTACAAGTGCAAAAACTCAACAATGTTGGAGTAGTCGTTTAAGGTGTTTTGCTCCCGCTGTGATCCATAGGCTTGCATCATCTTTAAGCTTTTGTAGCACTCCGCATTTGTCGATTCTTTATGCTCAAAAACCCTCACATTTCTTTCCTTCTAATTTTCTCAACAAACAAGCATGATCAGATAGCGTAAACCTCTCTGCTTGGACACAGTCCACAATTGGTGGACGGTCTTTCTGTTTTTAGTCTAGTTAGTCTCTTCTGTTGTTAGTCTAGTTATTAGTCTATCAGTGGCGCGCCGGTAAGAAATGATAGGAGTATTTATTTGTCAGTTGTAGTGTATTAGTGGAGTTAGTTGAGTTGTTAATTATAGTATGTTGACTAACATATGGAGAACTCAGATTAGAGAAAAAATAAACTATCGGTGCATTTCTTATCTCGTCTTCCAGGATCAACTGACATTTGGAGGCCAGTGATCATGCTTACGTGATCTCTGCTAATAACTAAGGCCTGGGCTGCACACGTCCACCCCTAAGGTTAAACCAGGTCAAATTGGTTTATTTATTTGCCTCTACCTCGTGATGACCTGAGGGCTCGATGGCCTTGCCAGTTTGCTTGAAGACTTGTCCATTGCCTGCAGAACTGCGATTGTTATCTTTTGCTAGTTTGCTCATTCTTACACCTACAAAAAGCACGATAACATTCTCTGATCCGTTGTTGTATCAATAGGTGATGCTCCAGATCGATATTGCATCAATAAAAGGTAATGTCCTGATTCCATGAAATTAATTAATGTGTACTCTAGTCCCTCTTTTTTTTTTCCAGTTAATTAGCATATAATTGCGGACCCTGACTATCTGTCTGGTAATCACAATTAGGTTTCAGCTTTGCAGCCCAGAGCAAGAATGGCTGTATTTGCCATAGCGACGACGCTGCAGCTGTTTCAGCTTCTAGCTGCAGCCTCACTCATGCTACTTTCAGACACATCAGCAGCCTCTTCGCCGCTAAGCGGCAGCGGCATCCGATGCGGTAACATAAGCTTGCCTTACCCGTTCGGCGTCGCCGCCGGGAGCTACCGGGAAGGCTTCAAGCTGGTCTGCAACGAGACATATGATCCCCCGAAGCTCTTCCTCGGCAACACAGGAGTTGAGGTGCTGGAAATCAGCGTTCAAGACGGCACTATACATATTGACGGTGGTATCCTCAGCGTGGACATGGACATGATGATTTCCAACCCAACCAGCAGTTTGAATTTCCTGGATTGGACGGTGCCCCTCAATGGCAACCTCTATACAGTGTCTTCGTCCAACCAGGTTGCTGCTTTGGGCTGCGGTTTTCTGTTGGTGTGGACTGTCCCAGAAGAAGGAAACCCAGGAGAGGGAGCATCCACCACGTGTTCTTCCAGCTGCGCAGCCGGCGGCCATTCTGTAGTAGCCACCGATGGCACGTGCGATTGCAGTGGAGTGGGTTGCTGCTCTGTTTCAAAATTGTTTGGTCACTACAATACATTTAGCTTTGGTTTCGGAATGAACGACAATGTAAGATACACAAACATGACGACTTTGGTAGTGGTGGATCCAGAATGGTGGAGTGAGCAAGAGAACATCATGGCGGTGCAGAAGGCGGTCTCGTCGCACTCCTCCATCCTCGGCGCCTCTGGAGTGCGGCACACCGTACCATGGATTCAAGTCAGGACAGTCGTGAACTGGGTGTTCAGTAACTCGTCGTGCGCTCGAGATAGGAATACCGGTGACTACGGTTGCCTCAGCGACAACAGCGAATGCCATGACTCTGAACTTACATCAGTCGATGGTTACAACTGTATGTGCCAGCCTGGGTTCCAAGGCAACCCTTACATACAAGATGGATGCCAAGGTAAGGAACTACCAAGAGATGTACGTTGATGACTGTGCCTCAATTTGTTGTTCAAGTAGTACTGTTACTCTTCCAGCAGTTTTATTTGTGTTCTTGTTGGTGCACCACCCTAACAATAGTGTACTACTACTAATCTCTATATGTTCGGTTTTACTTAACTTATTACTAAAAGCTTCTTCCACAGACCGAATTTCATGATTTTCAAGATAATTAGTTTTTTCATAAAAAAATGACCAGACTATTATTGATAGTTAATTTCTCAGTACTTTTGTTATATCTCATTGCCTAGGGCAATAACATATATCTTATTTTTGGAATTCAACTTGGGCCTTGTTTAGTTCGGAAAAATTTTGAGAAATCGACACTGTAGCATTTTTGTTTTTATTTTACAAATATTATCCAATTATAGACTAACTAGACTCAAAAAGATTCGTCTCTTCAATTCCGACCAAACTGTGTAATTAGTTTTTATTTTCGTATATATTTAATACTCCATGCATTTGTCTTAAGGTTCGATGTGACAGAGAATATGAAAAATTTTGCAAAGTTTTCTGGGAACTAAACAAGACCTTGGTGAAAAGTGCCAAACTAAATGCAATAGACAACAAACTTGTTTCTGAATATATACTAACCGCCCCACTCACTGAACGTAGATATCAACGAGTGCACAAGTCCAGGAGAGCACTCATGCTTTGGCCAATGCATTAATTTCGCCGGATCATACCAATGTACCTGCCCGCGTGGCACCTCAGGGGACCCTCGTAAACCGAATGGATGTTCTTCTACCAAAAGGAAATTTCCAGGTAACAAGCAGTATGTTCTTCAAGCTAAGGCATGCAGAATAATTATTTACGCATTTAGATAGATTATTAATCAAGCAATTGTGAGTAGGGATGTCCTAATCAAACAAAATTTTGACCTATCCAATCACGAGCACTGACTACTGATAATTGATCTCCAAATTAATTACCTGTGTTGATTTTATTAGGAATTAAAACATTATTCTAATATCTTGCAGGACTTCTTGTTGTGATAGCAATTTTCAGTGGAATAGCTGTGGCGATATTCATCTTTACTGTTGTATTTGTAAAACGTAAGATCAGAGTTTGGAAAGCCAGGAAGTCAAGAGAATTCTTCTTCAGGCAAAACCGAGGATTGTTGCTACGGCGGCTTGTGGACAAGGACATTGCTGAAAGGATGATCTTTACCTTAGAAGAGCTCGAGAGGGCAACAAATAAGTTTGATGAGGCTCGGAAACTTGGAGGTGGAGGCCATGGCACCGTCTACAAAGGCATTTTGTCTGATCAACGTGTTGTTGCCATCAAGAAGTCCAAAATTGTTGTTAAGAGAGAGATTGATGATTTCATTAATGAGGTCGCCATCCTTTCTCAGGTAAACCATAGAAATGTGGTAAAGCTTTTCGGCTGCTGCCTTGAGAGTGAAGTTCCGTTATTGGTTTACGAGTTCATTTCAAGTGGAACTCTTTCTGACCATCTTCATGTTGCTACTCCGCTATCATTGCCGTGGAAAGAGCGAGTAAGGGTAGCTCTTGAAATTGCAAGATCCCTTGCTTACCTTCATTCTGAGGCTACAATATCGATTGTACATCGAGATATAAAATCTAGCAATATACTACTTGATGAACGACTCATAGCAAAGGTATCAGACTTTGGAGCCTCTCGGGACATCCCCATTGATCAGACAGGAGTGAACACTGCTGTTCAAGGCACTTTTGGTTATTTGGATCCAGAGTACTACCACACATGGAGACTTACCGAGAAAAGTGATGTATATAGCTTTGGTGTAATACTTGTTGAGCTATTAACAAGAAAGAAGCCATTTGACTGCATGCCATCACCAGGAGCCAGTCTAACTGCAGAATTCATCTTGCTAGTGAACCAAGACAAACTCTCTGAGATACTAGACCCGCAGGTCACTGAGGAAGGGGGACAAAAGGCCAAAGAAGTTGCAGCGATTGCAGTGATGTGCTTAAGCTTACATGGTGAAGATAGACCCATAATGAGACAAGTAGAGACAAGACTTGAAGCATTGCTAACTGAGGTCCATGGTCATGAAAACATAGTGGAAACTGATGGGCTCATCTTAAATGATCAGCAGAGTAATGACAATGCTAGAGATAACATAAGCAGGAGATGCAGTATGGAGGAGGAGTTCTTGTGTTCAATGAGTTTGCCTCGGTAACATATATAGTTCCTAATTTCCATTAGATAGTCATAGTCATATGCTTGTTGTTACCTGAATCCCCCATGAAAATTGGGCCCATATGTTCTGTCTAGTTTATATGATTACATTTTTCATGCTACTTTCAGAGCACTTAAATAATCTTGTGTGTTTATTTGCATATCATCACTTCTGTGAAACATCAGTCCACATTTATTACAAATGTAGTCAATCACGGATGAATATGAAATAAAGAATATTGTGGGGCACAGAATTGAATTGTGCTTGCAATTTTATATGGTTACCTTGTTTTCATAGTTTTTTACTTAAATTTTTAGATAAAGGAAAAGCTAGAGCTTCAGCATTTTTTGTCTATAGAACCATCGGTCAACATTTATTATATGTAGCAATTTACAGTTACCGTGAACACTTGGTGAAATAAAAGAAAAAAAAGTACTGTTCCACATTATTGATCAATTTGATCTTTATATAAATTTAAAAGAACATAATCTCACAACTTTTATGACCTGAATGTACAACCACTGGATTTTTTGTAGTATAATAAGTTGTTGCAATTAGTTTAGAATAACAGAAGGTAGTTCTAGACAATTATTCAATTGGTTCTAATATCTTACCCTAATAATAAGTGATCTACCCTATCTTCCACTAAGCGATGTCATACCCTACTATGTGTCATGTGTCATCCCTCAATAAGTGCTACAACATCTTCCACTAAATTTTAGTCTATAAACATACAAGTCATACATGTTATACTATTTATTTGGCCATCACATTCTCCAATAATTCGATCCAGTATTCTATAAGCTTCTTATTTGATTCTTCCATTAGCGTACCCATTTTTGAAAGCATGTATGCAAAGATGTAACAATTTTATTCATAAGTCTTGCAGCAATGTGTAGGATATTCTTCGAGTATATATGAAATGTACGCCACAGGGGTATGATTCGCGTGTATGCGTTCATAGGGGTGAGTGTGTATGCATTGTGAGTGTCTACGTTGTACTATGTAATTCGCAAAAAAATGGACGTGTGATCATAGTTTTAGTCTATTCTAGAAAATGGTTATGTTATCAATCAACCACCAAAATCAATAAACCCTTGTTAGGATCCATGTTTCTTATGGACCTACATGGAAGCTATATTTGAGGAGCCAAATTATGACATGTAGCTGAAGTTTTATATATCTGTTGACAATAAAAAAATGTATCAACAAAGAGATTGGGCTATACTATTGAGTTCCTGATGTTAAGGAGATGGAGGAAAATTTTTAGCGCAATGAGAATCAAAGCCTGGGCTCTATCCTGCCTACCCTTGGTGACTAACCCAAGCAAAGAGGCCAGGCCCTGCAAAAACCGGCTCCTCCTTATGCTAATTAATTTACAAATTGATTTTGGATCTATTTTTGACATGGGAAACTAGGAGATTGCATGCTGGACATGTTTCCTAATGGGATAAAACCACCACACTCAATATAAATAAGAGGACTAGCAGCAAATGAGCTTCGGCTGGGTATAAGATGGCTCTTCCTAACCCACCGAAATCATCAAGTGTTGACTTCAAAATTGGCAAACGGGTAAATCCGTGTACATTGTCAATGTAGCCTTCACTAGAAGTATGTCAGGTATATCGATTTCCAAGAGGAACGTGAAGTGGACTAACAAAGGATTAGGGTCATCCTATGATGATACAAGGAGTTTAGGATAGTGGGTAGAGAGGATCTTTATAGCCATGATATCTGGTAATATATGATAGATATATTGATGTATACACACACTCGCTCATGGGGGCAATGATAGGAGAGACAATAGGAGACAAAGCTCCTACCCGAAGTGGCTACACAGACTAGATAGGGTTATCATCATCTGCTAGTTACCACAAACAATTCATGCGACACGTGGTATACATAGGCAAGGTATAGTCTAGACACCACGTCTACAATATATCTCACTACTCTAACCTTGCGCCACTAAGTTCCCTTACTGAGATTAGAGCACTCTACCAAAGTAAAGTGGCATACCAATGACAAAATGAGTATATATCTATTTACCAAAATTAGGTGTCAAATAGCACAAAAGAATCTCAAATGCTTAGTTATAGACAACCCCGCATCCGTGGAGGTACAACTTGGAGAAGACAACAAACACGTCCGGCTCTCCTCCTCACTCCCATCACTCTCTCCCTATTTGCATACTACTACTAGAGTAGGGCTCCACCTACCTAAAGAGATTTGTTTCCTCCATATGATCATGTGAGGGAGGAAGGGGATATTCATAGCCCATTATTATGACACCATGAGTTCATGTGACATGTCTTCATAGCCATTGGATCAAACTGCCATCAAATCAAGGGCCAAGGTCTTGCAAATGTGTGCTTCTTTGCATGCCTCCATGCATGAGGTCGACTAATCATAGGTGGTTGTCGGTCAACCCCTATGACATGTGGGGCTAACCCCTTGCTATGGGCCCCTCCTAACTTGATCGAGAGTGGGTATACATGTGTGGGACCACTTTGTCATGCTAGTTCTTCACATTGTCGACCCTTCAATCCATGTGCCCTGATTTGAGTTGTCTAGAGAGGAACACAATGTTCTCTTGTAGAATGCATAGAAGTGTGTTTCTTGGCTTGGGAAGGATTGAGGTCTCTTGTAGAATGCATAGAAGTGTGTTTCTTGACTTGGGAAGGATTGAGGGGTTTGGGGACACAAGATCTGCCGACTATAGGTGGGGTTAACCAACCACACTTTGTGGGCCCCCACTACATTGTAGTTGCTCCATTTTTATCCCTACAAGCAAATACACTGCATGAACAAAGTGATACCATGTTATTTGTAAAAAAGTAGTTTGCTTGTTTTCTTTCATGTATGACATTTTTGTGACACTTTTGACTATAAAAAATATTGAGGAAATCATCGTCAACATCAAGTCAATTTTTTATGCTTAGTAGTGCACCCGTAGCGCTTGATGTAGACGTAGCCTATCCTCCAATAGGTATGGTAAGAATTCAACATTCAAATTCTAGGCTTCGAACCCATATTTTATAATTTTTAAAACTATAACACTACAAACTTTGTAGTGCTAGCTACAAAACTTTACACTCTGATTTATAAAAACTTTGAAGTATCCAATTAAAAACTTTGTAGTGCTAGGTTGAAAACTTTAAACTATCACATTAAAAACTTTATAATGAAGTTAAGAACTTTAAACAAAGAATTTATAAACTTTAAACTACCACATTACACACTTTATATCACTATGTTCAAAACTTTTAATTATCAAATTACAAACCTTGTAATGCCAAATTCTCTCACACAATTAAAATTTAGAAACTTTATACTAGCACATTTTAATCTTTTTATTTTAAGATTCAAAACTTTACAGTTTTGAATTTTATTTTTAAATTTAGGAAATGTATACTAGCATAGTTAAAACTTTGTACTTTAAACTTTGGAACTTTATAATTTCAAACTTAAATTTTAAATTCATGTACTTTATACTAGCACATTTAGAAATTTTTACTTTAAGATTTAAAACTTTATAATTTTGAATTTATTTTTAAAATTCAGGAAATTTACACTAGCATATTTAAAACTTTATACTAGCACATTTAAAACTTTGTATTTTGAACTTTAAAACTTGTAATTTCAAACTTTACACTTTATCAATTTAGAAACGGGATACTAGCACATTTTAAACTTTTTATTTTAAAACTTAAAACTTTGTAGTTTCAAATTTTAGTTTTAAATTCACGAATTTTGCGCTAGCACATTTAAAACTTCATATTTCAAGCTTTAAAAAATTTGTAACACTCCAAAGCTGTAAAACTTTGTATTGTATCATTTAAAACTTTATACTCCTAAATGCAAAACTTTATCATCACGAATTTTTTTGAAACATATCAAACATGGATCTACTTTTATATATCTTGTCATAACAAACGTAATGGTGCATGGAAATTAAAAATAAATGCTTGACAAGAGATTTATCATATTTTAAAGTTTCTACAACATTTGCAAAAGTAAAAAAAAAAAGCAGATCTAAAACACAGCACGTGACCCGCTCCCGGCCCTTCCATGCATCCACCATCTACTTTTGTCCTGCATGCACCACGTCATATGTTTGCTACAAAATAGAGTAAAACGAAAAGAATCCGATAAAAAAAAGATAAATGCCTAAAAAGAAAAGGCGTGTGTCGCTATCTGACCAGACGCATGTGCACCCAATAAGAATTTGGGCACACGGGAGGTGAAGAAATAGGACGTATCATGTTAACACATCATCACCAGCGTGTCGCGCGCGGTTACCTTAACAACAAACATGCGCTGACACGTTGGCACAAATTACACGAATTTGGAAGCATGCATGCACGAACGGCTGATGGCAGGGAACTAGGGAAGGTAAGTCCCCTCACGAGTACACGAACATTTAGCTGATGGCACAAATTGATTCTTCAGATACTGAGCTCAGTGATTGTAGCAATCTTCTGATTCTCTCGGCTAAGTTCTTTCTTTTTTTTTTTCAAAAAGGAATGCAACAAGAAAATAGAATTCATCAATCACTGTGTATCCATATTAGCAATAGCAACAGCAATAAAAATAATGTTCAGCTGGTGATATGCAAGCTGCATTGTGTTCAGTTATGGTCACCACCACCCAAAAAATTGTTTCCTTCTGTTGTTTTGCTTTGTTTCACTATGATATGTCTAGTGTTTCATTCCATTACTCTTATGTTGATCCCTGCTGGGGTTAGTATCGGATAACAACTTTTCAACATGTGTGCTGATTCCTCCATGGTTTTGTGTTGGATAAAAACTTTGAGCATGTTTCCATAACCTGTCCTGCCTTGTTTCACCATGATATGTCCAGTGTGACATGCCATTTTTTTTAACTTGGTGGTTCCTTTAATTTTTTTTCCTTGTATACTGCACATATGCTCTGTTTAGCTACTGAAACAAGTGTTATAATAGTACTAAACACTAACCAGAGTCCACTGCAACAAGAATTCTAGGTGGATCTGTGTTCCATGATACCCCCTGTTTCGTAGTTTCTAAAACATACAATATTTTCTTTGTGCAGTATACTGAAACATACAATATTTCCAATGTGTTGCAGGTGTTAAAATGAGTATACAAGGAAGGTGAGGCGACATTGAAAGCATACAATGTTGTTGTGAATCAGGAATATGAAACATAGTCATGCTCTTGCAAAATGTTCGATCAAGATGGTCTCTTGTGCCCCTATATCCTGAAAGTTTTTACAACACTTGATGTGTAACAAATACCACAAAAGAACTAGGCTGTGGCACACGGACGTGGGAGCGGGAGTGGCATGCAAGGTGGCCAGAGTTTTAAGAGAGATGTGTGGATAGCCCGGATATCAAGTGTTGTAAAAACTTTCAGGAGAGTGCGGTTGGGATATCCTATAGAAAAGAGAAATACGAGAGGAGAAAAAGAAAATAAAGAAATAAAATATACAAAAGAAAAGAAGGGTATCATGCACATTTTTCTGTTTCTACCACTAGCAAAGGTGTAATGTCCGTTTTTTCGCCCTCTACAACGTTCGTCCAAAAGCAATTAAGGTTAGATTTTGATGATTCTTTCTTTTTTTCTGAAAATTGCTTCTGATAATTTTGGGCCGGATAATATTTGATTTTACATGTCACTGATATTGACAATGATATCATAAAAAAAATATAATCATATACTCTGTCTCTAATGTACAGTAACTTATCGTTCAGAATTTGTATTCATCGTAACATAACGCTGCTAAAAGACTATAGACTATTTTTAAATTTTGTGAATATGTAATGTTTTCTGTACAAGGAATATGTAATGTTTTTTTATTATGCAGTAATATGTTGATGTGACATGAATCATGAGAAATTATAATATGGTAGAGTTCAGCCAGATTTATTGTTTGTTATAAATAGTGTTAAGATTAATTATATTTTGTTGTGCTTTACAATGGACATAAAAGTCTATCAATTTAATCGATACATACTTAATTGGATAATGTGATTAATATTTACTTATATTATAGATATCGTGGTTATAAAAAAAATAGCTTTTTAAGTTAAATTTACAAAAATGTAAAATATAAATAAATATGCAGGGCGACTGCTGTGGAGGGGCGCGCTGGCTGCTGAAACAAGGAGGAAGCGGAGGGGAGCGGATAGGGGATGGGTGGCGCAGCGATTGCTATGGCACGGTGAGTCGCTGCTGAAGCAAACAAGTGGAGAGGCGTGGTGAGGGGATGGGTGGCACGGCGGATCGATGAGGGACGGGCGGCACAGCGGGATGGGGACAGTGCGGTGCAGCGAAAGGACCGGCCGCCCACGAGCGTGGCACGGAGGGACAAGTGAGTGGAGTTCGGATTGGTGGAACCGATTCGATCGAATCGATATGTCCAGTTTTAGTTTGCCGGGGGGCGCATCCGAACGCGCCTAGGAGCCAGGACGCTAGCTCGCCCGTTCTTTGATTCATGGAATCTTTACATTATGAACAAACTTGTACTCCTATAACAACTGTCTAAAACTTGACAAATTTTGATGCTATACACTGTTCTATGGGGTCTACTAAGTGGATGTTTAGAACTGCTCCACAAACTCCACCGTGGAACAGCTCCACAAAAAACTAGAGTTTGTAGGTGCTCTCACAACTCCACTATTTTTTCCTCGAACTGAGTGCATGGAGCTGAAACTGTTTGGCTAAAAAACATAGAGTGAAGTAAAAAACGTGAAGCAGAACAGTCTCAAATACTCCCTAAATTAAAAATATCAATTCGGAGATAGAGCGATATATAGGGAATTGAACTCAAAATTGGAGACCGTAGATCTTTTTTATAAACTCCTATATATACCTACCAGAGTACTACTAGGGCCGCTGGCGCCGAAGCCTAGTTGGCCCATGGGCCTTGGCCGCCGCCCGCAACAACAACTGCACAGATACGGCGACGAGATCTCGGTGGAAGTGGAAGCCATGGATGGCGGCGAGGACCTGATCAGCGTCCTCCCGGACGGCGTCCTCGGCGAGATCGTCACCCGCCTCCCCATCGCCGACGCCGTCCGCGTCCAGGTCCTCTCCACCCGGTGGCGCCACATCTGGCGCTCCTCCCCGCTCAACCTCGATCTCCCTTGCACAAACTACCACTACTACAATCGCGTCGTGTCCAGCATCCTCGCGGCCCACGCTGGCCCCGGCCGCCGCCGCCTCAAGCTCGAGTGTCCGTACGACGACGGCGAGTTCTACAACAGCTGGCTGCAGTCGCCCGCCCTCGACGGCCTCCAGGAGCTCGAGATCGAGTACCAGTACCATGGCGAGAATTGGAACAACAGGACAGCACTGCGGGAGCTGGCATTGTTCCAGTTCGCTCGCACGCTGCGCCGCCTCAGGATCGGCTACCACACCTTCCCTTCGGCGGCGTCCATGGCGGCTCTTCGTCTTCGGCTCCCGAACCTGGAGCTCATCTCGTTCTGCAGCGTGGACATCTCGGAAGGCACCCTCCACGGGGTGCTCGCCGGATGCCCTGCCCTCAGAACCCTCGTCCTCGACGGCTGCACCGGCTTCGCCACAGTCCGGATCAACTCACCCACCATTACAAGCTTCGCCATCTCACCTGCAGATTACGACTCGGACGACCACTACTACGGAAATCCGAGGGAAAAGCAGACGTCGTGGGTGAGGACGCGGCAGGTGATCATCGAGGATGCGCCTCTCCTGGAGAAGCTGCTGGTACTCCCCTGCCGCCGCTGTTCGGACACCGCTGAACCTTTCCGGCTTGTTCGGGTGGTCAGCGCTCCCAGGCTCAGGGTTCTGGGGGCCCTGTCCGCCGCCATTCACAAGTTGGAGATTGGTGGCACCGTCTTTGAACCCACCACCCGCCGTGTCAACCGTGTGAGACCTGACAGTGTCATCGTGGAGAAGCGTTTGCTGATGCAGGTCGTCATGCTGGCAACGAGCCTGCAAACCGTCAAGATTTTGGCTGTGGAAAATGTGGACTCCTCCGTTGATGTCCTCGCCAACTTCTTGAAGTGTTTTCCATGCTTGGAGAAGCTATACATCTCGGTGAGGTCTTCTCAACTTCAATTTTTGTCTTCTTGATCATAGTCTTATGCATGTGTTCCATGCTTGCTGCTAAACCTTTTGCAGTTTATGTTGCTTTTGGCTTAATCATAATTCTTAGAACCGCACTCCATCAATTCTTTTTTACCTGTCACATATGAGTTACATATGAAAATATATATTTCTTATAGTGAATCTACATTGAAACATAAATCTTATGTCATGAGTCTATATAAGTTTTAAGAATCAGTTGTCAAAATATAATATTTGAATTATGACAATGCTAACACGACATGTAAAAGGAATCGAGGCAGTATCATGTCCCTGGCTCGGAAATTAAAAGAGCATGTGCATTACCAATTTATGTTGCACCAGTGCTTATTTTTCTCTTCGCTAACGAACACAAATAATTTTTCAGGCATCACGAGGATTCAGAAGTGCTGCAGGCTATGATAAACAAAATCCCATCGAATGCCTTGAGCATCATCTTAAAATGGTAGCACTAGATGGATATGAAGGCAAAAGAACACATGTCAAGTTCGCCAAATTCTTTGTTCAAAACGCCCGGTTGCTAGAGTTAATGAAGTTCAGAATCTTTAGAAACTACCACTGTGAACCTGGGACCACCAAGGAATGGATTGCGAATCAGCAAAGGCAGCTACACGTCAGGAGCATGGCTTCCTGACATGTTAAGTTTCATTTTGTATATGATGCTAGATGTTATCAAGATGTTTACTGTGGAGAGGACATCAGTGACCTCTCAGAGTGCATACATGATTCCTCAAGGGATGACCCATTTGATCAATGGTTTTTTTTTTATGGTCAACGGGGGGAGGCGATCCCCTCCTGAAAAATTTTATTTATTTTAGCCCGACGCGGCTCGCGAGACAGTAGCAGTTACATAGGGGGGGAGGAACAGGGTACAGAGACGACTAGATTACAAAGCAAAGCAGCAAGCACTAGTTGCTGAAGTGTGAGAAAACAGAAAAGTAGCTTTGCCCTGCGATCTAACCTTGACCTTCTCTAGCCATTACCAGAATGGAGCACCAAAGATCTACGATAGGTTTCTTCCTTGTTGGGAATCTGTGTTTCCACAAAGAGGCAGCAGATATGCAATCCTGCAGCACCTGAGACACCGTTTGCGATTCATTCCTAAAAATCCTTGCATTCCTTGCCTTCCAAATCTGCCAGCACACCAAGGCAAGAAAGGACGGCAGCTCTGGGATTGGATTGGAGGGGGGACCTTGAACTGAATGGAGGTCATTCATGTCCACTGAGATTATGGACAGAAGGTTCAAGCTTGTCCACACACCGCGTCCAAGGGGGCAGGATCAGAGAAGGAAGCCTTGGCATGCTGAAGGAAAAGAAGACGTTATATATAGCTTGGAAGAGTATCTCCCGCTATTGGCTTGATTCATTTTTCATCAATGCTGAATAACAACCTCGTGTTCCACTATTTAGTTCTCTGTTATGTGTGCCTTCAGTTGATATAACCACGTCACATTTTCAATTTAGATGCTTCAGTATCAATCCTGAGATAGTGTGTCCATATAATATGAATGTATTAAAGCGACATATTGTTCCCTTTCTTCTGTATGGAATTTCAGCAATGAATATCCATGATTAAACAATGATTCCTCTGTTCTAAATTATGGTCCTCTTTGGCAGGGTTCTAGAGAGGCAACATCTGTGGTTTTTCAGGGAAGCCCTGCTGATGTGTGAAAATGTCTTGTAAAGCCAAAACCAAACAAAAAGTGATGAAGTTGAAGCCATGTTGGCCTATAAGGCCTTGTTTAGTTCACCCCGAAATCCAAAAAGTTTTCAAGATTCGCCGAAAAGTTTTCAAGATTCTCCGTCACATTGAATCTTGCGGCACATGCATGAAGCATTAAATATAGACGAAAATAAAAACTAATTACACAGTTTGGCTGTAAATCGTGAGACGAATCTTTTGATCCTAGTTAGTTCATGATTAGATAATATTTGTCAAATAAAAACGAAAGTGCTACAGTAGCGAAATCTGAAATTTTTTTGAAACTAAACAAGGCCTAAAAAATATGCATTTTTCTGCCTTGACTTGATCATTATATGGGACGTCAAAGCCTACCTAAGAGGGCCTAATTCTCTAGTTGAGACAACCACCTGGTCTGAAAGGCCTGCTCAGATTTGCCTTCTGTCCACTTAACCATCACTACTACAATACACATTTCTCGCCATTGCCATT
The DNA here is from genome assembly GCF_000003195.3 of Sorghum bicolor. Lineage (NCBI taxonomy): Eukaryota > Viridiplantae > Streptophyta > Magnoliopsida > Poales > Poaceae > Sorghum > Sorghum bicolor. The sequence continues at coordinate 12,731,142 of NC_012871.2, read as the reverse complement.
GCCTCAGTAACAGAGGCAGGCACAGTGCGGAAGTGACCAGCATCTCTACGACCGCAAAACCATGATGACCATAGGTTCTCAAAGCCGCTAGGGCTCGTGACTCAGTGTCGTTGCCGCCGCTGCTCCTACCTCCATCACTGTTGGTCCCCCTCCCTCCTCCGGTGATAATCACCGAAGGGCAGAGGGAGTGGGGATCCATCGTTCTTAGTAAGTTCTTCTAGTAGATCGAGTCTTTAGGGTTAGAGTCTTTCTATGCTAAGTTTCTTGGTTTTGAGAATTTATTTCCTCCTCTTCTTCGGCGACAGTGAGATGGTAGGGTGGAATTATTTTCTCCATGGCGGCACCGTTCAAGATGCGGGCAACAGTTACATCGTAATTGTTGCTTCATGGGTTTGGAGCCTTTATTGACGTCAATTTTGTGCTCAGCCAACTCTTTTGGGACACCTGGCATGACAGCCCAAGGATAGCGTGATATGATGATTTGAAATCTGCCACCTCAAACTTGATGAAATTAGTGCGGTAATTTGTAGGGCTTCCAAATGTGATAGGTAGAGTAATTTGTGTCCAAGGGGCATAGCTACTTCATCGGGTACTATCCCATAGAAAGGAATGGTTCTTAGCATATCAAAAAATATGATGTTGAGTCCAGCTCCTCCATCGATCAAGACTTTGGTGATGGTCATGCCAGCAATAGTTGGATCCAGGACGAGTGGATAATGTCCAGTGTTTCCCACGCTGGTCGATTGGTCTTCTCTTTAGAATTGAATTGGGTTCTGTGACCAATTGAGGTACCTAGGAGTAGCTGGCTCTGCTGCCATGATGGATCGAAGGGCCAGTTATCATGATGCTTGCTCCTAGAATCCGAGACTACAGCAAAGATTACTACACTATGCCTTTGGACTTCTAAAAACCTTTGTCTCCTTGATCGTCCTCATCTTTTTTCTGCTCGACTTCTTTGTTGTCTCCCTTGTTATTTTTTTCTTGTGTATCTATCAATGAAGATGCGATAATCTCCAGTTGTGTGATTACCATGTGGGTGCCATATGCAGTGTATATTCTCAATGTCATCAAACTTCTTGGGTTTGAAAAAAGGCTTCTTTGCTTTGTCTGTCATAGCCACGGTGTTGTCAAGTCCTTGCTTCTTACCTTGCTATCCATTGCTATGATGCTTCTGTTTGTCGGAGTTGTCTTGGTTCTTTTGATCTAGTAACCTTTCCGAGTCTTTTCCTCTGTAGCAATCATCTTTTCCACCGTGTGCTTGAATTCTTCATTGCTCCATGGGTTCTCTTTGTAGAAAATCATGAAATTGCCTCTTAGATAGAATTCCATAGGAGAAAGCCTCGACAACCTCTCGCTCAGTGATGTCGTGTACATGGGCATGCAATTTAGCAAACTACTGGTAGAATTCCTTGAGACTTTCACAGCCTTTCTGCTTGAATCCTTTTAGTTTTGCTTGAGTAATGGGGTGCGTGATGATGCCTACAATTTTTTTACAGAAAGCTCTTTGCAAATTATTCCAGCCTCTGATCGACCTGGGCCTTAGCTTGTCAAACCATTGGAGCAACATAGCTTCTAGGGCCGTAGGGAAGAAAAGTGCTTTGACGTCATCATCACTGTCGGCTAGTTCAATTGATTGAGAGTAGATTCTGAGCCACTGCTTTGGTTCTATCTTGTCATCGTACTATGAATGGTTAGAGGGTTTGAACTTGTAGGGTAGCCATATCGAAAGAAGTCAATTTGCAAAACAGCGAAACCTATCGGGCATTGTAGCCCCTCTATACCTGGACTCTACTCTTCCTTCTTGCCAACTATCGACTCGATGGGAGTGCGAGTAGTTCCAAGGTGCTATGAGGATCGTCAGTCTGCTTCTATTTTTCCTTGGTTGCTCAATTTGATTACTTTGGCTTTGTTCTACCCTGCTTCCTTTATTGCTGCTTTTAGTTGGTCCCAGTCTCTCACTACAAGAAACCTGTTAATCCGTGATGAAAAATTTCCGTCACAGATCACCAAAAAACCGTCACTATGTAGATTTTGTGATGGTTTTTGGGATCGTCACGGATTAAGCGTCATAGATTGACCCCTGTGACAGTTTACAAAAAACCGTCACAGATTAATAGAATCAGTGACGGTCTTAAACCGTCACGGTAGAGCCCGAAGCCTAGTTAGCCCAGCCCAAACCCATTTTTTGTGACGAATAAAAACCGTCACAGATGAATTGTCACACATCATGGATGCTTACGTGAATGATACCCATTTGTAATATATTTTGGGCCAATGTACATCTCAGCCCACATAACACATATTTTGCATTAAACAAAATCTCAACACAGATTATAGGCCACCCACATAACACATACAGTTTATATTGATGATAAAATCAACATAGTGTCATTGGATACTCTCTGCATGACGTACTCACAGGACTAAATCACAGGTCATAATTGTTAAGAATATGTGTTAGCTGTGTCTAGGTTCAGCGTATGCTATCTAGATTGTTGTACAAGATAGGTTTGTTAGATCTAGATAGATTTGGTTTGTTATCTTTGTTGTAATCCTAACAACCTGTACACGCCACCACGGGGGCTGTTCCTGTGTATATAAACACGTAACCGAGAACCCCAAAGGGTCATCTCGTTCCACCCAGTTTTACATGGTATCTAGAGCCTCTTTCCCAAAGGAACTGATCCATGGCTCAGTCATCCTCCGCTGCGTCTGCATCTCTCTCGCTAGGGTTTCTGCCGGTGACGGAGAAACTCAGCCGCAGCAACTTCCCAATGTGGCGCGCCCAGGTCGAGTCGGCCATCAGGGGTGCGCAGCTTGGTCGCTTCATCAAAGCCTCAGCCAAGCCTCCGTCGGAGTTCCTGGAAACCGACGGAAAGACAACAAAGGAAGGGAAGGTCGTCGATCTGCTGCCCAATCCTGAGTATGAGGAGTGGATGGCAAAGGACCAGACGGTCCTGAGCTATCTGTTCAGCTCTCTCACCAAGGAGATCTTCGCACAGGTCTCATCAGCCAGGACCGCAGCCGAACTTTGGGCTGCCATTGAGGGCTTGAATGCCTCTCAATCCCATGCTCGTGTGATAAGCATGCGCATGGCCCTGGCGACGGCATCAAAGGGGACGTCTTCAATCGCCGACTACTTCACCAAGATGAAGGGGCTTGCTAAAGAGATGGCTTCGGCAGGCCGGAAACTAGAAGATGAAGAGCTGGTGTTGTATATCCTCACCGGGCTTGATCTGGAATACAACCCTGTTGTCTCTGCAGTTGCAGCCAGGGTTGAGCCTATCACAGTTGGTGAACTCTACACCCAGCTGGTTAGTTTTGAGCAGCGCATGGAGCTGCATGGTGGGGGATCCAACGCCTCTGCAAACATGGCATCCAAAGGAGGCCGCAATGGTGGTAATCCATCTCATGGTCGCAATGGCGGTCGCGGTCGAGGTGGACGTGGAGGTTTCGGTCGCGGCGGAGGCCGTGGCCAAGGAAATTTTCAGCAAGGCGTCTTCTGTCAACTGTGTTCCAAGGAGGGACACACAGTCATTCGCTGCTTCAAGAGGTTCGACACCACGTTCACCGGCGCCCCACAGAAGAATGCAGCATCGGCGGTGACATCGTACAGAGTCGACACAAATTGGTACGTCGATTCCGGTGCCACCAACCATGTGACAAGCGAGCTTGAGAAGCTCACTGTTCGGGACAAGTATGGAGGCCACGATCAAGTTCACTCCGCCAGTGGGGCAGGTATGGAGATAAATCATATTGGTTCTAGTATTTTGCGTACCCCAACTAGTAATATTCATCTTCGCAAAATTCATCATGTGCCTCAAGCTAGCAAGAATTTGCTCTCTGTTCATCGCCTTGCATGTGACAATAATGCTTTTCTAGAATTTCATCCACATCACTTTCTTATTAAGGAATAGGGAACGAGGAAGACTCTCCTCAGAGGCAGATGTGAAAGGGGTCTTTATCCGTTGAAGTCAAGTCCATCCAAGCAGAGTCCAAATAAACAAGCGCTTGCTGCCGTCAAGCCGTCTACTACTCTATGGCATCATAGATTAGGCCATGCGTCTACTCCTGTAGTTCAGCAGGTTCTAAGTCGCCATAGGCTTCCTTTTGTTAGAGATCAAAATAAAGACAATGTCTGTGATGCATGTCAGAAGGGCAAAAGTCATCAATTGCCCTATCCAAGGTCAACTAGTGTGTCTACTAGTCCCTTGGAACTTGTGTTTTCGGACGTATGGGGACCTGCTCCCTCTTCCATTGGAAGAAATTCATATTATGTTAGTTTTATTGATGATTACAGTAAATTTACTTGGATATACTTTCTCCGTCACAAATCTAAAGTTTTTCAATGCTTCCGTAACTTTCAGCAGCTAGTTGAACGCCAATTTTCTCGAAAAATTCTTGCTATGCAAACTGATTGGGGGGGGGGGGTGAGTATCAGTCACTAAACTCATTTTTTAATCGAGTTGGCATAGCACATCATGTCTCGTGCCCCCATGCACATCAACAAAATGGGTCTGCTGAAAGGAAACATCGCCACATAGTAGAAGTCGGGTTATCTCTGCTCGCCCACGCCTCCATGCCTCTTAAATTTTGGGATGAAGCTTTTGCTACTGCTGTTTTTGTTATCAATAGGCTTCCTTCCAAGGTTACCCACAATGAAACCCCCCATGAACGCCTTTTCCACCAACAACCTGACTACTGTTCCCTACGAACTTTTGGCTGTGCTTGCTGGCCGAACTTGAGACCCTACAATACACAAAAGTTAGCCTTCCGCTCTAAACAATGTGTTTTCCTAGGCTACAGTAATCTTCACAAGGGTTTTAAGTGTCTAGATCTATCTATTGGTCGGGTTTACATCTCTCGGGATGTCATTTTTGATGAGCATCTTTTTCCCTTCGCCAAACTCCATCCCAATGCTGGTGCTCTTCTTAGAAAGGAGTTGGCAGTCCTTCCTGATGCGTTAACCAATCCTACTACTAGTCTTGGGGACGCATTTTCACTAGATCAATGTGATAATTCTCCAGCTAATGCTCACGGCACAGGCCGAAGTTCTTCTCTGGGTACTGCAGGATCTCATCTTGGTGCTGCTGGTGAAAGCATTGGTGTTCATAACCAAAGATCAGTCTTGCAAGATCGTCATTTTATGTGTCGCATTCTAGGAGGCAATCTCGGCGCAGGAAACGAGGCTGATTCGCCCGACGACAGTGGATCAGCACCGGGATTGGCGCCAATCCCCTCTGATGAGCTGACGGGATCTTCTGCGGTCGCTACACTATCACATGAGACTCCACCAGCGATCTCGATGCCACAGGCGGATCCGAGCGCCGGGGGACAGCCTGAACCCGGATCCTCTTCGTCAGGCGTTGCTTCTCTCGGATCCTCTGTGCCTGTCGTGCCTGCAGCTGAGTATACACGCCCGGTTACACGGCTTCAACATGGTATACGAAAACCAAAAATTTATACCGACGACACTGTTAGATGGAGTATGTTGGCAGCATCTGCAGGTGAACCAAGCACGGTAGGTGAGGCCTTTCAAGATCCAAGGTGGACAGCAGCCATGGATAGTGAGCATAGTGCTCTGTTGAAGAACAAAACTTGGCATCTTGTTCCTCCTCCGAAAGGCAAGAATATTATTGATTGTAAGTGGGTATATAAAATTAAGAAAAAGGCAGATGGTACAATAGACAGATATAAAGCACGCTTAGTAGCCAAGGGCTATAAGCAGCGTTATGGCATAGACTATGAGGATACCTTCAGTCCTGTAGTTAAAGCTGCTACTATTCGACTTATACTCTCGGTTGCAGTTTCAAGAGGATGGTCGCTGAGACAACTTGATGTTCAAAATGCGTTTCTCCATGGTGTACTGGAAGAAGAGGTGTTTATGCGACAACCACCAGGATATACAGATAAGTCTCGTCCAAACTTCGTATGCAAACTTGACAAGGCTATTTATGGTCTCAAGCAAGCACCACGTGCCTAGTATGCCGGCTGTGTGGGAAACTTGAAGCTCTGGGGTTCAGATCCTCCAAGGCAGATACATCTTTATTTTACTTCAATAAAGGAAGGACTATAATATTTGTGTTGGTTTATGTGGATGACATAATTGTGGCTAGTTCATCACAAGAAGCCACGGATGCCTTGTTGAAGGACTTGGAAAAGGAGTTTGCCCTGAAGGATCTCGGTGAACTACATTATTTTCTGGGAATCGAAGTCAAAAGGAGCTCAGACGGATTGATCTTGTCACAGGAAAAATATGCTGAAGATGTCATCAAGCGGTCCGGTATGGCTCACAGCAAACCGGTTAAGACACCGCTCTCTACCGTTGATAAGCTCGGTGCGATTCAGGGAGAAAAGCTGGGGCCTGATGACTCCACAAAATACAGAAGCATTGTTGGAGCTTTGCAGTACTTAACACTTACTCGGCCGGATGTATCCTTTGCAGTCAATAAAGTATGCCAGTTTCTTCATGCTCCTACTACTCAGCATTGGAGTGCAGTCAAGAGAATACTTCAATACATTCATGGGACACTGAAGCTGGGTCTCAACATCAGACGGTCAAGCTCCATGGTGGTGAGCGCATTTTCAGATGCGGATTGGGCCGGATGTGTTGATGATCGTCGCTCAACCGGAGGTTTTGCCGTATTCCTTGGCTGCAACTTGATATCCTGGTGTGCAAGAAAACAGCCAACAGTAAGTCGTTCAAGTACGGAAGCTGAATACAAAGCACTTGCTAATGCCACAGCAGAAATGATGTGGGTTCAAAAGTTGATGACTGAATTGAAGATTGAACATCCACCGGTGGCACGTTTATGGTGTGATAATTTAGGAGCTACCTATCTCTCTACAAATCCTATGTTCCATGCAAGAACAAAACACATAGAGATTGATTTTCACTTTGTCAGGGAAAGGGTGGCTCAGAAATTGTTAAGTATTCGGTTCATCAATTCTGCTGATCAGTTGGCTGATGGATTTACGAAACCATTGACGCTGGTCAAGTTAGTACAGTTTAGAAACAATCTTAATCTTGTTACCGGTTAAGATTGAGGAGGGGTGTTAAGAATATGTGTTAGCTGTGTCTAGGTTCAGCGTATGCTATCTAGATTGTTGTACAAGATAGGTTTGTTAGATCTAGATAGATTTGGTTTGTTATCTTTGTTGTAATCCTAACAACCTGTACACGCCACCACGGGGGCTGTTCCCGTGTATATAAACACGTAACCGAGAACCCCAAAGGGTCATCTCGTTCCACCCAGTTTTACAATAATAACATATGGTCTGATGCCAAAATACTTGTCTAAATCACTCTAATGTAACTACAGTTAAGGAATGTCTTGCTCCACTAAAAAGCAATGGACCGAGGGTATTGATAGCAATATCATCAGTGGAATCAAAATCACCATCTCTTCTAGTTGCTTGTCTCATCCTAATTTTCAACACAAATCTGAATTGCACCTCGCAAAAAACTGTCAGGAAGGGCCAAGCTACCATGTCCCTCACTTGTCTTGCTTGTTGCAAACCTGCAAACCTGCAAGTGAACAAAGACAAAAAAAAATAAGTGGCTGCACAGAATGACTGCTACAAGGAGACTGCTAACTTACTCAAGAAAAATAAAATAAGGTAGGGCTAATAAAGGCAAAACTACCAGCAAGCTAGAGTTAACATGCACACTATTACAAGCTAACTTAGCCGAGAATAATTACTACACTCACACAACAAGTAGACAGCAGCAACTATGAAAAACAAGATTAAGGATAGCTAATCAGTTTGCAGAACCCAAGTTTAATTAATGTTCCTTTTGCACAACCCAAGTTTAATTAGTGTGCAGGTCTGTACATTACACTTGAGCTACATAAGTATACACTTGAGGTAATGTTTACTCTTTAGATAAAACATGTCCAGCACCCTGTCCTGATAAATTATATATTTTTTAGCAAGTATTTCATTTATAAATAAATACTTATAACTACTCAGCAATGAAATCAATAGAATAGCAATGCAGCATTTGAAACTATCGAGCAATGCACACACCTGATGGCTCACTATGCACTTATCAGAGAAGGAAAAGAAAAACATATCTAGATATGGATTAAGAGGTTTCTTGTAGTGGAAGCACTTCAGGGCACCTACAGACAATGCAAGCATCATCATTCGATCTGAAGCATGTTAGCGAACCGGCCTGCAAAATCTGAAGCATGTTAGGACAGACATGATCAGGCATCATTCATTATTTATCCCATACTTCCAACTAATTTATCTCAGGCAAGGTCTGATGTACGCCTGTCATTGCAAACTGATGTTTGTAATCTCAAAGAAATCAACCAAGAAGAGGAGATTGATCCAGGTTGGTTTGAAATATACTTAACACGGAGATTGATCGAATATAAAACAGAAATCAAATAGAAAGGGAACAGACCGGTTCTTGATTTTCATAGACAGGGTTTCCATGTCATGCTGCTGCCCAAGCCATGTCTGCTTCCTCCAAGCACATATGAGCATCTAATTACAATTGCCAATAGGTTCATACACCAACTGAACCTAAATCTATTAAGGTGACATGAAGATATGCTACAGGCTATTTATTTTCTTTAGCTACTGTAAGACTTGACAAATCTGGCTAGGTTTTAGCTTAGAAACAGAAGAAATATCAATAACCAAGTAGGACATCTGAACAAAGCACAACATTCTCTTCTATGGTAAACTGTCTACTGACAGTATTCTTTGTTTCTGTCCTCACTACTACAGAAGTAATGAACCAGAACAACTAAACAAGCAGTTCTGCATTTTTAGGAATCAATAGAAAATATTGTTAGTAACTACATAATCATTTTGTAGGTGGATTCTATCAAAATACTGTGAACATACTACTACCCCCTATCATATTCATTTGACCTTCAGGTAGAGCTTACAAGCAAGGTTATTACAATGTAGTTAGAATGTTTAACAGAAGCCTCACCGTCTGTTACTCTATGTATAGTCGAGTTGATATTTTGCAAGAACAAGGATCTTCATCAACCAAGACTCGAGATCTAGAACCTACCAAGACGCCAGATCTAGAACATCAGTTCCTCGAGCAGTACAGGTAAACAGTCAAGTTCCTAAGAGGCACACACATTATATGGATGAGGAGGGCAACGGATGAGTAGGCACTTACGTCAATCACCGTGCTGGACCTCTTGCTGAAGCAGTAGCACTGCGTGCCGCCAGATTCGCAGCCCCACGCCACAACACCGCACTTCTCCATGCCGTAGTAACCCTGCGCCACCTCTGTTCTGTGCCAGCTGCCCTGGGCCACCACGTTGTCGCAGCTTAGTGACGTCGCAACCCCACGCCGCCGATCTGTGTCGCCGCTAGTCCACGACGCCAGCAGACATCGTTCCACCATAGCCCCACACTGCTGCTGCTCCATTTTGGGAGTTTGAGGAGAGAGAGGACGTGGTGGCTGGGTGGTGGCTGGTGAAGTGAGCGGCTGTGGGAGACCGGGAGGAGTATTGGGCTAGGGTTTGCCTTCATTCTTATACTCCAACACTGGTTCTGGGCTGGAATGGGCCTTAATAACCAGGACTGGTATGTTTGTATGACTTAGTGACGTTCTTATAATCACTAGTAGAAAAGAGTACAACGCCGACGTCTCCTTTTTATACTACAGGCGGTTGTAGTTATCACGCGCCTGTGGTGTAAAAAGAGCGGTGTCAAAACTACGAACCGTCTGTGAAGATGCATTTTCACAGGCGGTTTTCCTAACAGAACCGCCAGTAGAAATCATGCATTTCTACAGGCGGTTGTCCTAAGGAACCGCCACTAAAAATCATATTTCTATGGGCGGTTTTCCTAACAAAACCGCCTGTAGAAATCATGTATTTCTACAGGCGGTTCTCCTAAGAAACCGCCTGTACAAATCATATTTCTACAGGCGGTTTGTTAAGAAAACCGTCTGTAGAAATAAGTTGAAATTAAATTTTTTGAGTTTTTCAAATGATCTTGTTTGAAAAAACTGTCAACATGAAAGTTGTAGATCTCGAAAAGTTATGAAACTTTGTAGTTGATAATTTTTTCATTTGACATCATCTTGTCGTCGAAAACTATGTTTGAATTTTTTAAATTTGAAATTCAAATTTTGTAAATGACCTCAGATGGAAAAACTTCCAATATAAAAGTTGTAGATCTTAAAAAGTTATGAAACTTTGTAGTTGACAACTTTTCCATTGAAATCTGTTTAGGGCCTCAAATAATCAATATATGCTCGGTTTGGGATAATATGTGGGGAACTAAACTCTAATATAGACACAAGTGAGTGATAGGTGGAGTGGTAGAGGAGGCTACGCGCAAGGGCAAGGTCGCAGGTTCGAATCACACCGGCCGCGAAACACGCGATTTTACACGAAAAAAAGCCAGTAGAAAGCGCGATTTCCTAATTTTTGGAAAAATATTTCTACAGGCGGTTGGCATAACTGAACCGCCTGTAGAAATGCATTTCCACAGAAAAACGCCGCCTGTACAGTATGCGTCTGTACTAGTGAATTTGTCACTAAGAATCCGTCACGGATTAAAGGATTTCTTGTAGTGAAAAGATGATCTTCATTGATTCTGGTTGTCTTGTCTTTGCGAACCTATTCTAGTGGGTTGCTCTAAGTGAGTTCTCCCACCTTGCATTTATAGGGTTGTTGATCGAATGATTTCTCTAAGGCGTTCTTGTTCCTCATCGAGATGAGGGATAGCCTTGAGGTCTTCAGCAAGCTCACGAATTCTGGTATAAGGAGAGTTGTTTGTCCTTCCATCTACACGTCTATTCTTGTCTTCTCATTCTACTTTCTTTCTATTGTACTTAGCTAGGTCAGGTTCGAATTTGGCCCATGCTTCTTTGTGTTGTCTTGCCCGGTGTTGGCGTCCTTGCTTCATTGCTCTTCCTTTCTCTAATTTGTCTTTGGTCTTTAGCTTCGCTTTTGTTCCCTTGAATTTTAGGTGATATATTGGATTCTGACTCATCTGATGACCTGATGTCACGTGCTTAAAGAAAGACCAATGGTGATCAGGGATGGCAAACCATGAATACTTCTCGACCACGAATAGCCTTACTCATTTCAAAGTTGTTGAGGATTTCAGTGGCGTATTCCGAGTCATAGAGTGAATGTCCTTGGTATGGTAAGACCATCATTGTGTCAACCAGCTGGGTGTTGCTATTTTTAGTAATAGAACCCGGCCAGTGGATGATACAACCCTATGATATCATCGTCAACACGAGTTCTTCTTGGGCACCTGTCAGAGATATCCTTACATCTTGAAAAATGGCTTGATAAGACGTAGTTGTGTTGGTGAGTCCAAATAGGAAGGTACTTGGCTTCTTGACTAAAACTTCGAATGGTCTTGAGTTGAGTTCTTCGAATGTCGAGGTTTTCCGGAGTCCTAGTGGAAGAACCCATAACTATGAGCTGCGAGAACTTCTTAGCGAGTTGGCTTGTCGCACTTGTCAAGACATTGAGTGTTTTGTGGGCTTCTGAATCTTCGAGTAGATAGCTTTGGAGCTTGCCAACGCCATCTGCTTCACAAATCTAGGACCCAAGGCAAAGATTGATCCTGCCAAAAAATCATATTGTGGAGGTCCATTGAGCTCTTTGATGCAAATCTGCGGAAAGCTCCCTACTTGGGGCACTAGCTGTGGATGTTTCACTACCGATAGAACTCAATGGTCAAAGCAGAAGATAGTCGATTTGTACTGCTTCGGGCCCTTAGAGTAATAGCCTTTACGCCCAGTCGACATTAGTCTTTTGCGTTGAATTGATCGTATTGTGTATTATCTTATGATCTCCTATATAGGGTGCTTATAGCCTCTCTTTATATAGGTAGAGAAGGCTATGGTGCGATATAATCCTAGTCAGATCCTTAGAAGATATACTGATTATATTACATAAGGTACTTTTCATTAGAAGTCCGACGCCTATTCTACTTGGATTCGGCGTCATGTGGAGTCGCACCTCTTCTCCTTGACTTATGGGCTGGGGCTACGGCCCATTGCAGGTATTGATGTGGAGCCCAGTAGGTCTCGTATCCATACTTAACCAAGTGACAAAACTCAGATCCACCCGACACCATATCATGTTATGGCATGTCGTGAGCCTATGCATGTCATGTTTATTCTGGAAACAGCCATGTAATTACGCTCCTGGTAACTCTCCATCAAACAACTGACCCAAGTGACAAACTCGGACCCACCTACACCATATCATGTCGTCATGCCACGGCCCATGCCCATGCATGTCACGTGTTTATTCCCATAATACACTAGTACATAATACACTAATAATACACTAGTACAGAGAAGCTCTACGTTGTCGGTGGAATTTAATTTTTACAGACGGTTTCAATTAAAGAACGTCTGTACAAAGAAATTGGCGGGCCCAATTCAAAAACCACTAGTGAAAATCAATTTTCGCAGTCGGTTTTTCTAACAAAACCGTCTGTAGAAATCATGTATTTCTACAGATAGTTTTCAGTTATCCGCCTATGAAAAAAATTTATTTCCACATGCTACCAATGCAGGCGGTTCATCAATCCACCTGTAGAAAGGGGTTGCGAACCACCTGTATAGTACCTCTGTGTACTGATGATAGCTCCACTCTAAGTTGTAACTGCTCCATCAAATGGCAGACCCAAGTGGCAAAAACTTAGGTCCATGCTACGACACGGCTCGGCAAAGGCACACGTGTGCTACACCTTTCGTCTCTCTCAACTTCATATCATGTGCACGCTTAGGTTACTTTTATAAGTGGAGTCAACGTTTAGTCAAATTATCACATAAGAATAAGATTTTATTGCACCTAATTAGTGGTGTAGTTAGGATCTAGAGCAAGGGTGATCCATTTTAGATGTAAAACTAAATTATAGAGTCATTTATATGTAACTTTTATGATTTTGGAGAGCTTATATATACTATAGTTTAACCTTGAGCTGGACCAACTGTCCACCTAGCTAGCTCTGCCTATGCACCTAACATTTAATATGAGTCTTAGAACTTATATAACTTAATTCAATTTAAAATAGACCAAACCCAAATTAAATCCAACATCCGTGCCGAAAAATTCAATCTCCCGTACTCCTTGCGCTCCCTACTTTAGAAGTTTATTAAGTGAAGGTCGTACTTTAAGTTTTTTTATTGATCAAATCTTTACATTTTAAACAAACTTGTACCCCTATAATTGTCTAAAAATTATCCCTTTTTATGGTAGACTGGTTTGTGGAGTCTGCTGAAGAAAAATACCAATCCGAAAGTATAGAGCGGGTGTTTAGTTCCTCTTTTATTTCAAAAAATTCTGGATATTAGTTTATCATTTTACATAATAAAACTAATGTAACATCCCAAAAATTCACATTCAAAAAACACTCGCATTAAAAATTATTTTCAAAATATATTTCAAAAACTATAAATCATTTGAGCTCTATAGTATCTCCATCTGATTCTTTTTCCATCCATCCTAATTATCCATCTTTAAATATAACCTGCACAACATGGCATCAGCATCACATGTCCGCTACTCATCCCTCTCGCTCGTTCGCTCTGCCCGATACCCGGCAACGGCGCGTGCGCCGACCCCACCACCATCAGCGCCGCAGCGCACTCACGCACGGCCCCCTCGCCGAGCGCACTCGCTCGCGCGCGCACCGCGGCATGCGGGCCCCACCTCTTGCCTTTCCCGCTCCTCTTTTGCTGTATAAAAGATAGCAAATCGCAACGCACAACTGGGCACCATTCATATTTTTCGCGCACAAATAACAGCGAGTACCAGCAAGCTTACATGCAAGAAAACATAACAGTGCACACACACGAATATATCTCATGCATGCATGCATGACAAGCATGCACCGTCCATTTGCATGCACCTGCATGCAAGGACATGGTGATTAGGCACCGTCCATTTGCATGCACCGTGCATGCAAATGGGACATCGTCCTTTGCATGTAAATTAGGAACCGTCCTTGTCCCATCAGCCATGCACTACAGTAGCATTTTTAATGGCACGCAGCTGAGCGCTTTTGGCCTATAAAAAGCCAGCCTCGGGTGCTCACTCTCACCACCCGAAGAAACACGTTCACTCACTCGCTCACTCGCTCTCACTTCGCGTATACCGTATACGGCTATACGCACAAGCCGAGCTCGGCTGTCGTCGCAAGACGAGGTGAGCAGCTCATGAGCTTGTCCTTGCTCTTCTCTGTCTTTCTGTAGTATTTTTTTGGTATCTCTCCTTGTATTTGTCTGTACCGATTCACTACCAAGAACTTCACGAATTGAACCATGACGTACAGAAGAGCTCTAATAATCTCTGCTAATTTCTCTCTTCCCATGCATATGTGGGCCATAAGCATTAACTGCACCAAATAGTACATGCGTGCATGCACTACCAGCCAAGCAAATGCCCACGTGAAGCATCCATTCCTTAATCATCCTTAGCCTTTTTCGCACGATTAAATTCCGGCCATTTCACAAATACCACATGCTAACTCAGATTTCAATAATTCTTTTTCCTAAATTCATCTAAAATCATGATCTACCTCCCATATTAATTTCATGATTTTTGGAGCTCATTTGAATTTATATGATTATTTGTGTGTGCTTGTTATCTGTGTCCTTCGTCGCGTATTTTAGCTGACGGAGTGAACGAGCCGGAAAACGCGGACGTTGGAGACGAGTACCGCGAGTTTGATGCCGAGGATCCGGACCGTCAATAGGAGTTTGCCGAGGACGCTGACAGAGGCAAGTCCAACCGATTTCCTTTGATGCATATTGATCCTATTTTTAAACACAACCCGTAGAAGCCGTTTTAAATATTGCATGTACGATATATGTACGAAGTATTTTCGCTGCTTAGTTAAAACCTGTTGAATAGCCATCCTTGAATTGATATTACCCGATAATTGTCTTGTTTGAACCTAGGAACAAGTAATATGCTATGACAAGAAATATTATTATTTAGTATGCTTAGGACTTGTTACTCATCCCGGATACTCATCGCTATATTTTCTCAAATATAATGATTTTAAAACTAAAAGGTGTGAGTGGTGAAAATAAATTGTGGATATTGTGAAAGGGTTAATGAACAAGTTTTGATGTGATTATTATGGAGATGGGGCGGATGGAATCTCTTTTGGGGATGCCCTGTTGTTGTGGCTTATACCTTGCGGGGTTAAGCATGAAGATATCCGCCTTGTCTCGATTAAGGACTGAGTTGATGATTCATCTTGCCTAACTCATTTATCGTACAACCACTCGCCTTGCATGGGAAAGGCTTAGTCTAAATCCCTCTAGTTAGTATGGCAATCATCTGGAGGCAGATGTGCAACGGGACACTAAGTGATGTATGTGAAATTGTAAAAATATATGAAAAGAGCTTTGTGAATTATTGTGGTATCATGAGATGTGGTCTTAGTGTTCCCGTGGTGAGCGTCATTACTTAGCTATGGAGGGTAATGACTTTGATGGATCTGTGCTTGCACGACGGTGTAAGTTATGGTATCCTACTTGTGGGAAAAGTGTACAACCTCTGCAAAGTGTAAATCTATCTGGATAGCCGCGTCCACGGTCTCTAACGGGATATGGTTTGGTTTCAACAACTAGATGTGTTGGGATGAGTGAAAACATGAGAGTGAGTGTGATTTTGGAAATAAATGGTTGGCTGCCATTGTGTTGTGGGAACAAGGGTTCAACAACACTTAAAATTGTGATCAAACCGCCATTTTCAGAAATACTATCATATGTGGAAAAAGAGTTCTTTTACAACAGTATTTGTGAAATGAAACCTTGCATGTGTAAAAAGATAGCTTTATGCAAATAAAACTAAGCCTCACCCTTGATTTATCCATATGCATATATATTGTTATCCCCTTCCATAGGGTAAGGTTGGATTTTCTGAGTACTTTGTACTCACCCTTGCTTTATTAAACAGAGGAAGATCCGGACTTCGATCCCGAAGTGGCGTTCGAGTAAGGTTGTGTCTGCACCCAACTAAGCCTGTGGCATTGGGACTCGTCAGATGTTCGGTTGTGATATCGTTTGTTTCTGGGTCCTTTGGACCTATGTTGTATTTTGGTGTCTTATTATTATAGCGTGCCTTCCTTGTCCACGCTTACCGAGACTACTACGCTGAAACTTATCTGATGTAATAAATGTGTTACTAGCCTCTTGGGACTAGTATTGTATCACATTTGAGTTCCTGGTTTACCAGGTGCGCTTGAGGTGGTATCAGGGCCGTAGTTGGCTGTAGGACGCGACCTTAGGCTTTTCTGGACCAGTATTTTACTAAATAAATGTATTTTACAAAAAGTTCTTACCCTCTTTCCTCTATTTGAAAAAAAAAATTTACTCTCATCTATGTCTCTCAGATGGAAGGAGTTTGGACCAGCAGTTACTGTTTAAGTGTAGAAGGCTTTCCCAAGCTCTTGTATGCTACCATGCAGAAACTTGAAATCAAAGATCGCCCAGAATATGAAGGCAGAGAATATGAAGAGCATGAGACCGAGCGGTGTGAAGTTACCGTCTATATTGGGAAAAGTGAGGACTTCCCTAACATAGCAGAAGCTTGGAGTATGACTGCGACCGGATTTCGGTTTGCAGATACATATCAAGCCGTCGCCCGCAAAGCCTTGAGGTACCTATGCCAGATCTACGAGAAGCCCATCACTCGTACACCCATGAGGTTCTTTCCACCCAACGAAAAAGGCCGACCAGTTTGGAGGACCCGCATGGAGCTCTTGCAGGGACGTTACCACTTGAAGATGACCCAATTGTGGTATTCATGACCATATACCTACTTGCTCTAGATAAGCAATATGATGAGCAGGCCTCAGAGTTAAGGAAGTGCATCCATCGTGCGTAGGAAGCCGAGATCATAGTTAGAAAGCTCCATGTGCAGCTTGCAGAAGCTCAGGCCCAAGCAGCTGCAGCCGAGAGTCGTGAAACAGCCATTGCTGAAGTCTTGAAGGCAGCTAAAGACCGCCATGCTCAGGAGTTGAAGGATGCCTACCTTATCACCAGGATCAAAAGAAGGATGTTAGCAGAGGAAGACCAAGAGCCCATAGTCCTAAAAGGTATCCCAATCATGTCCCTAAAAATCAAAAGAAAGATGGACATAGAAGGGCCATCAGCTCCCCCACCCACGGAAGCCTCTCATGAAGCTTTAGAGTTGGAGTCCACTAAGGAAGAAGGATTTCCCCTCCTCACCCAGCCACCACCAAAAGAAGATGGTGACCCACCTCTTAGTCCAAAAGAAGAAGCACAAATGCCGGAAGCATGATCCTCCTCAACACCAAGGGAATGAAGCCGTTCTGTGCGAAGAAGTTGAAGAATAGTAGCACCTAGTTCCTCCTTATGTCTTGGGGAAGTGAAGTTTACTTTACTTTTGTTGAACCCCCCAAAGTAGATGAACCGTATTGTAATACGCTTATTTCCTCCATTACTATGTTGTAAACCGCCCTCTTATTCAAAATATATATTTGTGCTTGTTGGTTGTGCTAAATAATTGAGTGCTCTATGTTGTTCCCTTACGGGATAGCAAGTCTTAAAACTTGCACCTTTTTAAAATATAACGTCTTAACAAAAAAAACATCACTCAATAGATCTAACCCTTATCTAATGCTTTCTCATCTTAACCAACAGATGCCTCCCAAACCAGCTACCCGCTCTCAACCAGGTGGTCGTGCAGCTAGTAGACAAAGCCAAAATCCAAATGGAAGTCAAGCCAATGAAAATGCTGATGGTATTCATGAAGATGAAGTGAGTCAGACTAGGAACCATAATGAAGGAGATGACTTGCCCCCTCCTCCAGCAATTGACTTAGCACAAGTCATGGCAACTCAGACTCGCCTTCTGGAGACCTTGGCTCAAGGCATGAACCGCCCTAGGAACAACCGTGGAGCCGGAGTCCAAGACAAGATGACTGAGTTCATGAGGCTTAAGCCACCCACCTTTACTGGATCTGACAACCCCATGTTAGCAGATGATTGTCTTAAGGTGATTGAAAAGAAGTTGGACACAATCCACTGCGATGGAAGGGATAGAGTTCTGCTAGCATCTCATCAGCTGACAGGAATTGCCCTTTCTGTGTGGGAAGCCTATAGTGGAGCTGTGGACAATGCCAACACGATCACATGTTAAGAATTTGTGGATGAATTCCACCAGTACCACATTCTAGATGGAATCATGAAGCTAAAGGCTGATGAATTTCACAACTTGAAGCAAGGAAATAAAACCCTGAGTGAATACATATTCCAATTCACTGAGTTGTCTCGCTATGCCCCAGAATTGGTCAACACTGATGCCAAGAAGCAGACAAAGTTCATAGAAGGATTGACCTGTGAGCTCAGAATCCTCATGACCCCACAGATCTATCAGACTTCAACACTTTGATGAACAGGACCATTTTGACTCATGTGGCCAAGACTGAAGAAAGGAAAGAGAACAAGCGCAAGTTTCTAGAGCGCAAAGTTCAAGATGGTGCTAGATCCCAGAGGCTAAAAACCTTTAGCCAACCAAGCTAGCGGACTCAAGCCCCAATGCACTTTCGCTCTCCTGCTAGTGTCTCCAATAACCAAATGCAGTCATCATATCAGCCCAAGAGAACCTATCAGAATCAAGCTTATGGCAAGACTCAACAGAACAGCACTGGTCAAGTCACAAACAATGTTAGAACTTGCTTTAATTGCCATGAGACTGAACACTACATTGCCAACTGTCCCTACAAGAACAACCCACCAGCAGTATCCACTCAGTCCCACACTATTAATGGACCAAGACCTGCAGTGTCTGGAGTCAACCGTGGTTTCCCTCGCAACAATAGCAACACCAACAATAATAGCCAGATGATGAAGCAACCTCAACAATCCTATGGTAGAGCTCGTGTCAACCATATTCATGCTCAGGATGCTCAGACTGCTTCAGGAGTGGTACTTTGTGAGTTCTTAGTCAATTTAGTACTTGCAACAGTATTATTCGATTCTAGAGCATCACATTCATTCATATCATCAAGTTTTGTTGAGAAGCATCAAATACCCACAGTACTACTAAAGTTACCCCTAATAACCCGAACACCTGGGTCTGACATCAAATGCCATCTAGGTTGTTCAAAGTAAGGATCATTCTAAGTGGGGTAGTTTTCTTAGCAGACTTAGTAGTGCTCAAGTCCAAAGGAATAGATGTTATCCTTAGAATGGATTGGTTAACCAGACATAATGGAATTATTAGTTGTGCAACCAAGGAAGTATCATTAGTTAACCATGAAGGGATTAAAGTGAAATGCCAAACCCGAGGGTCTAAAGTTAATCCAATGGTCTTCAACTTGGATGCAAGGACCATAGAGCAAGTACCAATAGTGCAAGAATACCCTTATGTATTCCCTGAGGAACTACCTGGAATGCCACCAGACAGGGATATAGAGTTCATCATTGATCTTATCCCCGTGGCTGCCCCCATAGCCAAGAGACCTTACAGAATGGCTCCGGCAGAGTTAGCTGAACTGAAAAAGCAGCTAAGAGAATTGCAGCAGAAAGGTTATATTAGACCTAGTTCTTCACCATGGGGAGCCCTAGTCTTGTTTGTGAAGAAGAAAGATGGAAGTATGAGGATGTGTGTGGATTATAGGTCCCTAAATGAAGTCACCATCAAGAATAAGTATCCCCTACCAAGGATAGATGACCTTTTTGATCAGCTTAAAGGAGCCAAGTATTTCTCCAAGATTGATTTGAGATCAGGTTATCACCAGTTCAAGATCAAGAATAGTGATGTCCCCAAGACAGCCTTTGTAACCAGATATGGACAATATGAGTTTACAGTGATGTCTTTTGGATTAACCAATGCCCCTGCCTATTTCATGAACCTCATGAATAAGGTATTCATGGAAGAGTTAGATAAGTTTGTTGTAGTCTTCATTGATGACATACTTATCTACTCTAGGAGTGCTGAAGAACATGGGAAACACTTGAGAGTAGTGTTGGAAAAGCTAAGAAGACACAAGTTGTATGCTAAATTCAGCAAGTGTGAATTTTGGCTTGAGAAGGTTGCATTTCTAGGCCACATCTTGACAACTAAAGGAGTTGCAGTTGACCCTGAGAAAGTAGAAGTTGTCTCCCATTGGCAGCAACCCACTAATGTGAGTGAGGTTAGAAGTTTTCTTGGATTAGCTAGATATTATCGAAGGTTTATAGAAGGATTTTCCAAGATAGCCAGACCCATGACAGAGCTTCTTAGGAAGGATAAGAAATTCACTTGGACAGAATCATGTGAGAAGAGTTTCCAAGAGTTGAAGAAGAGACTGACAACCGCACCAGTGTTAACTTTGCCAGACATTCACCAGGATTTCATCATATACTGTGATGCCTCAAGACAAGGTTTAGGATGTGTTCTCATGCAAGGAGGAAAAGTGGTTGCTTATGCATCCTGTCAGCTTAGACCTCATGAGGAAAATTACCCTACCCATGATTTGGAGTTAGCAGCTATAGTGCATGCTCTCAAGATTTGGAGACACTACCTCATTGGAAACAAGTGTGAAATCTACACTGATCACAAGAGTTTGAAGTACATCTTCACACAGTCAGACTTGAACCTAAGGCAAAGAAGATGGTTGGAATTAATCAAGGACTATAACCTTGAGATTCATTACCACCCAGGAAAGGCCAACGTGGTAGCAGATGCCCTAAGCAGAAGGTCATATGGTCAGCAGTTGGTGCCTAAGAACACTCACCTACAAGAAGAGATAGCACAGTTGAACATGCATATAGTACGCCAACCTCAAAATGGCAGTCTGATGGTGCAGCCAACTCTTGTGGAAGAAATCAAACAGACACAACATAAGGATAAGGATCTGATGAAGATTCGTGAGCAAACTGGAGAAAATAAAGCTCCATACTTTAGAGTGGATAATAAATGAGTATTGTGGCATAAAAACAGGATTTGTGTGCCTAAGGAGGGAAAGTTTCAAGAACTAATCCTTGATGAAGCCCATAACTCAGCTTATTCTATCCACCCTGGTGCCACCAAGATGTACATGGACCTAAAAGAAAGATATTGGTGGAATGGCATGAAAGCTGATGTGGCACGATTTGTTGCACAATGTGATGTTTGCCAAAGGGTTAAAGCGGAGCATCAGAAACCAGCAGGCTTGCTCCAGCCATTGCCTATTCCTGTTTGGAAATGGGATGAGATAGGCATGGATTTTGTGAATGGGTTACCCAAAACTCTGAAAGGAAATGATTCAATATGGGTAATAGTGGACCGCCTTACCAAGGTTGCTCACGTCATACCTGTGCGCACCAAATATAGTGGAGACAAGTTAGCCCAGTTATATGTGGATAACATAGTCAAATTGCATGGTGTGCCAAGTCGGATTGTATCTGATCGAGGTACCCAATTTACCTCTAAGTTTTGGAAAAGTTTGCATGAAGCTATGGGAACCAAGCTAGATTTTAGCTCAGCTTATCATCCTCAAACAGATGGTCAGACTGAAAGAATAAATCAGATTGTGGAAGATATGCTAAGAGCATGTGTGCTCACATGTGGTAAATATTGGGAGAAAAGCCTAACTTATGCAGAGTTCTCCTATAATAACAGTTACCAAGCTAGTTTGGGCATGTCACCTTTTGAGGCCCTATATGGAAGAAAATGTAGAACCCCATTGATGTGGTCAGAAGTTGGAGAACGAACCTTGCTTGGACCATGTTGATGGTCCTTAATGCTCACATTTAACCGTCAACTAATCATGGAAAAAGATCCAAATGCAACCAACACCCAGACTTAGTGTTTTATCTGACAGAATTCCACGAGTTTTGGTGTTTGTCTATTTCTGCAGGGGGTTATCAGGAAATACGAAGGAAAGGCCCACACGTCGGGTTTACATAGAGATATTAACGTGTCATGCAATTTTCTACCATCTAGAAGACTCCATAAGCCACGGGAAGGAAACGAAGGCCGAATGGGGCCAGGCACTGGGCGCCCGCCCAGTTGACCTGGGTGCCCGCCCCCTCCTAGAGTCCAAATAGGACTCTCTTTCGGGATCAATCTCCACCGACCTAAAGGATCAAGGATAACCGTTCAATCAATGTCGGTTTGATCCAACGGCCCATATTCACTTGAAGGGACTATAAAACCAGACCCCTGGCCCCTGGAGATCATACCTCTTCTACAGAATCAAAGCTAGGGTTTCAATTCTTCATCCAAGTAGAGAGGATCCCTCTAGTTCTTCTAGTTGTACCTCTAGTTCATCTAGTTCTAGTTCTAGTTCATCTAGTTCTAGTTCTAGTTCCTCTAGTTCTAGTTCTAGTTAGTTCTAGTTGTAATCTAGAAAATAGGGAGAGAGAAGAGGAGAGCGGAGGAGGAGCCGGATCTGTCGGATCTTCCTCAACCTTGTACTTTTGCAGCAACTGGTTCGTTCTCCAAGTTCTTCAATTCATAATTCCTGAGTTCTTTAATTACTTTTATTTACATTCAAGTTATTTATTGGATTCCCGCTTGCATCAAGTGCTCTAATCTTTGAAACATTAGAGTAGTAATTAATAGATTAGACGTGGTGTTTAGTCTTGCAATTACCTGGAGTTGCACCCAATCCTGCGGATTGTTGCGGTAGCCTTAGGGTAGTGACAGCCCTAACGGTCGACGTATTCCACCTCGTTCGGATCGGTGTTTGTAGGACCGTAGTCAGACCTTCCTAGCCCCCTTCTCATCTCTTTCTGTGGTTAGTGCTCTGATGTCCCAATATAAATAATCTTTGAAGTAACTCTTGATTCTTAGATCAACTAGAGAACTCTCAGGAAACTTCCTCTCTTCCCACCAAATAGTTATCCTTGGGCGATCTTGAATCTTAATTAGTACACTCACGTTCCCTGTGGAAAATCGATACTCTAGAATACTCTCGGGTGAAGGCTACATCGGTATCCGTGCACTTGTGGATTTTTCTGTTTGCGTTTAAAATACACAACAAGCTTTCTGGCACCGTTGCCGGGGAACGGTAGTTGTGCTAGTTTCGAACCAAGTCGTCCGTGTATCCTTTTTCTTTTCCTTTTTTACCACACTCGCCTTATCATTTTTACCATACCACATGGATTTCACTCTAAGCATTAATGAGCATGGAATTTATTTCATAGCCACTTCATTTACTCCATGCTCATATGCAACATCTTCCCAATCCATTGGTTTTTCCAATATCACCACATTCGAGATCTCCTACCCCCTCATCCTTTCTATTTATAAAAACTTTAAAAGGGCGGTTGTCGATGCATATGTCTATATTAAATATTGCAGATCTCGTTGAGTTGATCTTGATATAGGTCAGCGTTGGAGGGGAAACCACTTCGCCGACATAAATTGATGGTTTCCCAAGGACAAGCTTAGTGTCCTAAAACAAGCACTGACCAGATCGTAACATGAACTTTTAATTATTTGCAATATTACCTTGTGTATTGAGCATATAAGGATAATTGTAAAAAAAATTCCTTCGGGTATTCTTGTCACTAACCTTTCCAGGATTGGAGCAAGAAGATCGGATGAATGACAAGCACAAGGTATGTCCAACCAATCATCATACAACATTGAATTAAATTCATCCAAACTTGAATTTTGCAAAATTCAAGCTTGGGGGAGTACTTTACATAAAAACATCCTTTGCCATGTTGCTATGTTGGTTGTCCCTACCTTTGAGACATGCTCAATCTGTTAAATACTAATCACACTACTTCATCTCCGCTTGAGTAGATCTCTATAAATGCTCTCATACCACCTTTATTTGCTTTAGTATATGTCTAGGTTTGGAGTAGTTTCATTTGTCTCTTAATTAAGCATGGTGCTTAGTTTAGGAATGATGATCTTACTTCCAAGGGATTTTAAATTAAGCATGGTGCTTAGGTTAAAATGCCCTCTTAAATCAAATTAGACATGGTGTCTAGGTTGATCTTTGAGCCAATAGTATGCTATAGTAGATATTGGATATTTTGTTGGACTAACCCCTGCAGGAAAACTTTCAATATCGACCTGGGAAGTCTTGAGATAAACTCACATTGGAAACAAAGAGAGAGACACATAAAGTTTAACAATTTACACAAGGAAGACATAGCTCACAAGAGATGATCCATGGAGGGTGCCACAAACACGATGCACAACCGCTAAGAAAGGAAAGCTTCCACAAGGAGATACCGTACCATCACTCTTCAAGTAAGGTAACATCTTAAGGTACTTGACTTTCACTTCTATAAGCTTCTCCTTGGTTCTGGCGTTCACATGAATAAAAGAGACAAACATGTATGATTTACAACTCTAGATTAACCAACCCAGTCGATTCAATATGTTTAGTCCTTCCACCTTTGTGATCCTACACTCCTAATCATATGAACTAAAATGTTGCACACTCAATCTTTGGAAGATATATATTATAAAAAACAACAACATAAATATAGATAGATTATCTTTCCATTAGGTTCAGCGATCTGATCTGACAAATGTTTTAAATGCTACACTCATGATCTTATTATCCATCAACTTTTGTCTTGCTCACTCTGCTTAAGGTTAGAGAGAACAAATACACTTTTGGTTCTGTTGGTGTTTTCCACCAATAGGGCCAATGCACTTGATCTCTTCCTTGTCTCTATGAGCAGGTACACTTCGAGCAAAATATGAAGGAGTTTTACAACTCCCAGACTCCACCAAGTGAAGAACCTAGATCTACAAGTACTCACACACTGGAGATACTTGACACTCAGGCAATCACTGCCCTGAGAAGCTTGAGGACGTAAACTACATCAACAACAAACCACTACAACCGTCCTCAACAAAATCAAGACATGTTTGATGCAGATATCTACTGGAGTAACCTCGTTGTGGAAGTAATTACTGACCTTCTGCCGGTCAAGAGAGGCGATCCAGGACGCCCCGTCATCCCGATCTCCATCGGCATGGTGGACTTCCCAGAAGCACTCTGCGACTTTGGCTCCAGCGTCAACATTATGCCCAGGCTTGCAGATTGGACACTAAGTTTCCCAAAGGGAGTATTGAAGAACCTCTGCATCCGAGTTGGTACCTTGTATGCCCCAGCAGACTTCGTGGTGATAGAGACTAGTATTGATGAGAGGGCACCCATCATCCTAGGGAGGCCATTCCTGAACACCTCGGGAGCTGTCATCTACGCTAGTGCTGCCAAGATCAGTTTCTACATCAAGGGGAGGAAGGAGACGTTTTCCTTCAAGAACAAGACTACACAAATCTGAGAGCAATCCCGACATGAACCAAGGAAGAGGACCAACAGGAGGAACAGGAACAAGCAAATGTGGACCGAGTCAGCTAAGATGGTCACTGCAGTTCAAGGAGGTCCAGATCGTCGACTTAAGTCACCGTTTCTAACCAAAAAGGACGACTCAGCTCCAGATGGAAGATTAGACATTCCGGAAGGTTATTGACATGAGAGAAGACAAGTACGATCCACTCATCATCCTTGGGAGACCATTCCTCAGCACCGTTAAAGCAATCATCTACATTGGAACCGGAGAAGTCCACATGCACTTCCCCTCTGAGAAGGTACGCCGCTATTTTACTAACTCTAACCATATAGTTGAAGACTCTAAGCAGGTCAGGACAAGAAGAAGACGACGCAACCGCAACCAGAAGAGGCAAATTATCAAGGATAGATGGGCGGACTACGAAGGAGAAGTGATAAGGTCTGAAGACATACAGCTTGAACAGAACTGTCCTGAGGAGACCGTAGCACGGAGTCAGGTGTGGAGAGAGAAGATAGTTATACACGAAGAGGAGGCACCGCCGGAACCACCAACTACGCCATCCAGCGAATCCCAGGACGACTGAGAAAACAGAGAGTCCAGTTCGGAGGACTTAAAAACACCGAACGCCTTGCCAAAAGGTAAACTTGGTAGTTATCTTTTTCCTTTCAATTATTTAAAATATTTTGCTTAGTTAATCAAGTTCATGCTATCTTGAAAAGAAAATAAAAATATTAAAAAATAGTAAGCCCCATGTGAGTATGCTCATGGCATAAAACCCATAAGTACATTCACTGTGGTGGCGTAAAAATAAAATTAATATATTCCTGTCCTATAAAAAGATTTATGATCCTACTAAAAAGAGTAACATTTATTGAGGAGGCTCAACATGATAAAGGCTAGATATTATGCTAACACTTAACTAGTTCCACAAAGCTTTGTTGTCTATTTGAGCTCCATAGAATTCAAGGATCAAAGAAGACTAGCAGACAGAGGACATCCTACTCACTGTCAGGGTGCTGCCGACATTCAAATACACCTCTGCCACCTGCTAGCTACATCAAAAGGAATTATGTCAAAATCCAGCTTGGGGGAGACCACCCCCATTTATCCAGCTAAGTGTTCTACTCATGTTTATACTTTACTCAAATAATAAAAAGATGCATAATCACAAAAACCCAAATAAAGATTTTGTGCTTATATATATATCTTTGCTTAGTTTGCTTAATAAATAAATAAATAAAGTTTGCTATGAACCCTCATGATAAGCTCTCACATGGAAATGATGAATAGTTGCTCTGCCACGACTAGTTCTCAAAATTGAAATCTCTCTCAAGTTTAAGTATGACTGGTATTAATTAAGATTTGCTCTAAACCTGAACTTGTGGGGAGAGTACTTGATCTAAAGTCTAAGTCGTTAACGGATGCGATATGGGAAGGTTGAGCTGTTGTTTATCTGTTCCTAGAGATGCTAGAATTCTGGAGAATTTTATCTTTGAAAATCTTTAAAATGTTGCATGATGAGTTCCTGTATGATGAGAGTTTAAATTCCTACCACAGCCATATATATATGCTTGCTAGACATTGAGCCACACATTTATTTTTTTACTGCTTATGAGCATTGAGTGTGGTTAAGCTGTGTAGACCCTTAGGAGCTTGTCATGTGGTTAAAATCAAGATTCACTTGCACGTTCACTCATACATGCTGCTTCTACTCCGGAAGTATGCATCCACATACATCTACTCATTTCCATCTCCAGATTCACCCAAAAATATTCTACTCCTAATCCGGGAGAGAATAACCAAAAACATTTCTGTTTTCCCTTGTGAAATAAATGTTCAAGTTATCTTGGTTACTACCACTTGCTATATTATATCAGGAAATGAGTGCTCTAAAAAAAGAGAAAGAGATACGAGGAAATAAAAAGGGGCAAGTGCCCGGAACCTCAAAGAAAAGAAAAAGTGAGACGAGAGGTAAAAATGGACAAGTGTCCGACAGTAGAATTAGGGGTACAAGATACCCACCTGAGAGAAAAGAAAAAGAAAAAAAATAGAGCATCTCATTCTCCTCAAAAAGTTTCAAAAGAGCAAGAAAGGTATGTATCCCCTCAAAAGAGCACAAGTAGAATTAGACTTTCACCATTGTTATCACCATCATCACCATACACCATTCATTCACCACACATGCACATCTTGATTTGACTTATTGACTTGTTCTTCTGGATCCATGGTTTGACTATGCAATAAATGTCTTGTAAGTATGTATTAGTTGTCTCCCACCTATGAGCTCCAGATATCAAAACCTTATTAGAGTAGGGTGAAAGAGAAGGCAATGCCAATATGCCTCATACCAAAAAT
The DNA here is from genome assembly GCF_000003195.3 of Sorghum bicolor. Lineage (NCBI taxonomy): Eukaryota > Viridiplantae > Streptophyta > Magnoliopsida > Poales > Poaceae > Sorghum > Sorghum bicolor. Next base: position 12,703,548 of record NC_012871.2, on the reverse strand, counting down.
ACCACATACTTTGAGAGAAGGCAAACACCATTACTGCCTTGGTAAGGATCCAGAAATACCACAAAAGAGAGACTAGAGAGAGTCATATAAGGAATCTCTGAGTTTTATTTGAAAATCTGCAAAAACTCCAGGAGCTATAGTTAATCGAAGAACAAGAGACATGGCGCTTGACTAGACCATTCTATCTTTTAACTGCTCAAGACACAGGTGACGGTTGCAAGCCCCATGGTGAAAGGTAATATGAGTAAGTTTAAATCTTAACAATTTACCCTAACCCATAGATGAGATCTTGTTTGACGGTCCTTAATGCTCACATTTAACCGTCAACTAATCATGGAAAAAGATCCAAATGCAACCAACACCCAGACTTAGTGTTTTATCTGACAGAATTCTACGAGTTTTGGTGTTTGTCTATTTCTGCAGGGGGTTATCAGGAAATACAGAGGAAAGGCCCACACGTCAGGTTTACATAGAGATATTAACGTGCCGCGCAATTTTCTACCATCTAGAAGACTCCAGAAGCCACGGGAAAGAAGCGGAGGCCGAACGGGGCCAGGCACTGGGCGCCCGCCCAGTTGACCTGGGCGCCCGCCCCCTCCTAGAGTCCAAACAGGACTCTCTTTCGAGATTAATCTCCACCGACCTAAAGGATCAAAGATAACCATTCAATCAATGTTGGTTTGATCCAACGGCCCATATTCACTTGAAGGGACTATAAAACCAGACCCCTGGCCCCTGGAGATCATACCTCTTCTACAGAATCAAAGCTAGGGTTTCAATTCTTCATCCAAGTAGAGAGGATCCCTCTAGTTCTTCTAGTTCTACCTCTAGTTCATCTAGTTCTAGTTATAGTTCCTCTAGTTCTAGTTAGTTCTAGTTGTAATCTAGAAAATAGGGAGAGAGAAGAGGAGAGCGGAGGAGGAGCCGGATCTGTCGGATCTTCCTCAACATTGTACTTTTGCAGCAACTGGTTCGTTCTTCATCGTTCTCTAGGTTCTTCAATTCATAATTCCTGAGTTCTTTAATTACTTTTATTTACATTCAAGTTATTTATTGGATTCCCGCTTGCATCAAGTGCTCTAATCTTTGAAACATTAGAGTAGTAATTAATAGATTAGACGTGGTGTTTAGTCTTGCAATTTCCTAGAATTGCACCCAATCCTGCGGATTGTTGTGGTAGCCTTAGGGTAGTGACAGCCCTAACGGTCGACGTATTCCACCTCGTTCGGATCGGTGTTTGTAGGACCGTAGTCAGACCTTCCTAGCCCCCTTCTCATCTCTTTCTGTGGTTAGTGCTCTGATGTCCCAATATAAATAATCTTTGAAGTAACTCTTGATTCATAGATCAACTAGAGAACTCTCACAAAACTTCCTCTCTTCCCACCAAAAATAATTATATAGTTATCCTTGGGCGATCTTGAATCTTAATTAGTACACTCACGTTTCCTATAAGTAGCTTCTTTGGTAAAATGTTCCCGGGTGAAGGCTACATCGGTATCCGTGCGCTTGCGGATTTTTCTGTTTGCGTTTAAAATACCCAACAGACCAGCCCTTATAAAAGAAGCAGAAGATCGTGTAGCTGAAATCAGAGAAAAATTGAAAGAGGCACAATCTCGTCAAAAGAGCTATTCTGATAAAAGATGGCGAGAGTTAAGTTTTGCAGTTGGAGATTTTATGTATGTCAAAGTCTCTCCTATTCGAGGAACTCGAAGGTTCCAAGTCAGAGGCAAGCTAGCACCTCGGTATATTGGACCATATCAAGTATTACAGAGGATTGGAGCTGTAGCCTATCGTGTTCGGCTACCTGAAGAAATGTCAGATATACACAATGTGCTTTATGTCTCCCAATTGAAGAAATGTCTTAGAGTACCAGAGGAACAAATATCGCCAGATACAGTTGATTTACAAGATGACCTAAGATATCAAGAAATGCCAGTAAAAATCCTAGACACAGTCACCAAGCAAACTCGAACGACCACAGTCCGAATTTGTCGTGTTCAGTGGAGTAGACACACTGAAGCGGAAGCAACATGGGAAAGAGAAGATGTCATAAGAAAAGAGTTTCCTCACCTGTTTAGAACCCAGCCGAATCTCGAGGACGAGATTCCTTTTAAGTGGGGTAGGTTTGTAACATCCCAAAAATTCACATTCAAAAATCACTCTTATTAAAAATTATTTTCAAAATATATTTCAAAAACTATAAAACATTTGAGATCTATAGTATCTCCATCTAATTCTTTTTCTATCCATCCTAATTATCCATCTTTAAATATAACCTGCACAACATGGCATCAGCATCACATGTCCGCTACTCATCCCTCTCGCTCGCTCGCTCTGCCCGATACCCGGCAACGGCGCGTGCACTGACCCCACCACCATCAGCGCCGCAGCGCACTCACGCCCGGCCCCCTCGCCGAGCGCACTCGCTCGCGCACGCACCGCGGCATGTGGGCCCCACCTCTTGCCTTCCCCGCTCCTCTTTTGCTGTATAAAAAGATAGCAAATCGCAACGCACAACTGGGCACCATTCATATTTTTTACGCATAAATAACAGCGAGTACCAGCAAGCTTACATGCAAGAAAACATAGCAATGCACACACGAATATATCTCATGCATGCATGCATGCATGCATGACAAGCAAGCACAGTCCATTTGCATGCACCGTGCATGCAAATAGGACATCATCCTTTGCATGTAAATTAGGCACCGTCCTTGTCCCATCAGCCATGTACTACAGTAGCATTTTAATAGCACGCAGCTAAGCGCTTTGGCCTATAAAAAGCCAGCCTCGGGTGCTCACTCTCACTACCCGGAGAAACACGTTCACTCACTCGCTCACTCGCTCTCACTTCGCGTATACCGTATACGGCCATACGCACAAGCCGAGCTCGACTGTCGTCGCAAGACGAGGTGAGCAGCTCATGAGCATCTCCTTACTCTTCTTTGTCTTTCTGTAGTATTTTTTTGGTATCTCTCCTTGTATTTGTCTGTACCGATTCACTGCCAAGAACTCCATGAATTGAACCATGACATACAGAAGAGCTCTAACAATCCCTGCTAATTTCTCTCTTCCCAGGCATGTGTGGGCCATAAGCATTAACTCCACCAAATAGTACATGCATGCATGCACTACCGGCCAAGCAAATGCCCACGTGAAGCATCCATTCCTTAATCATCGTTAGCCTTTTTCACATGATTAAATTCTGGCCATCTATAACTCTTATAAAGCAAAACCCCACTATCCATTTCTCTTGACATGCAATGCGTCCACCTCAGCAGTCCATTATCAACCCTACTATCTATTTCTCTTAAAATGCAAAGCGTCCACCTCAGCAGTCCACTATCATTTGCCTCTATCAATTTCTCCTGACATGCAAGGTGTCCACCTCAGCAATCTACTATCATTTGCATTAAAGTTAACTAGCACAAGAATTATGACATCCACATCAGCGAGACACATCATCCACTGTGGATACAATTTCCAATGATTATGCTAATAAAAAGAGTTATATATTTATTATATTCCACCTTCATACCCGCGGCAACGCGTGGAGAATCCTCCTAGTTTCACAAATGCCACGTGCTAACTAAGATTTCAAAAATTCTTTTTCCTAAATTCATCTGAAATCATGATCTACCTCCCATATTAATTTCATGATTTTTGGAGCTCATTTGAATTTATATTATTATTTATCTATGCTTGTTGTCTGTGTCGTTCTGTGCAGGTGTGCAACGGGACACTAAGTGATGTATGTGAAATTGTGAAAATATATGAAAAGAGCTTTGTGAATTATTATGGTATCATGAGATGTGGTCTTAGTGTTCCCGTGGTGAGCGTCATTACTTAGCTATGGAGGGTAATGACTTTGATGGATCTGTGCTTGCACGACGGTGTAAGTTATGGTATCCTACTTGTGGGAAAAGTGTACAACCTCTGCAGAGTGTAAATCTATCTGGATAGCCGTGTCCGCGGTCTCGGACGGGTTATGGTTTGGTTTCAACAACTAGATGGGTTGGGATGAGTGAAAACATGAGAGTGAGTGTGATTTTGGAAATAAATGGTTGACTGCCATTGTGTTGTGGGAACAAGGGTTCAACAACACTTAAAATTGTGATCAAACCCTCATTTTCAGAAATACTATCATATGTGAAAAAAGAGTTCTTTTACAACAGTATTTGTGAAATGAAACCTTGCATGTGTAAAAAGATAGCTTTATGCAATAAAACTAAGCCTCATCCTTGATTTATCCATATGCATATATATTGTTATCCCCTTCCATAGGGTAAGGTTGGATTTGCTGAGTACTTTGTACTCACTCTTGCTTTATTAAATAGAGGAAGATCCGGACTTCGATCCCGAAGTGGCGTTCGAGTAAGGTTGTGTCTGCACCCAACTAAGCCTGTGGCATTGGGACTCGTCAGATGTTCGGTTGTGATATCGTTTGTTTCTAGTTCCTTTAGACCTATGTTGTATTTTGGTGTTTTATTATTATAGCGTGCCTTCCTTGTCCACGCTTACCGTGACTACTGCGCTGAAACTTATCTGATGTAATAAATGTTTTACTAGCCTCCTGTGACTAGTATTGTATCACATCTGAGTTCCTGGTTTACCAGGGGCGCTTCAACTAAACACTATGTAATTTTTTTTGGCAAAATGGTTGTCATTCTCTATTTTGAATTTTGGTCTTAATAGGCCTTAAAAAAGCCAAAAAGAGCCTCAAGAGGTCATAATAAAGGCAATAAATTCTGCATTTTAAATGGAACTAAACATAACTCTAAAAATTTTAGTATTTTGCATTTCATCATTTCAAAGTAGTTGGTATTTTCTATTTTGCATTCCACGAGGAGCTAAACAGACCTAGAGCTACCTTACCTGCATAGATTTTGAAGTAATGGGCGTTTAGGGCCTATTTAGTTACCCATTAAGCAAAAAAAATTGAGGTTTTGGCCTACTATTCTATAGAATATAACTAAATACTATCTAAATTTTTTAGCAAAATGGTTGTCATTTTGTATTCTAGATTTTGGTCTCAAGAGGCAAAAAAAACTCGAAAGAGCATTCACTACCCCCACCTAACCCTGAATTTTTTGGTATTTTGGATGAAACTAAACATAATCCTAAAATTTTTGGTATTTTACATTTCATCATTCCAAAGTAGTTAGTATTTTGCATTTGAATTTATGGGGAACTAAACAAGGCCTTAGTTCCCCTTTCATCCCAAATAAATTCTAGGTTTTGGTCCATCATTTTGCATAATGAAACTAAATACCATGTAAAATTTTTGGCAAAATGGTTGTCATTCTCTATTTTGGATTTTGATCTCAAGAAGCCAAAAAAACGCAAAAGAACCTCAAAAGACCATAATGAGGACAATAAATTATGTATTTTAGATGTAACTAGCAAAAATGCCCATACGTTGCAACGGGAAAAAAAAAGCTATCAAGTCTATATCTATATCTCTACCTAATTGTATATATCTATACCTAAGGAAAATTTTAGGCTCTTTTCATCCATCCTTTTTTTGTCTGTCTTCCTCTAACTACAATGATGGAGAGTTTCTTTTCTCTAGACATATATATAACCTATGCTCATATGAGTTAGAATAACTTGCGTCTAAACTAATATGGAATAGAAGTCTTAATATAAATAGATTCCTCACATCCTAAGTTTTCTAAATAGAATTCTTAATAGTCAAATAGAAAAAGATAAGAATTACATTCTTTATTTTGCTTCGCTTTCTTTATTTAGTTAGACTAGTAAAAATGCCCGTGCGTTGCAACGGGGTTTAAAATCTCTAGGTGGATGGTTTGTAGTTCAACAATTCAATAGTCCGTGACGAGTTGTTCTTATGTTAGCCCTTGCAGACAGATTAAAGATGACAATGGGCCTCGATCTCTATTTTCTCGTGAGGAGGCACCAAAGCGTTCTCGTACCCGTTCCCCGTGGAGCCCTAATTAAGGTCTTGTTTAGTTCGCAAAATTTTTTAGTTTGGTACACTGTAGCACTTTTATTTTTATTTGATAATTATTATTCAATCATGGACTACATATACTCAAAAGATTTATCTCATAATTTAAAGGTAAACTGTACAGTTAGTTTTTGTTTTATATGCCACAAAATTCGGTGTGACGAGAAATCTTAAAAAGCTTTTTTTTTGGTGAACTTAACAAGACATAATTAGCTCTATCGGGGGCTGTCCATGAGTACTCCATCCATCCGTCCATCCAAAATCTTATCCATACACCCAAACCCAACCTTCACTCGACCCTCAGCCTGATGGCTTGCAGACCCATTTCTCCACAAGCACGGTGTGGATGTGTCTCGCCGCGTGACTCGAGGATGCGGCGCCCTCTGCTCGTTTGCTCCCTCTGTTGCTCCATCTCATCCGATTCGCCGGCCTCCGCGAGCCCTGTCCAATCGATGCTACTGCCCGTCCCCAGTCTCCTACCCAAGAAGACACTGAGGCAGGAGCGCCGCTGCTGCCAGATGCAGCAGGAGCGGATCTACATCATCTCTACAGATTTGTTGCCTTCTTAATTGATTTCTTTGTTTCTTGATCAATTCATGGGAGCGTTCTTATCTAGTTTCTTTGTTTTTGGTTCGATTTGATGGGTGATTTCTTTTGGTTGTAGATGGATTCATAGGAGACAAACAAGATAGGCTGTGGATCTATTTGTTTCGCTCTTTGTTTTTGGTTCGATTGACAGGTGATTTCTTTTGGCTGTGAATCGATTCATGGGAGACAAATAAGATAGGTTGTCAATTCATTTCTTTCGCTCTGGCTTCCTAGAGATTTCAGTTTTTGTCTTGCATATACTCTTAGAGTTCTTTTTAATCTTCTCTCGGTGGTTTACTGATTGGAAAGGTCACTTTATTTTTCTGTATCTTGAACTGTATCTTGGATCCTTTCTTTCCCTGTTTTGCTGTCTTCTAAGTTGTGTGCTTGTTCTTGTGGAAATACTTTATGATTTCGTTAAAATATATGCAGTCCTATTTGGATTTGGACAAGAATTCTATATATACGTATACGGACTGGATTTGGATTGTCCTATAGGGAATAGTGGCGGACTGGATTTGGATTGTCCTAGACTAGATGACTTAAAGAATTCTATATACGTGGACTGGATTTGAACTGGGCGCGGAGAGATCGGACATGGTGGCAGAAAAAATTGTATTGGTAGACTAAGGCCATGTTTAGTTCACCCCAAAACCAAAAACTTTTCAAGATTCCGTGTCACATCGAATCTTGCGGCATATACATGAAGTATTAAATGTAGACAAAAATAAAAACTAATTGTACAGTTTATCTGTAAATCAAAAGATGAATCTTTTGAGCTTAATTAGTCCATAATTGGACAATGTTTGTCAAATAAAAACGAAAATGCTACAGTACTGAAATCCAAAAATTTTTCGAAACTAAACAAGACCTAAAATTTTGGCTCTTTATAGATAGATATAGATATCAACTGGAGGCAAAAGAAAAATCAAAGTCCTATAGTTTCTTCTTCTTCTTCTCTAATAATAAAAAGGTAAAATTTCTAGTCGTTTTAGATTTTGGTCAAGCCCAACTAATCGCTTGTTTCGGTCTAAAATTGGTTTAAACTCGTGTTAAGCTTCAGAGTTAGATTTAGCTCATAACTTCGTGCCATAAATAAAAAATAAGCTAAAAATAATAGGAAACCAGATCCGAACGAGAGGAGCATCGTTTAATTAATCTTTAGACTGGTGGACATATAAAATATGGTGGACTGAAATTTTTATAATTATATATTAGGGAAAGATAAACATAACACTAACAATTTTAATATTTTATATTTCATCGTTGTAAAATAGTTGGTATTTTACATTTTGCATTCTACGAGAAACTAAACAAGCCCTAGGGCCTTGTTTACTTACAAAATATTTTGCAAAATGTGAATAGTATCAATTTCGTTTGTATTTGACAAATGTCCAATTATGAACTAACTAGGCTCAAAAGATTCGTCTCGTCAATTCTGACCAAACTGTATAATTAGTTTTTATTTTCGTCTATGTTTAATACTTTATGTATACATTTAAAGATTCGATGTGACGGAGAATCTGAAAATTTTGCAAAATTTTTTGGAAACTAAACAATGCTTTACAAACTCATATATACCTACTACTAGGGGGGCCACCGGTGCCGAAACCTAGTTGGCCCATGGGCCTTGGCCGCCGCCCGCAATAACAACTTGCTGCGCAGATACGGCGACGAGATCTCGGTGGAAGCCATGGATGGCGGCGAGGACCTGATCAGCGTCCTCCCCGACGGCGTCCTCGGCGAGATCGTCACCCGCCTCCCCACCGCCGACGCCGTCCGCGTCCAGGTCCTCTCCACCAGGTGGCGCCACATCTGGCGCTCCTCCCCGCTCAACCTCGATCTCCGATCCTCAAACTCCTACAACGACTACAAGCGCCTCGTGTCCGGAATCCTCGCGGCCCACCCTGGCCCCGGCCGCCGCCTCAAAGTCGACTGGCCGTACGACGACGGCGAGTCCTACAACCGCTGGCTCCAGTGCCCCGTCCTCATCGGTCTCCAGGAGCTCGGGATCGAGGCAGGGTACTCTTCCGGGCTGGAAGACACGAGAGCACTGCCGCGGCGGGACAACACGAGAGTACTGCCGGAGCGGGCACTGTTCCAGTTCGCTCCCACGCTGCGCCTCCTAAAGATCGGCTACCACACCTTCCCCTCCGCCGGTGCCGTGGCGGCGCTCCGGCTCCCGCACCTCGAGCTCATCTCGTTCTGCTGCGTGGACATCTCGGAAGACACGCTCCACGGGTTGCTCGCCGGCTGCCCTGTGCTCAGAACCCTCGTCCTCGACGGCTGCACCGGCTTCGCCACAGTCCGGATCAACTCACCCACCATTACAAGCTTCGCCATTTCACCTGCAGATTCATCCACAACCAACGACTATGCCTCGTACTGCTTCGACTACGAGTTCTACGGCTTGGACTACGAAAATATGAGGGTGAGGGTGACGACGTGGCAGGTTATCATCGAGGATGCCCCTCTCCTAGAGAAGTTGGTCCCCTGCCGCCGCGCGGCTACTGCTGAATCTTTCCAGCTACTAGTGCTCAGCGCTCCCAGACTCAGGGTCCTGGGATCCCTGTCCTACAGCATCTCCAAGTTGGTGATTGGCGGCACCGTCTTTCAACCGACCATCCGCCGTGTCAACCGTGTGAGACCTGACGATGTTATCATGGAGAAGCGTTTGCTGATGCAGGCCGTTGTGCTGGCAACGACACTGAGAACCGTCAAGATTTTGGCTCTGGAAGATGCAGATTCCATCGATGTCGTCAGCAACTATTTGAAGTGTTTTCCATGCTTGGAAAAGCTATACATCTCGGTGAGCTCTTCTCAACTTCAATTTTTGTTTCATCATAGTCTCATCTACATGTTCCGTGCTTGCTGCTAAAAGTTTTGCAGTTCCTGTTGCTTTTGGCTTAATCACTCTTCGCTAACTAAAAGGGCTTGTTGCTTATGCTTTACCAATTTATGTTGCATCAATGCTTATTTCTCATGGCTATCAAAAATAAACAATCATTCATTTGTTCTGTTAACGCTATTCAGGCATCACAAGGATACAGAAGTGCTGCAAGCTATGATAAACAAAATCCTATCGAGTGCCTTGAGCATCATCTTAAAATGGTAGCAATAGATGGATATGATGGCATAAGACCACATGTCAAGTTTGCCCAATTCTTTGTTCGAAATGCCCGGCTGCTAGAGTTAATGAAGTTCAGAGTCTTTAGAAACTACCATTGTGAACCTGGGACGACCAAGGAATGGATTGAGGATCAGGAAAGGCAACTACAAGTCAGGAGCATGGCTTCTCGACATGTTAAGTTTCATTTTGTACATGATGCTAGAGATTATCAAGATGTTTACTGTGGCGAGGATATCAGTGACCTGTCAGAGCACATCCATGATTCCTCAGGAGATGACCCTTTTGATCAATGGTTTGAATCAGAGAAGGAAGCCCTGGCATGCTGAATGAAAACAAGATGCTATAGTTTGGAACTCCAGCTGAAGGCTTGGTTCATTTGATAACAACTTCATGTTCAACCTTTATTTAGTTCTTTATATGTGTGCCTTCAGTTGATAACATCACATTTTCTGTTTTGATGCTTCAGTACGAATCTTGAGAGTCAATCTGTCCATATGAATGTATTAAAGCATCATATTGTTCCCTTTCATCTGTATGGATTTTCAGCAATGAATATCCCTCATTAAACAGCTGTCTTTCCACAAGCTTTATACGCATACATGCATGTTAATGATTTCCCTGCTCTAAGGTAATTCTATAGTTCAGACTTCCATCTGCCAAGGGCTGCTCTGATTTAAATCCACAGGTGGTGCGTGATGTGAAGAGATGATTTAAATCCACATTTGATAAAGGTTGTGAGGAGATGATAGGTAACAGAGCAAGTTATTTCTCTAAAAGCAAGCTCCGGTCATATGAGGCAAATCATTGTAGTTTTTATTGTCATAGCAGGGGTGTGTAGCAACAAGATTTAAAAATGAGCTCAATTTCTGTCTGTGTGTTTTTTCTGCAATTGGGAACTCTATTTCAGAATCTAAATTATGATACTTGCAGTATGAAAATTTGCTGCTTTGGTTAATATGGAAACTTGGAGGTCTCTAACTTTTGGCTTAGTGCACTATCTCTGTATTCGAGATAATGACTTCTTGCTTGTGCTCCTCCAAGTTACCAATGAGTACTTGGTAAAAAAATAACACATTTTTTCTCAACAAATAATCATATATGAAAATGAAAAATTATAGGCAATTTGTCAATGCACATCTCAAAATGAAACACTTGTGCCAGTAAAGAATAGCAACTTCCAGTCAAGGAGGAAGGGTTGAGACTGGATAATGGTTTCTCAATAACATTAGAAAATAATGGTTGGTTACGACGATGTGCATTTTGAGCTTTACAATTGTTTTGGTTTTTTTTCGAACAGAAGCTCAAGTATTTTGCATTCTTTTGTCCTGAGCTGAGAATCTTTTTCTCTGAGCGCATAGCAGTGTTTTCAAGACGTCCGATTAATCGCGATTAATCGCGACTAATCGTCCTGGACGGTTGGAGGTACTCGACCAGGGCCTCCGACTTGGCCAGAACGACCAGGAAACTGGTCGTCCGATTAGTCGTCGTCCAATTGCGATTAATCGTCCGTCCAGGTTGTCTGGCGTCCAGTCAGAAGATAGTCCAGTCAGTAGATGGGCTGCATCTCAGAGTTTGGGCCTAGCTAGCTGCCTTATATTTTGGCCTAAGCCCATTAGGGTTTATGTTGTCTACCCCTCACTCATTTCAGCACAACACATTCATTCCTCTCCTCTCCTCCCGTCCAGCACCAGCAGCCAGGTAAGTGGCCAGCTGACCTATCTAGACTCTAGAGCCTAGAACATGTATATATATTTGGTATAATGTGTATTGTATATAGCTACATAATATATGTGGTATATATCAGTCCCCATATGTGTAGGGGACGACCAGGACGTCCAGGGGACTCGTCCAGGGTCGATTTATCGTCCTGGAGGACGACTAATCGTTCTGGACGACCTGGACGGTCCCCCGGTGTCCAGACACGACCAGCCGTCTTGAAAACATTGGCGCATAGAACAAATGAATCACATGTGTTAGTTGTTTACAGAACACCTATAGTCCTATATTTGTGTTATCTTTTGATATGTCTATCTCCTCCCCATACCTTTTGGTTTTGTATGTGTTGTCTACACCTATCATGTGGATCTGCTTTTCACGCCTCAACAATTTTTCTTCATTTTTTTAATTATTCAGAGGATATCAGCAAAAGATGCACTTGTTACATCCTAATCTTTTCAATCAATTTGCTGAGAACTTCATTCTCCCATTTAGATTATGTGCCTCGATTTCCGTCCTCATCACCATCCCTTGTCACTGTAGCTATGGGTCAGTCTGAACTTGTGGATTGGCATGAGGTGGAAGGCCAAAAGAAGGTTGGCTTGTAAACCGATGCCTGCAGCGGTAGCGGCCCGTTTTAGGACTCTGGTATATGTTCTTCTCCTGTCATCCTGTCCATGATGTGAATGCTTGAACTACTGTTAAGAATCTCTTCTCCTTGTCAATATGCATCCACCACTGTCTTTATTTTGAGATGCCTGTAGACTGTCTTTGTTTTGCATAAGTACTGAAGTGGAGAAAGCAGATTCATCTGCTACTTATGTTGGTCTTTTCTTGAGTGCAAAAAATGATTCTCATCAATATCCATCTACCTACTTTGTTGGGAGTGGCAAAAATCCAATTGTCTCTTTTGAGCAGAATATCAAAATTCATGAAAGGTTTATTTTTTCTTGATCCGTTAAATACTGCCTTACCTATGAATATTTGGTTGTTTATTCAATGTTAGTACTTGATTACTGTTGGGTGCAAGGGCTATCTTTAGAGAAAAGATATAGACATTATCATTTTAATCTGGGATGCAATGCAGAAACTATCAAATAAACTACTTCAACACTACTTTTCAGCGAAGAAACAGTGTTTTCCTATCAGAAGCATCAGCAGCTAAATTTCAGCGAAGCGAATCAATGGGTTTCTTGTTATCCCTGTCTCCTCTCTTTTTGTAATTTGTTGCTTCTTGATGTGTAACATTTGACCATGGCTTGGGGTTTAAATATGACCTTTGATTAGTTTGTGCAAATACAATAGCTGCTGATTTTGCATGGTATGTGTTGCAGTATATTGTGAGGGGTGGGAGGGATCTGCTCCTGCCATTGCCGGAGGCCTTCAAGGGAATCGATAAATCAGGATGATCGGCTTGGGCTTGCAGGACATAAAAAGCCTGAAAACTCTGTTGTCTGCCTGCGTTTACTTCTGTTGACTGTATTGCGTTATTCTATTTGAATATAGATAGAATACATCGTAAATGCCCAAATGAATGTGTGCTCTTGGGGACAATATCTTTATGACCAACTGTAGATTTGGATTATGGCTTACCACTCTTTGGTTGAATGGAAATGGTAGGGTGAATTTGCTTGATGGTGTTCAAAGTCTGTACTGTGGGTAGGCATGCAAGGGGGGCGGGCCACCGCCGCTGGGCTGCCCATGCCAGCAATCTGCGTAGCAAGCGCAGCTATTCACGGGTGGCTTTGCCGGAGCACATCCGAATCGATGTTGAGCTCCACGACCCTCGGGACCTACAGCAGGCTATGCGCTTGGTGCGCGCTTATGAGCGTCGCAACACCACCACATAGCTTGCCCTTCCAACGCCCCGGGCCTCTCGTCACGCCGCGGTGGGCTCGGTGCCGATGCTACCGAGCATCGGGTCTTCATCATCAACAGATGCATCGTCCACACCGCGGCCTTTCAAGAGGTTGTCACCAGCAAAGATGGCAGAGCACGTCCACACCGCGGCCTTTCAAGAGGTTGTCACCAGCAAAGATGGCAGAGCACCATAAATGGGGTCTCTATTACAATTGCGATGAGCCCTACGACCAAGGCCATAAGTGTGCACGTCTCTTTTATTTAGAGGCTGCATATTACATTATCGAAGAACCTGATGATGATGATGATAAGAAAGCAAAGGAGTCAGTTGCCTCAGCACCGCTAGATCAGCACCTGGCTGTGATCTCCCTTGGCGCCATTGCTAGCATATGCACTCGATACTATGCAGATCTATGTCACCATCGGCAATGAGTAGTTCATCGCCCTCCTAGACTCTGGATCGACTCATAATTTCATTTGCGGCGAAGTCGCTCACCGTGTCGGCCTATAGTTCGCACTTCACACCCTGTCTAGGCATGGACCCTGTCTAGGCATGGGCGTCATTGTCGCCAATGGTGACCATGTTGCCTGTTGCGGTCTGGCTCACGATGTGGGCATTCACATTGCTGATGAGTTCTTCACAGTGGACTGCTACTCAATCCCACTCGATAAATGGGACATAGTCCTCGACGTCTCGTTCCTCTGCACCCTGGGGCTGATCCTCTAGGATTTCGACAACCTCTGCATGGCCTTCACATGTGACAACCGCCGCGTGTTCTGGCGGGGCATTGGCTCCACCCGCCATGATGTCGAGTCGACGTGCCGCCTCCACGCCATCCACAACGAGCCGAAGCTGCTGGACTTGAGGATGTGTTTGCCAAGCCACAAGGACTGCCACCAGCAAGGAACTGTGACCACAGCATTCATCTACTGCCCTAACACAACTCATGTGGCAGTTCGTCCCTATCGCTACCCTCAGCTCTAGAAAGACGAATTAGAAAAGCAGTGTGCCACCATGCTGCAGTAGGGCATGGTGTTTTCGGCGTTGGTGCTCCTAGTGAAGAAGCACGATGGCTCCCAGAGGTTTTGCATGGATTACCACACACTAAATCAGCAGACAATCAAGAACAAGTTTCCCATCCCTGTGGTTGAAGAACTATTAGATGAATTGAAGGGCGCCAGATTCTTTACTAAGCTGGATTTGCGCTCTGAGTACCATCAGGTTCAAATGAACGCAACTGCCAATGAGAAAACAGAGTTCCAAACAAATGAGGGCCACTTCGAGTTCTTGGTGATGCCATGGTTCTGGGATTCGGCCCAAGAAGCCCGAATTTCACTTAATTTCGTCCATTTCGGTGAGGCCCGAAATAAAACCAATTTGATCAAATAATTTTGGCCCAATTCAAATTTACAACCTATCATAATGTCCAAAACAGCCTATGAATACCACCCATGGTATACAAACGTGAAGCCCATTTCAGAAACCCTAGTTCCTTTCATTTTTCCCCCATCTCTCACAGCTGATGGCGGCTGGCTGTTCAGAATTTCAGATCTCGCAGCTCCTCACCATGCTCGTGCCCCTTGCTCTCCATCGTTTCTTCTTCCTAAAATCCCCTACTGCTCCGATGCAGTGCAGCCCAGTGTGAACATCTTCCAATTTCAAAGAGTATGAACTCGTCTACAAGCCATGCTCGTGAAGCTCCAAGTCAGTTTGCAGCAGCGGAGGCTCGAGGACTGAAATCATCGGTGGCAGCCATGCAGGCTCATCCTCTTAGTGCACACGGCCATGTTTGGCTATTTGGGACAAATTTATTTAAATTTAGTCAAATTTCATTCAAAATTTTCGTGGAAACCGGTCTGAATTTTCTGAATTTCGCCTAATTCGGTGAGCTCCGAAATATTTTCAAAAATGAATCCCAAAACCTTGGGTGATGCCATTCGGCTTGACGAATACGCCGGCCACGTTCTAGAGTTTGATGAATGTTGTGCTCCGCCATGCCTTCGAAAGTTTGTGCTTGTGTTCTTTGACGATATCCTCATTTACAAACCTTCCCTCCCATTTGCAGCACGTGAACACCGTTCTGTCTGCTCTCCGTGTTCACCAGCTTCGTCTTAAACGCAGCAAGTGCTCCTTCGCTCAGCCGACTATCCGGTACCTCGGTTATGTTATTTCAGCGGACGGAGTTGCCATGGATCAGGACAAGGTGGCAGCAATCACCACCTAGCCACAGCCACGATCAGTGCGCAGCCTCCACGGATTTTTGGGGCTGGCTGGCTAGTTCATCAAGGACTATGGCACCATAGCAGCCCCACTAACTCAGCTGCTCAAGAAGGATGGGTTCCTGTGGTCTTCGGTAGCAACAACGACATTCGAATCCCTCAAACGGGCTCTGTCCGGTGCACCAGTTTTACAGCTGCCAAAGTTCACCAAACCCTTCACCATCAACTGTGATGCCTCTGATTTAGGGTTCGGTGCAGTCCTACACCAGGGTGATGGTGCGCTCGCCTTCTTCAGCCGCCCGTTTGCAACACGACATATGAAGCTTGCGGCTTATGAGCGCGAGCTCATTGGACTGGTGCAGGTGGTGCGCCATTGGCGCCTCTATCTTTGGGGCCGTTCATTTGTTGTTCGAACTGACCACTACGCTCTCAAGTTCATGCTCGATCAACGCCTTTCCACCGTGCCACAGCATTAGTGGGTAAGCAAGTTATTTGGTTATAATTTTAGTGTGGAGTATCGCCTAGGTCAGCTCAATACGGTCGCCGATGCTCTGTCTCGTTGGGGGGGGGGGGTGATGCGTCCCTTGCTGCGATCAGCATGCCGTCATTCTAGTTGTACAACGACCCACGCCGTGAACTCTAGGAGAACCCGGCACTACGTGCTTAACACGATGGAGTCACGGTTGAGCTGGGCGACCCGTGGCGCATCGTCGACGGTTTGGTGCTTCACAACACCTGTGTTGTCATGCCGACGTCATCTATAGTGCTGCCAGCAGTCCTGCAGCTGGCCCATGGCGGTCACGGAGGCATCTAGAAGACGCTACAACGGCTATGCCACGACTTCTTCATCGACCACAATCGCCAGTTGGTACAGGACCTGGTTAGCACGTGTGTTGTGTGTTAGCGGAACAAAACTGAGGAGCTACATAAGGCCATCCTCCTTCAGCCCCTCAAGGTGCCCTCTCAGGTCTGGGCGGATATCTCGCTCGACTTCATCGAGGGGCTGCCACGCGTCAACGGCAAGAGCGTGATCTTGATGGTGGTTGATCGTTTCTCGAAGCAAGCTCAGTTCATTATGTTAAGCCACCCATATACAGCAGCAACAGTGGCCAAGGAGTTCTTCAACGCCATCATCCGTCTTCATGGTTTTCTAGTGTTCATCGTCAGTGATCGTGACCTTATGTTCACAGGTCATGTATGGTGGGACCTCTTCAAGATGGCGAGCGTGCAGCTCCAGATGAGCATGACATTCCACCCGCAAACAGACTACCAGTCAAAAATTGTTAACAAGATTATTGCTATGTATCTCAGGTGCCTTACTGGTGATCGCCCACGCAAATGGCTACAATGGCTCCCATGGACGGAATACTTCTATAATACCTCCTACCACTCGGCGCTGCGAGCGACGCCATTCGAGGTGGTCTTTGGGCGGCCTTCTCTTGAATACGCAGTTGGGTTTATGGCCACGGAGACAGTGGATGCTCTTCTCCGGGACCGCGACGCCTTCATCGCCGAGGTGTGGGATCGCCTTCTCCAAGCACAAGCTTACGCCAAAAGTACTATGACGCCAAGCATCGGCCGCTGGAGTTCATTGGTGCCCGGATTACGGGATGTTGAGCCCGCGATACGCTAGGCCATTCCAGGTCACTAAGCGCATTGGTCCAGTCGCATACATGATTCATCTCCCTGAGCGCGCCCACATACATAATGTGTTTCATGTGGGTGTTCTCAAGCCATTCCGGGGACAGCTGTCGTCAACACCACCGGCCCTACCTCCTCTTCACAATGGGCGTCTGCTGCACTAGCCGTCGCGTGTAGTGCGCACCTAGCTTCACCGAGGTGTGTGGCACGTGCTCATCCAGTGGACCAACATAGCCAATTTCTGACACGACATGGAAGGGTGTCGACGACTTCAAGGCTCACTTCTCGGACTTTCAGCTCGAGGACGAGCTATTTCTCGAGGGAGGGAGAGATGTTATGGGTAGGTAACGTGTATCAGTTAGTTGGTCCAAGTATTTAGGAAAATTAAGTATTTAGGAGAATTACTTTGTTACGTCCTTAAAAATAGCAGTGAGATTTGTTAGGATTGAGTGTATAAGTATGGAACAATTCAGTTAATATAGAATCAAGCCTGGGGTTGAGATTTAGAGCAACTCCAGCCTCCCTAAATTAAGCCCTTAAAATTTTATTTACATGCTATGATAAAAAAAGTAGGGGCTCAAATTAAAACCCAACTCCAACCCACCTCCTAAACAAGTAGGATAGGAGTTCTAGATGTGAGGCGCTGAAACTATAATTTAGAAGCGCATGGAAAATGGAAGCCAAAGTAGGAGGTGAATTGAAGTTGATTTTTTTGACTAAGTCTCTAATTTAGACGGAGCCAGCTCAGCTCTGCGACAGCAAGCCGGAAGATCTTTTTCTTTTTTTTTTTTTTTCTTTTTCTGTTTTTTTTTTTTTTTTCT